>NW_017728915.1:36627555-36628837 GCF_001723895.1 Crocodylus porosus | reverse complement strand
TTATATAGGCACCCCGAGAGCCAGCTCGCCCCGCACAATCCTCCCGGCGCCCCTGGAAGGATGCTGCTGCTGCTTGACGGCTGCTGAACGGAGAGAGCCTGGTCGCCGGCCTCCGCAGAGGGTAGGTGCCTCCTCCTGGCTGCCATCTCGGGGGAGGGGGGCTCGTCCAGGATGCAGGCTCGCTACTCCGTCTCCGACCCCAACGCGCTGGGAGTGGTGCCCTACTTGAGCGAGCCGAACTACTACCGGAGCGCGGGGACTTACAGCAGCATGGCCAGCCCCATGGGCGTCTACTCGGGCCACGCCGAGCCCTACGCCGCGGGCATGGGGCGCTCCTACGGGCCCTACCACCACCACCAGCCCGCCGCCCCCAAGGACCTGGTGAAGCCGCCCTACAGCTACATCGCGCTCATCACCATGGCCATCCAAAACGCGCCGGACAAGAAGATCA
The DNA here is from genome assembly GCF_001723895.1 of Crocodylus porosus. Classification (NCBI taxonomy): domain Eukaryota; kingdom Metazoa; phylum Chordata; order Crocodylia; family Crocodylidae; genus Crocodylus; species Crocodylus porosus. Next base: position 36,628,386 of record NW_017728915.1, on the reverse strand, counting down.
CCCTCAATGGGATTTACCAGTTCATCATGGAGCGCTTCCCTTTCTACCGGGAGAACAAGCAGGGCTGGCAGAACTCCATCCGGCACAACTTGTCGCTCAACGAGTGCTTCGTGAAGGTGCCCCGCGACGACAAGAAGCCCGGCAAGGGCAGCTACTGGACGCTGGACCCGGACTCCTACAACATGTTCGAGAACGGGTCTTTTTTGCGCCGCCGCAGGCGCTTCAAGAAGAAAGACGTGGCGAAGGAGAAGGAGGAGGTGCGGGAGAGGCTGCTGAAGGAGCAGCCCAAGGAGCTGCCCAAGGAGCCGTCCTCGTCGTCCTCCTCCTCCTCCTCGTCCGCCTCCGAGAAGAAGGTGGTCATCAAGAGCGAGGCGTCCTCGCCCGACCTGCCGGTCATCACCAAGGTGGAGACGCTGAGCCCGCAGAGGGACAGCCCCCGCAGCGTGGCCTCCACGCCGTCCGCCTCCACCGACGGCTCCGGCCCCGAGCCCCACGCCGCCACCAACGGGCTGTCGTCGGGCTTCAGCGTGGAGAACATCATGACCCTGCGGACTTCGCCGCCCGGCGAGCTGAGCCCCCGGCCGGGCCCCGCCGGGCCCCTGGGCTACGCGCAGCCGCAGCCGCCGCTGTACAGCCAGCCCTGCGGCCAGGGCATGGACGCGGGCGGCGGCTACCACTGCAGCATGCGGGCCATGAGCCTCTACACCGGCGAGCGCGCCCCGCACCTGGCCTCGCTGGAGGACGGCCTCTCCGAGCACCCCGACGGCACCTCGCCGCCCCTGGGCACCATGGGCCTGGCCTCGGCGCAGGACGGCGCGCTGCCCGCGGGCC
>NW_017728915.1:36625581-36627111 GCF_001723895.1 Crocodylus porosus | reverse complement strand
TATATAGAAATATATGTCCTGGGTATTTTTTAAGTGCTCTTTATTGTGCTGTAAAAAAAAATGTGTGTGGATTTCTAATCAGGCTGATGTTCAGAGCCATTAATATAATATTTAAAGTTGAGTTCACTGGATTTTTTTTTTAACGTCGCCCGTCCCTTCCTAACTGACCATCAATGACAAGCCGTTTCTTCTTCTTTTTTTCTTCTTCTTTTGGACAATGACGCCATAGAGTTTCTTTTCCATGCAGAGCTTTTTTCTTTTTAACTGAACGAGGCGATAATTTATTCTTCCTTTTTGTCGTTGGTGGTGGTGGATTTGGGGGCAGAGGGAAAGACGAAGTATCTGATACTCCCCCCCCCCCATTATTTACGACGTGTGATGTTTTGTAAAATAGATTCCGCCCCGGCCCTTCCTAAGGACTATTTGTTTTTATTCTACTTCACGTTTGTTTGTCTTATGTGGTCTTCATTGTACTTACCTTAAAATAAATCCATGTTGTTTTTTCTGCTCCAAAGTCTGGCGCATGTGTGTGTGTGTACGTGTTTTTGCACCCCCCCCCCTTCCTTTCCTGGGGCAGAGAAACGTGAAACACGTTGGTTTTTATGCAAAGGAGACTTAACGGCTATTATTATTATTATTATTATTATTATTATTATTATTTCTAATGTGTTCATGTCACAATTGAATGCCGACAAAATAAGGCAGCTGCAAAGGGGGACATAGTTTGAAGGCACTTGCTGGCATGGGAGCAGTGGCTGACTGCCTGGCAAAGACGAGAGGATTTGCCAGCTTGCAGCTCGAGGGAGGTGGTTTTTCCCCCGGCTCCAGGTTCTGGGAATGAAACAGTCACTGGGATCCCGGCGAGTCCTGACTGAGACACTTCTTGTACGCCCTTTCTCGCCGGCTCCTTTCAGCAGCCGAGCTGCAGGCCCCGTGATGGGCTCTGAGTTTTGCCAGGCAGCCACAGCCTCTGCCTAAAACGGAACAAAAAAGCTGCTGAGAGCACGTCTGTGCGGGGCAATGCACGTTCCCCTTTGATTCTGCTCTCCTCGGGGACTCCTCTGTATTCACAGCAGGGTGCTTTTGCCGCCTTGTCCTTTGTAATCGTTTCTCCCATCAACCCCCCTCTCCACGGCGCGGTGTTCGCCTTCTGCTCCCCTAGACCCAGCCCCAGCTCTTACGCTGGACGCCTAAACGGCCGCTGAAAGCTACCGCCTTCCCCTTCTTCATAGGGCTTATCCATCTCTTATAACGCGCAGCAGGCAAACGGGCTGGAGTAATACAAAAAGGCGATCGCACTCTTTTCTTGCGTGTTGCCAAGGCGCAGCATTTAGGATTTTAAAAATGGCCTACTTTTTCCGAGCGTTTTGACCATGGATGGGCTTGTTTGGTTTGGTTTGGTTTGTTGTTTTTTGTTGTTGTTGTTGTTGCTTGCAGAAAGTTTGAGTAAAATTAGACTAGTCCCCCCGCAATTGTATTTGCTGGCACAGACTGCCAAGAAGCATGCGGTGCTCTTATCATCATTATTAT
>NW_017728915.1:36621151-36625481 GCF_001723895.1 Crocodylus porosus | reverse complement strand
ATTATTATTATAATCACCATTATTATTATCATTATTAGTATTATCATCATTATTATCATCATTATTAGTATTATTATCACCTCCCCGGTGAAGAGGAGAATATAATGCACCGCCCCTGAAAGGACAAATCCTGTCTCCCACCCCGAATCTGTTGGGGTGAAAGGGTAACCAGAGGGATGGCTGGAAATGATATTATTCGTCGTGGGCATATTACCCCAATTGCTTTGGATCCGGCTTTATTCCGGCCGAAGACACTGATGCTGTCGATGGCCGGGGGGGGACAGGCCAGGAGTTGCATTTTCAACAACGCTCATAAAGCTTTCGGCCATGTTGCCAGCCGCTTTAGTCCCTCTTGGCTCTTAATAACACTCCCAAGGAGACATTTTAAAAGAAAAGGTTTGTGTGTGTGTGTGTGGGGGGGGGGAGCTCAGATACCACGAGCTCTAGTTTTCCCCCCTCGTTGGCTTTGTGCAGCTTTTTTGCTGATGGACTTCCCCCACACCCCTTTGCATCCGAGAAGCAGCCAGCTGGGGATCAGGTGCTGGAGCTCAGGGCTCACTCGAGGTGCGGGGCTGATGGGTTGCGGGCTGGGAATGACCTGCCATTGTGCGTGTGTGTGCGTGAGGGAGCAAAGCGGGTCAAAACGCCCCTTTTCCAGCTCAGGTGGCTTGCTGGAGCTGGAGCTGGAGCACCATCTCAGGGGCGCAGGGCACCTCCGGCTCTTGCCTGGATGCTGGGCAGCGTCGGTCGCTGTTGGTTTTTAGGGCCAGTGTGGAGGGGGTGGACAGCCGGCCTGCACGAGCCCCAGGCGGGTCCGGGTGCCCATCCCACCCCCCGGGAGGCAGCACCCGCTCCGTTTTGCTGGACAGCGGACACGGCGGCGGGAGAGCAGGGCCACGCTCCCCTGCCCCGTGTCCCAGCCCCGAGCTGCTTTCCCGGCCGGGGCCGGGTCCTCAAGGAAGGCGCATCCCCAGAGGACCACGATGCTGATTACAATCCATCGCTCATCCTTGATTTCCACCCGTGGGCCGGGGCTGCAGCTAGTGCGGGGCACAGTGCAAGGCGGGGATCCGCGGGCTCCCAGTGGTGTTGCTCCCCACCACCCTGCCGCGGGCTCGGGCTCTGCACACAGCTCGGGGGGCGAGAATAGCCCTTGAGCTGCCGAGGGGATGGGAGCAGTGGTCGGGGCCCAGGATAAAGCTTGCAAGCCGGTTTTTGCGCGCTCATGTTGCACTGCTTGGCTGTGCATTTGCACGGGGAGAGCTGATAAAACAGCAACGCGACGTCTGCCTCTGCCGTTTGCCAAGGGAGGATTTAGGTCAGGAGGCGCGTTATTGGGCTGAACACCATCCCTGGGAAGGAGGGTGGAGCCCAGGCCTCCAGCACGGAGGGGTTTGGGTGCGAAGGATGCAACTGTCTCTGTCTGACGATCCCCTTTTCTTCCCCGCCTCCCTTTGCAAGCCTGATTTATTTTTGAACCGCTGCCTTTTGCCAGTCCTCCAGCACGCCACGGGCTTCCCTGCTTCTTCCAGATTTCTGCTTTTGTTGTTGAGACCAGGAGAGATCCCAGCGCAGATTGCAGTCACGTAGAGGAGCTAGTCTTTGCATCTGCAGACACACGATTGAAAGGGAACAAGAGCTGCCCCCCCCCCCCAGCTTCCCGCGGTGCGGGGTGCTCTTCCCGGCAATGTTTGCTGCAAAGCGCCGTTTAGTCCCGATTTGAGTGAAAAGTGAAGGGGGGAGGTGATTTCTGGATTGGAAAGGGGGCGGGAGATTGCTCTTGTCCTTTGCTGCTCAGGACAGGTGGCTCACACACCAGGCAGGCAAGCCGCAGGGCCGTGGTAAAACTAGCACTGCTTAAAACGCTTTAAATGGGCCGGTCCCTTAATCCAGATTCTTGGTTTGCTGGGGACAGACGTGCACACACGTCCCTCCTCCGTCCAGGGCATGAGTTTTAGGGGGTGTTTGGCTCGCAAGTCGATGCACAAGGGCGTGCTCCTGCCGCACTGAAATCCGTGCGAGTTGGGTTGCTGGTGCCCGGGGGCAGCGGGCTCGAGTGCCAGGGATTTTAAAACCCTGGGATTGAGGTTTTCAGGATTTTGCCAGCTCCCCCCCACCAAAAAACCCCCCAACCCTCCCCTTCCCTTTATGCAGCCACCTCACCTGCTCGGGTCAGCCTCGGAGAGGGGCAGAGCCAGCCCCTGGCAGGATCGGGGCCTCCCGCGGGTCGCCCCCCCGGGGCTGCGCATCCCGCCCGCCCTGCCCCCGCCGCGGCTCGGGGATTAGTCACACAACCAAGGCGGGGGGAAATCCCGTGTCCAGAATTGGCTGGGCTCCGCCTCTGGGTTTGCTGCCAAAGCAGCCGACGGGCCAGGGCTTTGCCTGGGAAATGCAACCCCCGGGCAGATCCGGACCCCCTGGCTCCCCAGTGAGCATCCTCGCTGCCAGCCGCGCAGGACGGGAGGGCTGGCAGCTTCTTCCCCCACCCCGCTGGGTCTGGGGGTTTTAGGCTGAGGCTGGGGGAGGCAATGCCGCGGGGAAAGGGGCTCTTGAAGGCAGCACAGGCCGCTTTGCAGGGGGGGTGAGGGTGGCACAGAGCGGGCGGCCACCCCTTAGCCAGCCGTCCAGGCCCATGGCAACGGGACCCGGTCACTAGCCCCTGGTCCGGGCCACTTGGCCTGGGAAGCCTCCGGGGGGGGGGGTTTGGCGAGGGGCTCTCTGTTTTTAGACCCCTGCATCTTTAGACACTCGTTGTGGCCACAGCCCGGCGGCTTGCATCGCTTCAGGCCCCTGTGCCCCAGCTTCCCATCGCCTCGAGGGAGCAAGAGCCGCTCCTCTAAGCCCCCTCCCCTCCCCTCCCCATGGCCCTTCTCCCTCGCCTGGGGGGCAGCCAGCCGCCGAGCCGCCCCCTTGCAGGGGCCCGAGCCCTGGGGAGCCAGGAGATATCCCCCCCCATCCCTCAGAGATCCCCAAGCGACCCTGTATCCCCGCTGTATATGCACGTGCACGTGTGTGTAAGCTGTGCTACATTTTATTTTACAATACATATATATACACACACGCTATATATACATGCTATGCTATATATATGCATATGCATTTATGCATGCATGTGCATTTATATTTGTACACATATTTATGCATATTTATGCACATTTATGCCACATATTTATGCATATTTATGTACACATATTTATGCATATACATGTGCTATATATATATATATATATATAGATCACACGTGGGTGTATATAGCTATGTGCTATACTTTATAATATAGTATATATATACACGATATTGTAAAGTATAGCACATAGCTATATACACCCACGTGTGATCAATATATGCAGATATGTGATCCATATGCACACACTTACTTTATATGTGTGTGTATATACACACGCATGTGTGTGAGCGAAAGAGATCCGGTCCACAGATATGTGATCCATATTACACACACACACACGCGATCTATAGATCTATGTGATCCATAATAGATCTATGCACACGCGCACGGTCCATACATAGTCATATATCAAGTCATATTCTATCTAGATGAATCCGTGCATATAGGCGTCGTTTTGGGATATCACTGTATAGACAATGTATATTATATAAATCTAGCATGTCGCTCTGGCCCCGGCCCCCCCTCCCGGGCTCTGCCTGTGGTCATTTCCAAGTCATTAGAAAGTCTCGAGTTACAGACACTTAGGAGGCAGCTCCCACCCAGATAATGTAACGAGCTGCAGGAATGTCTTGGGCCAAGAACCAGAGAAGGGGGCGAGGGGGCTGCTCAGGCAGGGCCAGCTGGGCCGCTGGCGGCCGGGGCTGGGGTCTGCCTCCCCCCCGGAGGATTCCTGTTGGTATTTACCAAAGGAAGGCAAGTCACTTCGGGGGGATCCTCGCAGATCTGCTGGGATCTGGTGTTTGAATGACCCGTGCTCCCGGGGAGGATCGCGCCGAGGCTCGGCGGGGATCTAGATCCGTGCACAGAGCCGCGGGAAGGGCCGGCTCGCGTCCAGCCCCCCCTCGCAGATGTCCATAAGCTGTCGGCTGAGTGCAAGCAGCTGGAGCCGAGCAGCGCTGCGCAGATCCCCCTTTACAAGGAAGTTTTATGTGAAACGATGTTTGACGGAGAGATGCTGATGAGACCCGATGTCCGAAAGGCGCCTCCACTTCCCCTGCAGCCCCGTCCGCCGGCACTGCTGAGGCTGGCACCGGGCTCCGGTGCGCACACGCGGCTGTGCCCTTGGCCTCGGGACAGGGGGGCTGGCTCCCCCCTGGGGAGGGGGTGCTGTTCCCCCAAACCCCACCCAGGAGCTGGGGGGGG
>NW_017728915.1:36579646-36621036 GCF_001723895.1 Crocodylus porosus | reverse complement strand
CCCGGGGGCTTTCCCACCAAACCCTCCCCCTCCCGTATTCTTGCGCATTTCCCAAGGCCCCGATCCTGCACTCACACCTTTTCTAGAGGCATAGGGATCTGGCAGCTCCCCCCCCCCACTCCCGGGGGGAGGCAGGCGACCCCCCAGCGCAGATCCAGAGCCCGGGAGCTGCCAGCGCACCGCGTTTCCACCGTGGCTTGCCAGGATCCGGATGCTTGGAGCGACACCTCCCCCTGCCCCGGGTCATGCGGACCCCTCCAGGACAGCCCTTGCATCAGCCAGTAACGTAAAAAAACCCCAACCCCGACCAAAAACCTCCCAGAGCGTGTGTGCGAAGGGAAAAAACCGGGCATCCCAAATGCCTAATGTAAGCAGGGGCCAGCTGCGCGCACTTGTAAAGTTGTTATAATCCCCCTCCTTGTTATAAACAGGAAAGTACATAATATAAAGCAACAGGCCTGCCTTCACAAATGCGAACCCTCTGCCCGGGCTCCCCGTCGAGGAGCCCCAGGGGCACCCCGGGAGGATCACACCGCCCGCGGCCCTGGCCCAGCTCCTGCCGGGAGCATCCACCTGCCTCCATCAGCGGGCAGAGAAGAGGAAGGCGCACACCTTTCCCCTCCGAAGCACTTTGCAGGCTCAAAATGCGCCCGCAGCAAATCAGCCCCTGCCAGGCTCCTTCAGGGCAGCGCAGTGACCCCTCCCACCCCCTCTGCCACATTGCAGTGCTTCCTTCCACCCCCATCACTGGGTTTTTTTTACCCCCCCATTTGAGTCCAGCCCTCCCCGGGCTCCAGCAGCGAACATCCTGCCGGGCCGCCTGTGTGTGCTTGCAGCGTCAAAGGGTGGACGTGATATTTCAAACATCAGATCCGTGCGTTTATATATTGGGTGCCCGGAAATTTTTCCAAATAAACACAGCTTGATTCGACGTGGGTGGGCAGACTTATCAACAGCCTAATTCTCTAAACAGATGAAGGAAGGATCCGGAGACCCATTGGCTGGTCCCCGCGAGACACGTGGAGCGAGCTCAGGAGTGGTGTAGCAATGAAATTTTAATTACTGTGGGTGGGCTGAGAGCACAAACGACTGTTTATCGGAGACAATTTATTTTCCAGCGCTAAGTCAACATATAATAGCAAACTTACAACAATTATTTAACTTAAAAAAAAAAAAAAAGAGAGAGAGAGAGAGAGAGGGAGCTATGAAGCTGGGAGAGGGGGAGAAGCGGACTCAGGCAGGCTCGGGAGCCCAGATTGCTCCCCGGTGGACTCCTGGGAGGTTTGTCCCTTGCCCTGTCCCTGCCTGGGGAGGCCGCGGCCAGCATGAGCCACCTCTACAGCAGCCCCCTGCCCGGCTTGAGCCCCTCCATGGTGTACGTGTACGGGGCGGAGCGGGCCGCCCTGCCCGCGGCTCTCGGCTTCGCGCCGTCGGGGCAGGAGCCCCCCCAGAAGCCGCCCTACAGCTACATCGCCCTCATCGCCATGGCCATCAAGGAGGCTCCGGACCAGAGGGTGACCCTCAACGGGATCTACCAGTTCATCATGGAGCGCTTCCCCTTCTACCACGACAACAAGCAGGGCTGGCAGAACAGCATCCGCCACAACCTCTCGCTCAACGACTGCTTCGTCAAGGTGCCGCGGGAGAAGAGCCGCCCGGGCAAGGGCAGCTACTGGACCCTGGACCCCAAGTGCCTCGACATGTTTGAGAACGGCAACTACCGGCGCAGGAAGAGGAAGCCCAAAGCCCCCGGCCCCCCGGAGCCGGCCAAGCGGTGCCGCGCCGCCCCCGCGGAGGCGCTGGCCCGGCGCCTGGGGGGCAGCCCCGAGCCCCCCGCGCCCGGCGGCGCCCCGAAAGCCCCCGGCAAGGCGCCCAGCTTCAGCATAGACAGTCTGCTGGGGCGCACGGCGCTGCGCAAGGAGGACGCGCGGGCGGGGGGCAGCCTGCCCGGCCTCGCCCCCGCCAGCCTCGGCCCGGCTTTCAACGCCTCACTGGTCCTCGACTCCCAGGTGCAAGGTAGACTCTACCAGCTCGGCATCCCCTTCCTCTCCTACTTCCCGCTGCCCTTTTCCGAGACGGTGTTTCATTTCCAGTAGAAGAAACAGGGAGAAGGGGGGGGGGGAGGGTTGGCGGAGGGGGCATGGACCCCCCCACCTCCATCCTCAGCCCTTTCCAGGGTCAGATTTCAGGGCATTTCCAACCTCCCCCTCCCGATGTCGAATTGTGAGGTTGAAAAAACAACCCCAAACCTTTTTTTTTTTTTTTTTGTTCTCAGTGCAGCACACAGCAGAGGTTTTGCATGATCTGGGCTTGGCTTTGTTTTATTCCCCTCTGAATTAGAGCGTCCCTGACTTCCAGTGCTGCAGACTGCGAGGAAAAGTCCCTGCTCCTGCCCAGGTCACTCTGCCCTCCCAGGAGACTGGGCAAGATGCACCTGGTTTTAACCCAGTCGGTGACAATGCTTATGGTTTGATGCTATTCAGACCCGGTTTGGTCCAGCAACTTTGCGTCTCTTGGTTTTTTTAAAAGCATCCCCTCCCTGTTACGTGCATGTGTGCGTGGCTCTGCACTCAATACATCTCGCTGCCTGCACGCACCTCAGCCATCTCAAGCAAACCAAGGGCATGAGGGCAGGTCGGAGGAGCAAAGTGAGTTAAAATAATCTGCCTTCTGTACAGTCCTGCTCGCTTGCAATCAGCTCTGGATGTCACTCCTGGTCTTAATTATGTACAATGCGAAACTGCAAAGTTCCTATGGCTGGGATCCATGGTCAGCTCTGGCAAAGCGAATTGACCTCAATAGCAACCAGCGGTCTTGGAGCTGCCTATGTGACCAGGCAAACAGACATCCAGGGGGAACAGGAAAGCAGCTAACAGCTCCTCATAGGTTTTTCTTTTTAATCTGGATACATAATAGACAGTCAGGAGCATTTCGTCTTCTTGCCATAAATAGAGGCTTTGTATATTAACGGGTAGATGCCTTTTGACAAGCATCTATATTCATCTGTTTTTATTATGAAACCAAACCTATATCCAATAAAACATTTTGTTTGATGACATGGCTGATTCTTTCCAAATCATCTTCAGTTCATGCAGCTGATTATGGATGATGTTGAGGGGTTGAGGGAAGAAAAACCTGGCCTTCTAGAAGTGCAAGACCCTGGATTTCCAGGGTCTGTGTTTGGGGTGTGGCGGTGATCGGAAGGGGGTTGTTCTGGAGTGCAACCGTGCATCGAACAGCTCAGCGCATTCGAAGGGAAAAAGATGAGAGATGCTAATGAGAGGGCTTCGAGATGCCAGTGACTGCTCTGAAAGGCTTGTCTCTCGTTCACGCGCAGACTTTAAACAAACACTTTGGGTAGCGGAGACCTGGCTATCTCCACAAAGCTCTGTTTCAAAATCCTTACCATTTCCCACAGGACTCTCTGGGTTGCCTTTGAAATGTCCTAACTCCTTGGCATCCAGTCGCTGAGCAGAATAGGCCAATAATTCTTATTTTAACCAATGTGGGAAAGTACAGAAAGTCACTAGCTGTAGGAGGCATTCCTGACCTTATCTATGTCTGCAAGCTAAGACAGCCAGTTAGCCATACGTATCGTACCAAGGCAGGTACAACCCCTTGTATTTTTACATATCCAGATTGAAAATTCACTGTTATATCCATAGCTGAATTGCAAGAAAGGGCTTTCAGGTACACACTTGACCGCATTATATTATTTGAGCTGCCGAACATAATGCTGGCTGGCTGAGGCCGCTGGAAAGCTGCGGCGTTAAATTGACCTCGTGGTTCACAGGTGAGACTTTAAAACTGCGGATAAGGAATTACAGGAGCATAATAAATTGGTCCAGTTTCAGGCAGCCCCATGGCTGGAGTGGAAAGAGTTAATGTTTTCTCCTTTCTAGGTTATTAGTCTAATATGCTGTTCACTTGTGTAATGTGATACCGGTGTTGTAGCGAATTAAATAAATGGCCACCTTGTGAAGAGGGTCCGATTAGTCTGGGATTGTGGATGACATCATGAAAGGCTTTCAGGAGTCGGGGTGGCAAAATCACGCACGAGAAGCAGCACAAAGAGCCAGGAATATGGCCACGTCACTTAAACCGTGCACAGTTCTCACACAGATATATCTGCCAGTGTGCTTAATGGGCACTTTGCGTGCGTATGAGCAGGGGTGAAAGGGGGCGCAGGGGAAGACGAGAAGCAGATCCTATTGCAAGTGGGAGTCTGTGGGTTTTTTTGCTATCAGCTGCCAGGGGAGGGAGATCTGTGGGAACATAGCTTATTACCGGACCTAGGTTAGATGTCCTTTGAGTTCAGCATCCTTTCTCCAGATGTGCGAGAGAAAGATGCAAGCAGACAGACTATCTGTTGGTTTGCTAAGGTTTTGCAGTGCTCACAGTTGCTAGGCTGGGTCTTTTTGCTCTGAATTGCAAGGGTTTTTCTCTCCTTAAAAAATAACAAAGACAAAAACCCCAAACCCCACCCCCCTTTTGTCACTGTGGATTTTCTTTTTACCCACGCTGAACTGGTTCCCGTGGCACATCTCCACAGAGATGCCATCTCACGGGCACTGCTCCAAATCGGGCTGCAGTTTGCCCCAAGGCAACACCCCTCTAGCAACTGCATTCATGCTCAGAAGTGGACGGGTGGGGGGAATAATTTTTGGCTGCAGGCTGGCCTACGAATATCCACATACAACACTCCTCCCCCCACAGCCTAAACATCCCCATTAAAAGAAAAACAAATTCAATTTTACACATTTCTTGGTTTTTAGCCTTGTCCCCATCACCCGACTCCCTGGTTTCGCGCTCATCCAGCTCCCAGACAAGCCCTTTAGACACCACTTTGGAAGCAGGGACAAGGCTATATCCCAGTGCTTTCCCCTGTAGCATATAGCGTGCCTGTGGGTGGAGAAAGAGGAGGATGGTGGCTTCCCCTGTCCCATGGCTCCAGGCTTTCATCCTGTGAGAGGGTGCTCTTTGTCATGAAGGAAAAGAAACAGTAATCCCTTTTGTAAGGAAACAGCCTTTAGTGGCATCGCCATCCTTCCTCCCATGGGTAACCCAGATGGAGATGAATCAAGGAGGCTGAACCAACAGCCCTGCTCTCTGCAGACATCAGAGACGGGTTTTGTGGCCCATGGCTTGTCTGTAGAGGGCAGCTTGGACTTTGCCAGCTGAAGTTTTGCTCCCAACGTTATGCTGTTGCAATGAGGTCTGCAAGCTAGTGAGTTGTGATAAAAGAAGTGGAATAGCTTAATACCGGTAGCCTTTCAATTTTGCAGGCTGTCCCCTTGCTGCTAGGCTGTCAGAAAGAATAATATGGCTGAGTGACTTTCTCACTTCCTTGCTTTAGGACAGGGTGGACAGTAAATAGGTTTTATGCAGGCCTGAAAATGAAACGAGAATTTCATACCATAGATCTTTTTTTTATTCCTAACCCCTTTTTCAGAGTGGTGTTAATTTGTATATGCTACGGCGGTTTATTTTCTCAGCTCGTAGAGTCGTTTTGTTTTGTTTTGTTTTATTTTATTTTAGGAGAGAAGGAAGGCTACCACTGCATCTCTGTTATTTTTAAACAATTTAACTAAGTTTGGAAATCAATACATCTTTTTTGTGTCAAAACTAAGCCCATTCTGAATGAATCGGTTAATTATTCTGAGTGGCAGTTTGGAGTGAGAGTGGACAGCTGATCAATGCTTGCCGCTGAGAAAGAATATGCATAAAAGAAACATATGGCCAGTGTTAAGAATCATTTATTTGTACACTCCTTTCACATGCCACCTATAAGCCAAATAATGCTCTAACACTAACTCTATAATGCACAGGCTCCATCAATGCACATGCAGGAGTCTGCGTTTAAGTGCACACGTTTGCATCTAGTTGAACACATTATTGTTGTTCCAAGAAGCAGCCACGTTGACAGTTTTGCCATTCTCTTGGGGCAAAAAAATGTCAAATATAAATGAGCATCTTGACATGCTTCTGGAATTTGCTGGCCCTCATTTCACACCTGTTTCATAGCAAGGGAGCAGCTGCTGGCGCTCAAATCCACCACTCACTATTTAACTTATCTGTGGAATCTTCAACATGGGGTTTTCAACCTCTGCAGTCTGAAACACTGAGAAAAAAAGTCGAAAATATTCTCGGATGCAGCATAAATAGGGCACTGCCAGTGTGGGTGGTGTATATGCTTCTCCATTCCCCTATGTAGGAATGACCTAGCTCAACTCATCAAGGTTTCATGTCTTGGAGTTATGCAGATACTTTTCACCGGTGGGAGAGCACAGAGTGTATACAGTACAACACACTAGACATGTAGTCATTTGGCTCACAGGATAACTTCTTTCCAAACCAAGTTTTCTATAAGGGGCATTACATTTGCACGGAGCGGTACCTTGAAATGATTTGGGAACTGCATTCCATGCAAGTAGGGCTCCCAGTCATTGAGTAAGCGTTCGCATAAAGTTCCCATAACATATTAAAAACAACCCTGGGAAGTGTTTAAGTATGGGCCAAAGCTGTTTTTGTGCGAGCCCTTGGTCAGAAGAGCCCATGGCTGGCCTATCCTAGCTCCTTCCAAGGTGAAATCACAGGAATTGTGATGACAACCGAAATATGATCATACTTTTTGCTATTTATTTAAAAAACAAAACAAAACCCATAGAGACTATTTTCTTTCCTGCCTCTCCCAAGACAGACTCTCTGCCTGGTTGCATAGGAAGAGATCTCTCTTCAAACTCTAGGCCAGAAATTCTCTGCTAATTCCTAGGTGGTTGGTTATAAATTGCATGGGTTGGCAGGAGAGGGCAGGATGGAGTAGATTATTACCTATTCCAGGGCTGCCCAACTGGCACCCCACCGGCCCATGAGGGCTTGCAACCCCTGGGCTCCCACTCCTTTCATCTCTCCATCTGCAATAGTAACAAGAGCCTTTCAGCTCTCCCTCCCTCCTATGGCTTCTACATTTTGGGGTGATGTGGCATGGTGATGGGGGCCTGTTGCTGAAGCTTAAGGGGATATGCAGCCCCCATCCACTTAGAACAGCTGCCCTGACCTATTCCATACCTCCGTTTATTCCAGGTGCCCACCCCCAAGAAAAAAAAAATCAGATATTAAACAGGCAGCACATCTGATTTAGCCCAAAGACCAAGAAGAAGAGATCACAGAATCAGAGAAGTAACAGATGGAAAAAAGGGGCTAATAATAGGTTATGTCATTAATCAGGCTGGACATTGCATAATTGCTCCCAACAATATATTTTTAGTGCTTTATCCAGACAAATCATGAAGTGCTTTAGAATGGGCCAGATCCTTCCCAGCATACGTGTGCTAAATTCAGCATCAATGTGAATTTACTGCACAGAGGTCCTACAGAGTGGATGGGCTATTTACTAAAGGGCTCAAAGATAGCTTTTCTTCAATGAAGGAAGTGGAATGTGTTTCATGGAAAATACATGTGGGCTCCGATACTATTGTCCTTCCGGGAGTGCAGAATTAGGCCCTAAATCTCATTTTCAGATTACAGAGGATAATACATTATTACTAATTTGGATGCATGCTTACTCCAAAGTAAAGCAGTGTTAATGTTCATGAAAATGCAATTTGTTTTAACCCAGCTTCAAAGGCAGCTTCAGCAAAGCGTAAAGAGTGTTTATTTAAAATACAGTTGCTAAATTTAGCATGAGCTCGGGCAGCCTGCATCTTAGCGACATTTTTAGAGAGCACACTGCAAATCAGGAATGCGCAGAGAAATAAATAAACTTTCCCACATTTTTGGAAATCAAGTCAGAATTTGCAAGTTATTTCTCGCATGAGCGACTTCTGAGGCTTGGAAAGCGTTGTGCATAATGTATGCTTCCCATTACAGATAAATAGACATTTGAAAGAACCAAATAAATCATTATTTTTATGCTAATTTCATTATTACAGTGCCACTTCAAGGACAAATGCAATGATAGAAGCCAGCTATTGTGATGAAGCCTTATGCAGAACGTTAACAGAGCATCACTAGTCGCTATTATTACATGACCAGCCCTGAAAACATGCATGTTACTCTGTGAGATCTAATATGCAGACATACGATGCTCTGAAAAGCTTGCAGTCTATCGGAAACAGAGAATGCAGGGCAGCCCAAGGGAAGGAATAACTTTGAGGGAATTGTTTTGGTTACGTTTGGTTTACTTTATGTCTTGGGACCATTAAGAGATGATTAAAACACAATTATTCTTGAAACCCAAATGAGATGCCTTTGCTTGGAAGAATGTAAATACCCAAACAGCAGATTCCTACATTGATACGCCTGTAGCAGGACTACAAATCAGGGACTGATTATCTGATATTTAAATGAATAGGCAGTATTGATACACAAATCATTGTGGACTGGGTCTCAAAGCTTGTAGTTAGTGAGAATAAGTCTATGGGCTTTGACAGGTTTTGAGCTGCGGCTGTGTAATTCCCCTTAAAGGTAACAATGAAACTGTGCAACACTGCTATGCTGATTTACACCCGAGAATCCAGTCGAATCTCACCTGAGCGGGACCCAGGGATTCAGTCAGAAACCCAGGTTAGTTCATTCTGGCTCTTTTTTACACTATTGGAACAGCTAAACGCAGGGCATTCAGCTGTGGGACGATGACTTAATTTACATTACAGTGATCTAATTCAGCTGCACTATGATCAAAGTACCAAATAAGGCAGCTTAATTGAAAATTATAACATCCTAACCTCACAGACGAAAGACCAAGATTAGCTTTCATGTTTTGTCCTGCATTTTTTTCTTCTTTTTTTTTTTTGCTTACCGTCAGCATTGCTTTGCTGGGCATACATGGAGGTACACACAGTACAACCTCATTATAACAATCGGGACACATTTTTTTCTTACAAGCGGGTGTTATCTTTGCAGGGTTAGTCAATGTGCTGCATCTTCATGGTGAAATAATTAGTCTTTGCTGCTGCGATTTGTGAAAAATGGGGCATGTTATACATAGGAATTTGCAGTGAGGTTGAATTGTACTTCATTATATGTTGCCTTAAAATACCAAGCAAACCCAGAACAGAAAGAAGCACTCACTTGGGATTCTGTATTTGAACTCTGCTTTTTTTTACTGATGGAGACATCAGAAAGTAGCCACGGGATATCAGACCTCTATATTATGTGATACTCTTTTCCATTCATATGCATGTACACAGACACCTTTTGAACCCATCTGAGGTGACAATAATGTTGACCCCAGTTCATAAATAGGATAAGTCCTGCCTTATTTGGTTCAAGTAGGAAAAAAAGCAGGAGAAATCCTGCTCCTGACCTACCACAGTTCAACCATGCTGATAGGATGAGTAGCGAATGCTGTACTGCGATTCAGCTGGGAGGGGGCTGGCTAAAGTGCCTGAAGGCAATCCATAATCTTATGGGGGGCCATGGACAGCTGGCTCGAGGGTCTGCCCAAAACCTCCAGGCACTCTGCACACATGTTGCAATCAGCAGCAGGTGCTAAGGGGGGAGGAAAGGGGAGGGAGATGCTGCTCCTTTCTAAAAGGAGTGCTCAGAAGTCATCTGCAGGTCTCCCTCGATCGTCATCCATCCAATGCCAAAGCTGGGTGCCTGGTTTCTTAGGCCTCCTGCCTGACAGTCTCTCTGACCCCATCTAAGAAACCTTGGATGATGGAGGACATTAGTTAAAATGAGGGGGCAATCACGTGGGGCGGTGGGGAGAGGGGGAGCTATTTGAGCTCAAGGAAAATGTGGGCACAAGAATAAAATTAGAAGCAGGTCTGTAACCATCAGGGAAGTAGTGGGAGGAGAAGCCCAAGTGGCTTTCCAGTAGAGCTGCATAATACACTCATGAAACAGGTTACTGGACAGGGAAGCCTGCAACTGCAGAGGCCTGGGCACCAGGGGAGGAAGACCCCTTGCAGTCCTTCATCCTGTACTCCTCAGTCCCAATGTTACTAAGTAGTTGCTGCTTTTCAAGCTCTTTAAAGCACAGGCAATATCATCATTACAAGAGAAAAGACTTCATGAAAGGAACTGAAAATTCCCCCTTGTTTCGCTGCACCCGGCCCAAGTGGGTGGAAAGTGGCCTGGGGCCTTGGATGTCTGTCTGCTTTCATCTACTCATTGGTTCTACTTTTCTTGTCACTCAAAAGCCATACGGGTCTCACAAAAAAGCCTGGGCAACTCAAGTGCTTTTGGCACATCTGGGTGGAGGCCCCGCAGTGATGTCTCAGGCAGCGAGAAGCATCCATATAACACCTATCACTTGTTCAAGGGATGGTGGGATACCGATTGTGCGAGAGTTCGTAGTTAAGACTGGTCTTGATAGTAAATTTATCCTGTTCAGTAGCAAAGCGCTCAAACGAGTCACGTGGCACCTCCTGATTTGGGAGCAGGGTGACCACATCCATGCAGTGCTTCGGACTGGCTAATTAGCTGAGCGCTAATCAGTGCTGCGGACATGCGGCTAGGCTGCTTGCAGTCGAGGAAGCAACCTGTGCAGAGCAATGCAGTCTGCCTGAGGGTGCTGCTGCCTGGCATAGTAAAAACCTTGCAATGTAGACATGGCTCCAAAGCCTGCTGAGCTCCAGGAAGGTCTTCCACAGGCTGCACAAAGATGCACGAAACCCAGGGGAATGCTGAATGCAACATCCCCAGTTCTGCTAACGCCAGGAGGATTCATCTGCCTCACAAAGGATCCTCGAAAGGCTGGGTTTTCAGGTCGCCAGCCTTCCTTCTCCTCAGAGCATCTGCATCCACCAGTGCGATGCAGAACGAGGGTCCAGAGCATGGCACGCTTAGGGCTGCTGAGAGCTTTGAGTCCATGTGTGTGCAGGATCCTGTGTGGGGTCTTTTCCTCGTACGTTATATCTGAGCTCACTCCAGTTCTTCAGATGGATGTTTGAAAAAACGCTGTAGCAAGAGTCCAGTTCCTGAATCCGTGGCGAGGTGGCCACCTTAATTCTTCTCTACGTATCTTAAATTGCTTACTAAGTCGGTGTTTTCATTAGAAAAGCAATATGTAATAATAGTTGTTAAAATAATTGTATTTCTGTTTTTACATCTGTAAAGATTAAGTTAAACAGTATGAAGCCCATTAAACTATTTCATGTCATGCTGCCATAAATTTCCTCCATTCCCGTTGCTACTATTATTCCAGAGTAAACTCTGAGATCAGGCTGCTGCCACAGAGAGTTATTTATAGGAGCTCATTCATCAATAAAAACTTCAAAAGAAATCTGTTACTCTTCTATTGGGAAGCCAAAGAAAACTAACATAAAGACAACCCTGTTAAGAAACAAAGCTAAGGAGACCACAAGACATTGAGTTAAGGAAAATCCTGATTTTCTAACAAATACCATGCAGGAAAAAAAAGAAAAAAAAAGTTGGCAATGTGAATCCATTTAAGTAACTCCATTCCCATTGGATAGTTAAAATAAACTGTTAAACAGTTGTATTTATATTGGCGCAGCCCTCTCATTAGACTTCATGTATGTAATAGGTTTGTGATCTTTCAATGCTTCAGGAACGCTTTTCATCTTTAGCGAATGCAAGCACTGTCTTTTTGCTTGTTCAGGCCTCAGCAAGCATACCGATCACCACGCTGTATTTCTGTTCATTAATATGGTAAATAGGCGATCAACAGGGATCGTATTCCCTGAAGTTATGCGTATGAATGCAATGCTAGAATATCATCATTATAATCCTGTTCTGTTCTATCCAGGTTCTTACGTCACAGCTGTAACGGTGGCATCCGAGTGCCTTCGAATGCCTTTTAAATGTCTTGGAATTAAAATAATCCTATATTGTCTTTCTCATATTTCCTTTAAGACCTCGAGTCTGCAAAGTGCTAAGTGCAAGTACAGTATAAGCCAAGGCCCTGGCACAATCGGGGCATCGGTGATCGGCAAGATCCTAGAGTGGTAAGTACATCACCCACCAACATCTTTAAAAATGACCTTTCCTTTGCTGTTTGCTGGCGGAGACAGGTCTGCTGGTGTCTGTCGCCACTAGAGAGCGAATAAACTGAATTCAGAGTCATGCCGTTTACACATCGCATAAACACGTCCTCTGAATGTCTTGTGCATTCAAGGGAGCAAAGGAAGGCTGCATGGCACAGAAAAGGAGGACCATCCTTTTTCCACTTCTGCCACTGACTTAATGAGTGATCTTAGGGGGAAAAAAACCCTGAAGCCTTCCTCTGACTGGCCCCAAATCATCAAGGTAATGAAGCACATACCTAGCAAGACACTGGTCCAATGGTTACAGTAAGTGCGTGAACTTTTGTAGCTTGGCAATGATTCTTTGTTTAGTAAAACCCAGGGGCCTCTGTGAGGATCCGCCCAAGTGTATTAAACAGTGCAAACACAGAATAGCTCCTTTATAACACTTTCCATCAATAGAGCTCAAAATTACTTTACAAAGGAGGTCAGTATACTTAACCCCATTTTACAGGTGGGGAAATGGAGTGACCATTTGTTTTAAATTGATGCTTTAGAGATCATAATTGTTTTAAGCTGAACAGGTCATATATGTTCATAGAAGAAAATAGTTATTACAAGTAGAAGCTGTACTGCGCTCGTCTACATGTTCATTAAGGCACGGTAGATACTGCTCATTTAATTTAGCACTCGCTTAATGAAGTACTAACTAAATGTGCAGTAACTTGTGCTACTGTGCAGTAGTGCCAGTGCACGTTTTTTTTGTGACGCTTACTGTGCAGTAGCCTAATACCACTGTGCAATAGCGTATTAGCACAGGTTTTGCCTGACTTGCTACTGCATAGTGATATTAGGCTACTGTGCATTAAGCATTTCATGTAGACGTGTCCAATAAATAGAAAGACACATGGGAATAATCAATCGATATATCATAAATACTAAATAATACTCTGTTGGGACGGAAAGATTTTCAAGATTAAGATTAACCTTCAAAATGATGATGTAATTTTGGAAGAAAAAAATCTGGTCATGTTCCAGGTTACCTTAATATAAATCTCTGTAAATCTATATTTATTCATATTACTGTGGATTAACAGCAGACATAAAACAGGAGCTGAATAGGCTGGAGCTCCCTCCTCTTTAGTCAGACAATGGGATACAGACCTGCAGCTGGAAAACAGGTCCTATTTCTGCTAGTTTGCATGCCTTTCCAATGTGCTGGCTTCTTCAAACCTTTGATTGACTTGTATTTTCTTAGCTTAATTCAGAGATGTTTGACTTATGGGTTTGACAAACAGAAAACAGCAAGTCCATTGTAGCAATTTCTTTTAACCTTAGCTTACATAAGAGAAACACAATCAAGGTTTGTTACACTTCAAGCAGTAAAACGTGCAATAAAAGATTTGTCTGGTAAAGCTTCTGGCTGGTCAGAGGGGCTCTACAAGAAGACTGGATGGTTTCTCCTCCACAGTCTCATAAACGTACTGTGTATTTGCAAGTGGACCAGCTTTTTTTTTAACCCATGTGTGGCCTCAAATTGATGAAAAGAATGGCTGAAACAGCAGGGTAACACTTTAGGGACATTTTGAATGATCAAGCCTTTGCAAAGACTTTACAAGCGGGATGACCACAGCTTGAAATTGGTAGCAGCTTCCTAATTTGCACACCATGGAAATAAATGAGCAGGTCCCTCCTGCTTTGTAATTCTTAAAACTCAGGCTTTGCCTAGGGAAGTGTTTAAAGGTGGGTCATTAGATCCTCTTAGGTGACTCAACAGTCATGCTCGTTATTGCTGTAGTTTGTCCATACTTAGGGATGATCCTGCCAAAGCATCTGAAGCCAGTCTAACCATTTCAGCTTGAGTAAATTTGGTTGTCCCTAGAAGGATCCCCAGGGTTGCTGTTGCGTCCCTAGCATGTTGTAGGCCACTTCCTTTCATTGCTACCTGCAATCCAGACACGTGGTCTGTGACTTGCATCTCTGTCCGTCTGTCTTTAAACCCAGTGTGCTTTTCTGAAAGACTGGCACTGCCTCCCTGCTCAGAGTTAAACACTGCTATTAGGCTTTGCACACCATTGCTATCTGTTTACGACCACTAATTCCCAGCCATCAGTTGTTGCCCCTGCTCCGAACAAGGGAGAACTTCAGTAGATCCACAAAATCACGTTTCTGGCCGGCTTTGCTTTCAGCACCTGCATTTCAGTTCTCCGTACAGGGAAGATCACACTAATCATGAATTGTAGTCAGGTCAGAGGGTGTTGCCCCTTAGCAGGGTGGCAATTGAGATTAGCATACGTTAAAGAACAACTTGCTTCTTCTTGGCTGGGCTAGTCAGATCAAGCTAGTGAAGATGATCTAGCAACACACCTTTAAATCTCAGTTGAGATGAAGACTGAGATACACACACACAAAAAAATCACATTAAGCAAAACCTGGGAGCAGCTGTCTTTTTTGC
Source organism: Crocodylus porosus (assembly GCF_001723895.1). Lineage (NCBI taxonomy): Eukaryota > Metazoa > Chordata > Crocodylia > Crocodylidae > Crocodylus > Crocodylus porosus. Next base: position 36,606,645 of record NW_017728915.1, on the reverse strand, counting down.
TGATTTTTTAAAAAAGGTCATGGACGTTCCCCTGAAAGCCATGTATTTAGTAAGTGCATCACAGCATTGCAGTGTCCAGAAGGGACCAATGCTCAGTCCTTGCTGGAAATTGTGGGATTAAAAGACATTCAAAGGTAAGTGGCATGTTTAGTTGCATAGCTCATGTGTTTCAGGCTCATCTTTTCTCTCCATTTTTTCTCTTTCAGCCGATTAAACTTTTTCCTGTAGATGCCCCATCCAGTCACCAGTAACATAGTAAAGGGGAAAATGCAACAACCACAGCTGCTGGTCATAGACCCTGGCTGCTAGTTACCATCATGATGTTATTTTCTCTCTTATACAAATACACGAGTCCACCCAACCGCAGTGCAACTGAGAATGGCTTCTTGACACTGCAAACCCATTCCAAGGAGAATTTTAAAGGAAAACACAGAGAGTTTTTGTTTTTTCACCCAAAGCCATGTGCTCTACATCAGGGCTTTTGACTTGCCCATCACTCTGTGCCTCATGACGAATGGCAGTGTCCTTGTAACCTTTCAGGTTCACCCGAGTTCATAACTCGACCCCATCGCAGTCCTGCCTCAACTCTTGGGCACTATCACTCCTCCAGGTTTTATCCTAGGAGCTTAGCAACCAGCCTGCTAATGAAATAGGTTGCTTCCATAATTTATTATGCTTTGCATATTCTTCCTGCTTGTTTTTGAGGATTTCCTCTCTCTCTCTCGGGGGGAAAGGACATGTGCAAGAAAGTAGTAAGTGGCTAAGATGCAGGACTTCTTTGGGAACGTTCATGTGTCGGGGGACTTGCCTGCCTATGTCTTTAGACCAACACGGCTACAACCGACACCCCTGAAACAGGTAGAGAGGGAACATTTGGTAATAAATTACAGGCATTTGACAAAAAAACAAAAAATCCCTTAAAACAAAAAGAAAATGATGTAAGGCTTTAAAGCACTGTACTGTACTGAAATGGCTGAAGATGGACATAACCTGATGGGTGTGGGGAATTAGCTCATAATGGTCGAGGGCTTGCTTAGTATGCAAGAGGGCAGTGGGATGGATGCCTGCTTTCTCCAGATTACTGCTTTGGTGAAAGAAGAGGTTAGGGACTACTTAGAAAAGCTGGACGTGTACAAGTCCATGGGGCTGGATGGGATGCACCTGAGGGTGCTGAGGGAGTTGGCTGATGTGATTGCAGAGCCATTGGCCATCATCTGTGAAAAGTCACGGTGATCAGGAGAGGTCCCGGGTGACTGGAAAAGGGCAAACACAGTGCCCTTATTTAAGAAAGTGAAGGAGGAGGATCTAGGGAACTATGGACCAGTGGGCCTCACCTCAGTCCCTGGAAATATCATGGAGCAGATCCTCAAGGAATCCATTTCTAAGCACTTGGAGGAGAAGAAGGTGATTAGGAACATGCATTCACCGGGGGCAAGTCAGGCATGACCAACCTGATCGCCTTCTCTGATGAGATGACTGGCTCTGTGGAAGTGGGGAGACCGGTAGATGTGGTGTACCTCAATTTTAGCAAGGCTTTTGATTCAGTCTTCCATGGCATTCCTGCAGACAAGCTAAGGAAATACAGGTTGGATGAATGAACTGTGAGGTGGATAGAAAACTGGCTGGAGCATTGGGCTCAGAGAGTAGTAATCAATGGCTCGATGTCCAGTTGGCAGCCAGTATCAAGTGGAGTGCCCCAGGGGTCGGTCCTGGGGCCGGTTTTGTTCAATGTCTTCATTAACGATGCGGACGATGGCATGGAGCGCACCCTCAGCAAGTCTGCAGGTGACACCAAGCTGGGGGAGCAGTAGATGCGCTGGAGGGTAGGGCTAGGATTCAGAGTGACCTGGACACATTGGAGGATCGGGCCAAAAGAAATCTCATGAGGTTAAACAAGGACAAGTGCAAAGTCCTGCTCTTGGGAAGGGACAACCCCATGCACCGGGACAGGCTGGGGGTGACTGGCTGTGAAGCAGCTCTGCAGGAAAGGACCTGGGGGTGACGGCGGACTATAAGCTGAACAGGAGCCAGCAGTGTGCCCTTGGTGCCAAGAAGACTACTGGCCTCGTGGGCTGCATTGGCAGGAGCATTGCAAGCAGATCAAGGGAAGTAATTATTCCCCTCTATTCAGCACAGCATCTGGAGTCCTGTGTTCAGTTTTGTCCCCCCCCACTGCAGAAAGGATGTGGATAAATGGGAGAGAGTCTAGCAGGGGGCAACAAAAATGACTTGGGGGCTGGGGGGCATGACTTGTGAGGAAAGACTGAGGGAACTGGGTTTATTTAGCCAAGAGAAGAGGAGACTAAGAGGGGACTTAATAGCAGCCTTCAACTCCCTGCAGGGGGGCTCCAGAGAGGCTGGAGCTGGACTGGTCTCAGTGGGGGGCAGATGGCAGGACAAGGAGCAATGGGCTCCAGTTGCAGCAAGGGAAGCTGAGGTTGGATATTAAGAAGAATTTGCTCCCTGGGAGGGCAGTAAAGCACTGGAGCAGGCTACCCAGAGTGGTGTTGGAAGTTTCCAAAACTCAGCTGGACAAAGCCGTGGCTGGGACGATGTAGTTGGGGCTGGTCCTGCTTTGAGCAGGAGGTTGGACCAGATGACTCCTGAGGGCCCTTCCAACCCTCATTGTCTGTGATTCTGTGACCAGAGCCCAGGCTTTCCCTTCCAAACTCTCTCTTCTTATTCGTTTAAGGGAAAATGCATCCTCCATTCCCTGAGGTCACGAAGGGACCTGCGTGCAGCTGAACTGCTGTTTCCACCGCATGTGGGGGATGCAGCAGGACCCTGGTGCAGAGATTCCCTTCACTCCAGGGGTGGCTTCTTGGTGGACGTGTGGAAAAAAGAAATCTGGCCTCTGCCAATGGCTCCATCATTACCCAGGCACATGATAAAGGCAGGTTGGAGACTCTGGTCTGCCTTCAGACTAACAGGGCTCTCCATGGGGGTGCATAGGTCAGCCCGATCTTTTTCAAACTCAGTATCTTAAAGCGCACACACAGAACATGGCTGGCCTAGTCTGGAGCTCCATGAAAGGCAATGAGTCTTTCCACTGACCTCAACGAAGCTGAATTAGACTCCTGGCACATATGGACAAGTCCAAGTTTCAGTTCAAGTTCATGCACATGCACAACCCTGACTTGAGTGCATGAACTAAATTGTTTGTATCTGCTTCTCTTGCCTGTGCAAGCCACACGTCTGTGTATGATGCTTTAAAAATCCCAATGATTTGTCCAACCTGTCCTGGAGAGTCAGTGTTTTGCAAATTCCACATATAAAATCACAAGGACAGAGTATGCTTCCTACACACTGGGTCCCTGAGCAATTCAAGGTATTGGGTGCTTTGTATTGCAATAAAAATAATACTTCAGATAATAATAATTCATAACACAACAACTCAGACTCCTTGAGGCACAGACATGTGCTTTTGAACTACACTCACTGTTTTGCAAGAGGGGAAGACAATGTTATTCATAGAAATATGTTTCAAACTGCATACTGTAGGTTTTGCTTGAAGTCCACGCACACTTTGACATGCATTTCTAACACGTCTGATAGTTGTAATTGGGATAGATTATAGATTAAAAAAATATCCTGTAGGTAACTAATAACAATGGTTCCCAGCTGCACTTTGAGAACTCAGAGTTTCACAGCTGCGGTGAGACAGTATTTAAAAGCTCAGAGACAGAAATGGCCCTCTGTAAAGCAGAAATTATATGTTTTGGCCCTGTCTCTAACCTTTGGAGATGTGCCCAGCTTCTGACAGTCTGTGATGATGTCTCCATGGAGGAAATCCTCTGTTGAAGAAAAGCATGTTTCTTTCTTCCAAAGTTATATTCTTTCTTTCATATCTTTCATTCGGCCACCATAAAATACACTCAATCATCTTGACCGATCACAAATATTCCCTCCTAAATCAAAGCGAAGCAGATACTGGAACCAAAATTAGAGATTATTCAGGAGTCTTATTTATGGCCAGGGATATAAGAAATTTGAATAAAAATAATGACTGAACCCAGCAAAAAAATTCACACTATGGTTCATTGCAATCCCAATATTTTCCCTTATGAGCCCATTGGGGTCCCCTCCCCCCCACCTCCTTATTTGCATTTTAGGCTTTGCTAAAAACTCTGAAAACAGGTTCACATGTTTCCAGAAGAATTTCTATGGGGACCATAATTAACCTTATGGGAGTAGGAGAAAAAGTGTCTGAGTCTTTGGGAATGCATGAAACAAGGAGAGTTGATCCAGATTATTAATGATCAGTGGAAGCAGCTATGCATAGAACATACCTAAAGGGGATATTAAAGTTAGCATGGCATAGACCTATAGAAAAATCAGATATTGTTTGCAGAGATAGGGAAAATGACTTATTCCTTGACAAAGGCCAGGAGTCAAGAAAGGGTCTCAGGCACATGCTTACATCAGTTCCTATTGAGGGCTACTCTTAAGCATGTATTAAAAGTAAATGTAATTGAAATCTTCATCTTTACTGACAGATTGCAGCTTTATTGACATCCGTGAGGCACAAGCACATACTGAAAATATATGTTTAAGCATTTAGGAGTGAGCAAAATGTGGCCCATGGGCCAGATGCATCCCTCCAGGCCATTCTATCTGGCCTACAGGGCCCCTAAAAAATTTAGAAAATAAATATTAATCTGCCTCTGGCTGCCTGTCATGCGGCCCTCAATGGCTTTGCTAAAACTCTGAAACTAGGTTTACATGTTTCCAAAACTCAGTAAGCGGCCCTCTGCCCAAAATATTTCCCACCCCCGGTTTAAGGGATGCCTAGAAAAGAGATGCTGGTTCAAATGCAGGTATATGACTTCCAATTTCTTGCAAGAGATGAGGGTGCTCAGGAACTGCAGCAGATGCTCAGAGAGGAAGAAAACAGTTCCTGCCATGGAGAACCTGCAATCAAAGTCAAATACAGACTGTACATTTCACACATACATAGTACATATGCTGGTATTTACTACTCAAGGCATACAATACCTACCCCTGGCTCTCCTTCACTGCCTGCCAATGACTGCCAATACCAGCAATAGAAAGAAACGGATTGAACTGCTGAACACCTTGGCCCAAGGATCTCAGATCACTTACCCTGGGTGGTAAGTAAGCATTAATACCTCCATTTCATGCTTGGGAAAACCAAAACACAGAGAGGTGGAATGAATTGCCCAGGGAAACTTATAGCAGAGCACAGAGCTGAACCCAGATCTCCCTGGTTGTATTTGTGTGCCCAGATCACAAGGCAATGCTTCTTTCAAAAGGAGAAGTTGACTCCAACAGCACACTGGGGTTTTGTTAAGACTTTCCATTTGCCGCAGTGATGAATGATATCGTCCTGGACAGAAATCACTCTGACCAACAAACAGAAGCTTTAAAAAAAAAAAAGAATCCCTCTTTATCTGACAAGTACCTGTCATACCTGATTTGCACTTAGAGCGGGCTTCCTGCAGTCCCTGCTTATTGGGCGGACACACCCGTGATCATGCCACCAATCCTAGTATTATATCTAGAGCTTTCCGTTCTCACGCGGTTGCATTTGGCTGCGTCCTTTCACCCGCCGTCAACATAACCAGAGTGATTTGGTGCCTCCCCTTCATGTTGCAGTAGCAAACATTTTCTGCCCACAGAAGAATCAACCACTGGGCCAGAGCTCAGCCCACTCTGGGGATCCCCGATCCTTGGACTCTGTGGTCACGCTGAGTTACATCCCCTGAGGCTCTGACTCTGCATCTTCAAAACACAACCCAGGGCAGTCACAAAACTTTGCAAAACATTTCTGGTCTCTTAGGTGGCAAGACAGAGTGCAGAGGACCTTATTTGTTCATTGGGATAATCAAACCTCTCTCCTAATAGGGGGTGGGGGATCAGTAGATAGCCCTTCCTTTTGCACATGAACCTATCATCCACCGTATGGGCTGGAGCATGGCAGGCCGTCCCACGCAGGGGAGATTTCACTGGTCCTGGGCATGCTGGCAGGCCTGCATGGCTGAAGAGGCTTTATGACTGGCCTTGGATCAACCCATCTGCAGTGTTCGATGGCATTGTGCGTTGTTCAGTTGTCCTCGTGGCACCCATGCTGTGACAATCACATGCCTTTTGTCCTTAGCCTGTGGTACATGGGGCAGGCAGGGCATTGAGGTTTAGCTCCTTTTCAGATAAACACAGAGCATGGCATTTAAAAAGGGGTGTGGTGGTAAAGCTGGGAAGTCATTTTGATACAGCTCCAGAAATGCAGGTTTGAGCCCGGCCCTAGAGGTGCTTTTGGCAGTGGTTTAGTTGACCTGACTGTACCCAGCTACCTGACGATGATTCAGGCTGCGGTATCAACAGCAGCTGCATGTAATGCTAGCCACATCACTTCCTTGGCTAATGCTGGTGTATGTTAGCCCACTAGACCCAGGGGAACCGCTGATGCCAGTTGACCATGGGAATATGTAATAATGCATTGGAGCAAGTGTTAAGGCTTAATGTTCCTGGGTAGAAGATTTAAAAAAACCAACTATTAAATGATATGACTTAGGCTGACAGCCCAGCCTTTCAAATAGGCAAGGGGCTAATCCATAGACTGGGAATGCAAAACCGGTGTAACATAAAGCAATTTTTGGCAGAGCTGCAAAGGTCTGTCAGTTGAATCATGGGGAAGTACAAATAAAATGCTGGTCTTTAACCAGGAAGGATAAGCTCATATCTTCATTATCAAGGCCCCAAACACCTGATATAATGGAGTTTGAATTGGATGGTCTCTTCAGATAGGAGGTAGCAGGAAAATATGAGTGAGGCTCATCATAAAGAGCACTAGCAGGAGGGTTGCGTGGGGTGAGAGTTTAGTGATCACAACTGTGCTCCTTTTCCTGCTAGAGGAGCTGTTGTGTAATAGCACAAGCTTGACCTTGAGCTCCCTAGGTGATAAATGTTGGCTAGGAGATCAAATCCATTCCCCTCCAGTGGGTATGTATGAGAATGGCGAACACTCCTTGCCCCATTTAACCTTTCCAACAACCTTAAGCAGGCCTTGCTCAGGGCATGGATCCCCTTCACAGGGATGAGTTTTCCCCCAGGAGCTGAATTGCCTCCTGGACAGCGTGAAGGACATCAAACATCGCCAAGCCATCTTGTCTGCCATCCCCCAGATCAGAGGCAGGACACGATCACAGGATCCCCTGGCCATATGTCATTTAATCAAGCCCAGTCCTTTGCTACAAAGCCCAATCCAGTCTCGGGATGTAAGTACTTGACTACGTCACGTTGCATTCAGTCGTGCTTTTGCTGCATTTGGATTTAACTGGAACTGCTGCAAACCACAAGAACGCAGTTATACAGGCAGTAACACGGTGCGGTACTGGCTTAGGCAACAGCAATCACTAAAGAAACACAAGCCATATTTGGACAGGATTTGTCATAGCTGGATGAATGCTTTAATTGGGTTATTAACAAATCTTCCCCATTGACATTCAATGGTGCTAAGCACTGTGTTAATAGATTGGCACAGCAGCTTGCCCCTATGTGCTGGGCGTGCAACAGGGTGCAGGGAGCGCCTTCAGGCATCTCCGTGTAGCAGCTGGTCTCTGGGAGTGTATTTTCCATGCATCCCGTGGGTCTCTCAGCAGCTGCAGGGAGTGGCAAGGAACAGGGAAGAGGTGAAGCCACATCCCCCTCTAGCATTTTGGGCACAGTCTGCTATCACCACCAAGCAGGAGTGAGCATTGCCTGTGGCTATGCCCTAGGCAGGGTCATCCCAAAACGGCTATCTTGATCCCAGGGTCATTGCAAGCTCTCGGTTGTGCATCGAAGGAGTCAAATGAGCAGAGCTGTCATTTTTCTGAAGTTTCCTTGCTTTATTGCTACATTAGAGTAGCTGCCAGTCTGAACCCAATACATGTCATCACTATGCACATGGTGTTATCATTTATTAATATTAACCAATTCCTCCCAAGCGCTGGCTTGTTTGCTGGGTCACTACAACACTGGAGACTTCAGCAAAACTCCCAGGAGATGCAGCTCCCATTTGCAAAGGGCTGTGGGTGTCAGTTCATGAACCTGTGCTGGAGGGAACGGGAGGGATTAATAAAACACTTCAAATGCTGGTATAAGTGTACTTTCAGTCTCTTCCCGACATTTCTTTTCTTTGCCAGGAATAGGGCTAAGTGCTCCTGGTAGAGGGCAAGGGGTGACTTTTTAAATATGGACTGGCCCAGCCCCACATAATAACTGAGATAGCAGTCAAGCCTCAGGTGGACCAGATGACCTCCTGGGTCTGGGACAGACATTGCATCAACCGGTTCGACCCAAATGAGTGAAGTCTGATACTATATTCAACCAGGTTTATCTCAAACTGGTTGCAGCCATGTTCAAACTGGTTTATGTGCACTGAACATCCATTCTGTTACGGGTTTAAACCCATTCCTGATCACTGAAACCAGTTTGTGTGTAATGTCTATCCCTGAAGTCCCTTCCATTCCTACTTATATATATTTTTTAAATAAGTCTGAGTTTCCCCATCGGTCTGACTTTGGATGGACGGCTATGCGGCTGTACATGGGCTAGAAGACCCGAGTTCTGACCCAGTAAAGTAAACAGGCAACTCCCACTGATTAGCATAGCTTCAGGCCGCAGATGACAAGTTATTTGTACGAACCCTTTGAGTTTAGCGCTTGCCTCCAAGAGTTACAGACTTCACACGCATTAATTATTGCAACATCCTTCTGCAATCATATCCATCAGAGTTCATCTGGCTCGGCAGGGTATAAAGGGACAGACTCCTCCCTCCCGCACCTTCATCATCCCGCAGAGAGATGATGCGACTTGTCAAGAGCCACAGGGCGGATCGGTGCCCTAGTCAGAAATAGAAGTTGTGCGTATCCGGGGTGGAGGCTTAGGTCACTAGATGTCACACTTGACAGAGCCCACAGCGATCATCCTGTTTGCACTGCCAAGCTCGGGGATTCTTTTCCTCCTACACATGCCAAATTAAAAACCAAATTCTTACGTACTTCAGTGATTTGCAACAGGAACAGCCAGGAGGGAAGCGACTGAATCACCTCCAAGTCTATGATTGGTGGGAACCAGTGCCAGTAACTTGGACGGGTTCACTTCTCGGCCTTTCCATGTGAGACAGGGAGCCAACCGAGGTTAGCGAGAGGTTTGTTTAAACAGAGTCTTTTCTCCATTCACGTCCCCACCCAGACAGGCACCAACAAAACTCAGAAAAATAATGCTCCTTCACACAGCCAGCCACCCACTGCTTAGCTTCCAGCCTCCCCGTTCCCAGGGCCTCGGGCTGCTCCGGGTACGGAGACGAACAGAGCACAGAGACTAGTTGTTGTCGACTGGTATTCGACCACGAATTTGCAAAAGCGGTTGGACTAAAATAGCCGAAGACGTGCAAAAGCACACTTGCAAGTGTGTTGCCTCTGGTTGTGTGTTTCATAGTTTCATAGTTTCTAGGGTTGGAAGGGACCTGAGTAGATCATCTAGTCCGACCCCCTGCCGTGGCAGGAAAGAGTACTGGGGTCAAACGACCCCGGCAAGGTGTTGCTTCACCTTTTGCTGTATGGCACGAAGGAACCGCAGAGGCAAAATAGGGTCCAAATAACTGTGTTTAGTAACTACACACAATCTGCACTGCGGTGTTTCACTGTACCACGAATACAAGCAATGCCACTAGAGGGCTCACAAACAATTTAAAGGGATACTACCCTTTAAATCCATTACCCTCGTTAAGTGTACTACAAATGTAAGGGGAACCTAACATACAGACCTAAAATCTCCCAGCATCTGCATTTTCTCCTAGGGTAGCAACATCTTCCTACTCAGCAGGGGTAGGTCTGTGGAGATCACCGAGCTCACTGGTACAACTGTCTGTAGGAACTGGATAGGAACCATACAGGCTACGCAAATACATTTGTAAAATAGTTCGTTCTGCACGGAAATGTGGAAGCATTCACATTTTCCATGCTCTAGCATGGAAAAAGAAATCATCTTCATCTGGACAAATTGTCATGTTTTATTTCAAGGAAGATACAGTACAAAAGAGTTTCAAGTCTTGCTTTCACGCAGTTTTGGATAATCTTAGAGCAAAACACTTGCGTCATATTTTTTTGGGGTGCTGAAATGGAACCGTACTGGGAAACCTGAAGTGAAATGCAAAACCCTTGGATTGCACCAGGGTTTCAAGGTGAGAGCACAAATGGCTGAGTCAACCATGCCTGCTTCCTGCAACACCTGAGTTTTCTTTTCCTTCCTCACCCCGGATAGTAATCTAACCCAAACCTGCTTTGCCGGTGAATCTAAATGAAACCATAGCCTGAATTCATGGAGGGCTTGCCTGAATAGTATACTGTATCTTTGGTAAATTAAATCTCACACAAACCTCACCAAAAACCACTCACACTTTCGTTCAAGGACAAAAGAATGCAAGATGGTAAGGGGTAGGTATTTGGGGTGAATGAGTTTAGTTTCTGACTGTCATAATGGACCACGTCATGTAATCCCACTTTTAAACTAATCAAGCTTCATTTTATAACTCATACGCTTGCTGGAAGACTGTCATGGAACCTCACTCCTCCAACCGCTCTCATTTCCAGCCTGAATTTATTCGTGGCCAGATTATAACCATTTGGTCTGGATAAATTTCCATTCATACATGTCTGGAAACATGCATGCATACATCTATGTAACACAGTATGACTTGTTAAAGAACATTGATGGAAATAGTATCTCTAGATCTTCCATATAACAGAAATCAAATGAGTTCATGGGACGGCATTATTGTCTTTATAAGATTGACGACCTCCTCAAAAGTTGAATGTTTTGTGGATTCCTTATCGAAATACATGAATGGCTTCATCTCCAGACACAATAAATGGTGAGAAGTGTAAAGAGAATTTCTCAGCTCCCTTTGCCTATTCACGATGGGCATGCCGACACGTTCATTTATGTGCTTTAGGTAATGCACATTAAATCTAGAACCTCTGGGCATTTTTACACCTACAAGCGCTGCACGCATAAAAAGCACCTGGCACTGCAACATGTGCAGTTGCACACTAGCGTTGAGAAAGTGGCAGCAGAGCACTTTTGAACTAAACTCATAGGAGGTGCTTTAGTTCAAAAGCGCACCACGGCCATTTTCTGCATGCCGACACATATTTTGCCATTTATACATTTGCAAGTGGCGCGGCGCAGTGCACGGCAGCTTGTGTGTGGACCAGACTCCATTAATTGAGTCAGCTCCGAAGTGGCAGATCTCCAGCATGTCACGGGGCCAAAAAAAGTACGTGTATAAATCCCGTCCATTGTGAGGTACTGGAAAAATGTGCACTAGCCTATTTTAATACACATTTGCGATAGAGCAAATGTTTTGGTGCCGTTTTAATGCACATTAAAATAAGCTAATGCACATTAAAGTTCATGTTTTAACGTGCCCCACGACAAGCAAAAAAAGAAGTAGATGTTAACGTATGTTTAGAAAGCACAACAATTAACTGCAAGGTGGGAGGTCACGTTGAATGGGGTCCATAGACCCAGGTAAGATACAAGTGCGTGGACAAACGGGTGATGGCACACGAGGTAAATGGTGTGATGCTTGCACGACGAGCCAGTCCCTGTGTGTCACAGGAGCACTTGGGTTCCTAGGAAGGAATAAGGGCCGCTGAAGCTCCCTGAGACAGCATGGGTGCTGGTTGCTGGAGCAGCCAGGCTGGTCACATGACCAGAAGGGGGCAGGGCCGGGCCTTTATAAACAGCCCGGGCCAAAGCCCAGCAGCAGTTCCCTTCTGGCAGCCTGAGGCACGGGAGCTCTGCAGCAGAGCCAGGCAGAGCAGCGCCGATTGTTGCAGCCTGATCGCCCAAGCGGCTACGGCATGGGAAGGGTGGAAAGGACCCTGACGGGGAGGCCATTGCAAGAGAGCCAAGTGAGCTTAGCTCCCATGTTATAGCCAGGAGGCTTGTTGTTGTGTTACAGCCGTTTGGCTTATGGTTGTTTCGTTACTGTTGAACCGGAGGACCGGGCGAGGCTGTAGGGGTGGAGGAGGCCGTCAGGAGCTCCCCAGGGAGGTGGGGTGCTCCCAGCGCCGCAGAGGGGTGCTGTATTGCGTCAACCATCAACTGAAGCCAACAGTGACCTTGGATGAGTCTAGGCCTCTCATCTTTAGAAGCAAAAAATGAGGGGAAACCATTTCATTCCAGCTTTCAGAGGACCTCATTTTAAGAGACCCCCACAAGATCTTCATGTCTGTTCCATGGACTTGGTAAGAACAAGTGTTGGTCAAAATGTTCTGAATTTGGGCAGAAGTTTAGCACTGAATTTTAGATTTGGGCCAAAGGGGGAATTTCCCCTCTTCTTCCCAAGTCTGAGTTAACCAAGTTTGTTTTGAGTTCAAGGAAAATGGAGCAAAAAGAGCAGCACAAACCGCTGCCCTAGTTGTGCTGCTCCGTACAGCATGCTATTGAATTTGGCTTCTTTCCTTCTTCACTTCCTGGGTTGCGTGCTTTTTCTTCTTGTTCTACTAAATCCAAAAGGCACTTTCCAAATCTGAGCAGAGAGCATGCCTCCGAAGACCTTGTGTCATGGTAACAAAACGCATCAGGCCCGGAGAGATGGGAACACGCATTTCCGGCTATTCCCATGAAATGCACGTTCAGATCCATGCGGGAATACTCTGATCATTACCATTCAGATTCTGCTAAACGCACAACCCTGCGTGTATAAAATGGCTGCAGCTTTGTCAAATAGATGCAATATTCTGATCCAATCTGATAAGGTGCAAGGCGGTCCAAAAGCAACACTTAAATGCTCACTGCCAGCTCCGTGATCTCACCCGCCTACCCAAGGCATAGAAATAAAAAAAAATTCAGGCAGACAGCATGAATAAACCTTTCAGTAACACAGGAGTCACTGATAATAATAATAAACCAGTAAAAACAAAGTAGGCCATTATATGAGAACTGATCCTGCTTCTACTTATGGCATTGGGAATATGGCCATTCATTTCAAAGACAGAAGAATCAGGCCCGTGATTACAGAACTTGTGATAGAAATTTTTCAGCTGATGAAAACCTTGTAACACTTTAGGAGAAAAAAAATCAATGAAAAACAATGACTGATGCAAATCAGTGCCAGTGTTTTGCCAGGCCATCCGTTACAGGTGCATACGAAGAGAATGGCAGTCAGGCCTCGTAGTAGAAATGATATCTTTTATTAGACCAGCAAGATTTTTGCAAACATTTTTTTTTTCTTTCAGAAGAGAATATCAATCTTCTTAAAAGTCTCTTCACATCAGAGCAGTCTGTTCCACTTGCTGAAAATATTTCTTTCATAAAAATAACCTTTCAACCCTTTTGCAGTATTTCTCCATGGATCTCCAGCTGCTTTTCTTGCAGTAGTAAACTGCTTCTCTTCTTCTACAGGTGGGGGAAAAGGGACACAGAGCGGTGAAATAATTTGACCAAGGCCACGCTGAAGTCAGCAGCAGAGTTGCTGACCGATATGAGGAGGGAAATCCTGGCTCTGCTCGTGTCAGTGGCAAAGTTCCCATTTCACCCCAGGTCACCAGACTGCCAGGCGTGCGTAATGAGTGATAAGATCAACCCTTTCCTCTGGTCGATGTAGGAGACACAATACATTCAAAAAATAGCACGGAGCCAAAAAACCACCATACACTTATATAATGGGCACCCAGGAAAGCTAGACCCTTGTCATTCACCGTTGCTACATTATCACGACGTTTGTGGTAGCTCCCTAGGTTCAGGCGATATGGCGAATACCATGGTAAAGGTAAATATTGTTCTTTAATGTAAATGTTAGAAATGTGCAACGGCTGCCGTTCAAAGGGACATTCCTCAACCTTACAGATCCCTTCAAACGTTCATATTATTTCCTGCGCTGTAAGGTACCTTTTGTTCTCTCCAGCCGCCTACTCCAGACAAGGAAATCTGAAGCTGACTGCAGTCTTTAATAGGAGTCCTTATCATTTTTATTAAAAAGATTGTCATACCGTGGGAGGAAATCAGCAACTTGACATTTGAAGGCTGTCGAGCCTTGTCCTTTGGAAAATGAGTCGGAGAACAGCAGGATCGGCTGGAAGGAAAGTTTAGACTCAGATTATTTCTGCGAATCTGACACCAGCAAAACTAGAAACACATTTCTTTCGCGGACCCCGTATTTGAATCTGAAGGGGACGTGTTCTGGGCACAGAGATGTTTAGACGCTAGAGAGGATACAGCCATGCATTCACGTCAGGGGAGGGGGCAGAAAAAAATGCACCCTGAACTCCGGTGAGCAACATTTTAAAATGAGCAATGACAGCAAGAACCGATTCTGAACTCCTCTGAAAGCATCGGACCCGGGAGGAAATGACAGCTGAGTCCAATCAAACTGCTCAGTATTATCCACACTCCTCCTGTCAGGGACTGTTACTTGATGTCTCTTATCATCTGAATCAGCCCATCGAGAGGAACCGTATTCTTAATGAGCTGATATATGAGACAATGATAGCTGCAGCTTAAGGGCGATATTGGACCTTCAGAGACACCATTTTTCAAAACGAACAAACCGCCGGCGAAGCTGTTGGTGATTTGCAGTTAACAGATCGTCTGTCTGCACGCACTTCCAAGGTGCGAGCGTACAAATGGGATATTGCTGACCAACCATCACCGAGGAGGTAGCCAGACAGTGCACTGGTTACGACGCTGAAGATCTGAGCCAGATCACACGGACCCTGGGCCGCCTCCACTGACTTGGTTCAAACTTGTCATTTTGCCGTTCTGGAGAAGCTTATTATATCTCCTTGGCACAAAAATGCATTTCAAAATGTGGAGGCAGATTCCTAACTGGTGTAAGTTGCTAGAGCTCCATTGAAATCATGGGGTCCATCCCAGGATCTGTGGCTTAAATCTCCAGTAGCTTCATAGACTTATCATGAGCCTTTTAAGTATTCAGGCCTTGTGCGTGGCCTGTCTTCAGAGGTGGCTTTAAATCTAAAAGCCGTAGGCTTTTATGCATACATAAATCACTTATACTTTCTATTCCTCTGTTATTTCAATCCCAGCAACATCACTGAGACTTAACACGGTCCAACTGTATCTCTGACCTACTCAGATAGGGTTAATTCATTTAAAAGGGTTTCTAACATGTCTGAGAAGTGCAGGTGAGGGGGCCTATCTTGATGATGATGAAAATACTGTGAAGCCTTTATAGAGGTGGTGCTGTAGGTACATAAAGTGGGGTTTTGAATATCACCCAAGTGATTTAGGAACACATCTCAACAGGCCTGATACTCAGTGGGCATGTCTACACATGCATTAATGCGCATTAAGTTTAGTAGGTACTAACTGAATGAGCAGTAACTGGCACTACTGTGCAGTAGCACCAGCGCACACCGTTTTAGTGATGTCAATGTGTAGTAGACTAGCTTTTGCTGTGATGTGCATTAGGCTGCTGCACATTTTGTGTCTTGTGTAGACGTGCCCAGTGAGTCTAATATCATTAAGTTCTTGGAAAGTCCTACCTTCAAAGTATTACAGGGAGAAATTTCCAAAAGCACTAAGGGCAGTTAGATGCCCAGTTTCTACTGAAAAGCTGTTAAGTCATCAGCATTCACCTCTGATTTGTACCTCTGAAAATCTCCCCTGAAATGACTGGAAAATAGGGACCATGCTTATAAGGAGCCACAATGGCGTGACAGACCCAGGGGTATTGCACTTCTCATTTCTATCCCAAATTCACACAATTTGTTTGGTACCCCACTTGAAAGAAAATAGGAACATGGTGCAAAGGTCTAGAACAAAAGCTTCGGTTATCACAAAGGGAATTGGACATAATAATATTTAAGCTGACATAATCAACAGAATCTCTAAACTGTTCAAGTTACAGCCAGCACTGGCAATTAAGAAACCATACTACGAAACGTAACTTAACTCCTTATTAGCACTTGGATCTCTATCAGAAACAGGAAAAAAAAATAAAATTCCAAGACTATTTTTCAAATTAGCAACATTAAGGACAATGTAACGTAAAGCCCGCCAGAGCAAATTGAACAGGAATGTTTAACTTTTTCTTAAAAGAAACTTTAGAGCCCCCAAATTCTTCCTCTGCTGTAACTTGCTCGTTAAGGGAAGACAAATGAAAATGTTAATCAGCAAAGATTCACATTGGGGAATTGTTTGGACTGAATTAATTCTACCAGGCAGCCCTAATGAGGTCATGTATGAATAACTGATTACATGAATTACAACTGTCCAAAGATGGAGCAGTATTACCGTATGAGATTTACAGGACTGCTAGTCAAACTATGCGTCGTAGACCATTTATTTGTCATATTTAAACACGTTTTTTCCAAATCGCAACTGGGCTGCGAATCAGTCCTGACTGGTTTTTTTAGAGTCCCCATGATTGAAACATTTTTTTTATTAATATATTTTGCCCTAAGCAGACTGCTCTTTTGAGCAGGCGGTAAATACAATTTAGTTCAGTCAGTCACCATGTATATCTTTATAAAGAGAAACCCTCCTTCAATAAATTACTGGGCACATGCAACTCTCCGAGGCGGGGGGGAGTGTGAGAGAGACACGTAGGAGGGATGAAATTTTAGGGCTTTTCAAATCTTGTTCCTTTTGCACAAGAAATAGCCTACGTGGACCACAGCTTTAAAAATAGCTGGGTTCCTTCCTGTCTGAGGTAGAAAGGAAGATATAAGCCTGATTTATTGGCTGTCCAGCGACTTTATATTCAATTTCCTCTTGTCACATTCCCATCAAGTAGCTGCATGCACACACTCAGAGACTGGGTGTGCATTTACAACCTAAATACTCTCATTGACATGTTGAATCAAAGATCGTCTGCAAACATTCAGGCCAGTGCCTACTGCCCACAGCATTGTTTGCAGAAAAATGATCACAAAAAGCCTCTGAATATATTTGAATGTAATTGCAAGTCAGATACAGCAAACATGTTTGTGCATATATTTTCTTGCTATTTATATGGGCTGGATGGGAATAGCAGTTTTCCCACAATCAGGCCACAAAGCATAATAAGGGACAACTTCTGCTTTCCGAGCAGTATTCAACTTTTTTTGACTTCCTTACCATTGCGATATGAAGGCCTTTACGTCAGTAGTCACGCGCTTCACAAGAATAGTTAACAAAGTAATGCTGCACCTTGACAGCTTTTGTCTGTTTTTTAGTGGGGCCCCAATGGAAGACAAATCTCCCATGGGCTATTTCAGAGGGGGGTTTCAGGAGTTTGCCTGGGTGCAAATGAGGCCTTCAGGATTGGGCTGATACAGAACACAAAGCTCATCAATTCGTCTGTAAAGCGCCAGGTGGCATAAAGCACCAACACACTAGGAAAACCAAGCAAAAAAACCCCGGGAAAGAAATATAACATTGTGCAATCAGAAAGCATGCCTGTAATCTAGCATTTGAGCCAGAGCTGCGGCTTGACCAACTCAGTCTTTGCTACATTTTCGGGAAGAGGGAGTTGCAGGAACAGGAGCTTTCAGCTGAGAATGACAGTGCCAGAGTCCAAATCTCACACAAGTTCTAGGCATTGACTCTAACGAGCAGATCTACACCCTCCAAAAACCATACGCAGGAACGCCACGGCAAAACGCATCCCACGCCTGCTTCGTCCCAAAGACGCTGTAAGGTAGCTGCCCACTGGGATCACACTGGGCCTCCAGGCTGTGCTCAGTGGGGTGAACCCAGCAGCACACTAAGGCAGCCCCGATACCTCCCTTTTGGGGTACAGCACATGTGGAACAACCATAGTGTGCTCTCTCCCCCGGTTCCTGGCTGCTGCAGACATGTCCAGGCGGATGAGATGCCCAGTGGACCACAACATAAATTGCCAGTGTTTTACTATGTGACTTTTGGTTTCTTGGAGGGTTGGGTTCTGGCTGCCTTCCAAACCAGCTCTCTCCTGCTGCAGTGGTGCGGGAGCTGACATTTGTTTGCACCCTAAAGCTACCCTCCTCCTTGGTTTAAATGAGGGGCACTGTGTGGACCTGCCTTTGTCTTGACCATCTTTGGACACAATGCCAGGCTCATTAATTGCCTTAGCCTGACTCCAGGGGGGCATCCATTGGTCGCGATGAGTGGGAAGCTTCTTATTGTCCTGGCTGTAGTTTTTCTAACAGCTACGTTGGACTCCGAATGAGATGGACACTTTCCTAAATTCAATCCAAGTGCCCCCCCTTTCCTCCATGTCTCAGAAAGAGAAGCAGAGGAGAGGACAGAGCCAGGGTTTTGCCTTTGCTGATCACTTCGATGCAAAGGAGGGACAGGCACATTTTGAAAAGCAGTTCCAACTGGTTTTGCTTGTCAGAAAATTAAATGGCCACAATAACTGGAACAATTTTAAGCAACCCTCTCAAATGCTGGCACCTGCGGAGAATCTCAGAAACCGCTGTAGGACACAATTTACTTCCCCTCCTGTTCTCCCTCCCCATGTAGGGAAATGGCGAAATGTGAAGTAGTACAAATAAATATCAGATACCATTTTTTGGAGAGGTAGAAATATCAGGCCCTCCAAAGAGAAAACTGTCTGGAATGGCTTACAAGTTTGCAGAAGCGTATGGGGATGGGACAAAGAGTCAGGAAACCGATGCAGATGGTCCCATCTCCAGAGGGAAACCCAGGCACCAAATCAAGCAAAGACGTTCTGAACAACGGTGCATCAGGAAGATGAAGGAGCATGGACGATGTTTAATAATGACATGAAAAAGTGTTTCCGAATATCCAAAGCCCGAGCTGATGGCACACGGATCTAAAGTAAGGGAGTGACATCCATCCGGAGAGTCAGCTCTGGCCCATCGTATCTGAACCAAAATCTATCCAGCCTTTTTTAACAGGGCGAGCTGAAAACATGCTTCCCCTACGTGCAATACTAAGCACAAACGAAACCTTCTTTTCAAGTATGTTATTTTAATTTCCTTCAAGTGCTAAAAAAAAAAAAAAAAAAAGGGAAATGCTTTTTCTGACTCCATGTGTATAATGTAAGTTGGTGCGATTAGCGTAAGGGTTTTCTGTTCATGGTTTTCTGAAACTTTCTACGAGAAGGCTTTGAAATTGAACACTCTTCTTTTTATCCTATATTACTTCCTCCCTTGGAACTGTTCAATCTCTGTGCAGCAATCCCATTAGGCTTTTAACTTTCATAAGAAAAAAAAAAAACCTGATAAAAATGTATGGATGTTTGAACAGCATCCAAAGCAGTCAGCTTTAAATTGACACACACGTGTACACACACACACACACACACACACACACACACACACACACACGGTGACTGGAAAATGCGAAGTTGATTTACAGACAAAACATGTTTTTTGCATACTTATTATATTTATTGGACTACCTTTGGGTAGATATACCAGCACTGGCATTCCTTCTGCCATTTCAGTTGTAGTTTCTAGGATCCTGAGTTTTCTATGCACCGCAGTGCTTTTATTAACCCATGCAATATACTTGTGGCAATAATAGCACTCGGATCACATCTGTGTCTCTCCGTGACTGGGCTTGAACAGAGAAGGTACTTGTGATTCAGACGAGGGCTGGAGAAGTGTTTATTCTTCCACCTTAACCAAGAAGCAGAGGATGGCTGTCTCTAGTTACTGAACTGGAGATGTTATCAAACAGTAAAAATGTATTTGAAAGGCATACGGCTACCGTACACACACAGTAAAAATGGACCTTTTGGTGGATTTATAGAATTTTCATAGTGCCACATTGGATTACACTTTATCAATTTTTTCCTTCGCTTAGGTTTATAGGCAGAGACAGTTTGTCTGTCTCCTATTAAATACTTATGACAAACTCCAGAGGGTCGTTTTAACTTCTTATTTTTCACAGCCATCAGCTACTTCGACGAACCAAGAGCGGCAACACCTTCAGCCTGCCGGTCTGACCCGGAGAGTGGCATAAACCCTCAGTTCCTTCTGAAGTTGGTCATGACTGTTTGGAGCTGCTTGGCACTTTAAAGGTTTGGGCCTCAGGGTTCAAAATGCAAGTGGGAGCTCCTTGGACTCCTTCCAGACCAAACATAATCAGAGCGAACCGAGTTCACTGATCACATGAACACACTTTAAAACCTATGAGAAGGAGCCACCTAGTTGAAGATGTAAGGCCCTTCACTTGCAATGCGCTGGGAGCTACAGCAGAGCAGAGAAGGCATCGTGCTGTGGTTCCAGAGGTGGGCGTGCAAGCACCAAGCTCATGCCAAAGGCTACCCTCAGCTGACCCAGCACCAGGTCATTCGGGCTTGAGAGTCCGAGGCAGCTGGATAGGAAGCTAACCACATCACTCCCTGGCGTCCTGTTAGCTGCAGAAACTGCTGTGCCTTCCCCACGCTACTTTGGTGGGCTGTTGACTCAGAGTCTAAATAGTCTGGAGTCATCCCCTTGGCCTCCAGATGGACCCTTCTAGGTATGGACCCATAGTTCAAGAGCTGACCCGTGCAAAAAAAAGATTAGCTCACCCTTTGTTAAGATGCCTGCATATATATTTAGTGGGATGCTTCCCCTTTTAGCTTGCCTTCCACTAGTCTCCAGACAGGGCTGTATAGCTCTCAGCATCCAGAATGAAAGATGGGGTCTTTTGCCTCTAGAGGGTATAGTTTAAAATCCATAAGGGCTCTTTGGTCTCTGGGTGGAAGTACTGGAAATCTTCAGTCTGGTTCTTAGCACACAGATGACTACATACATCATAAGCCACCCAGAAACAAAAAGTGTCCTTCTGGTCAGAGGTGTGGCCAAGGAGATTCAACCTTAGAAATGGTTTCGTCTCAATTGAAGGGCATTAAAAGAGCCAACTGGAGGGTGCTATCACCAACAGCCACGAAATGGTCTCATAAGAAGCACAGGTGGAAAGATGAGCTCCACCCGGCAGCCTACCCTTTCTCCTTGTCTTGAGAACCATTTAAAATGCTTAGTTCCCAGAAGTGGTTTTATAATTAGGGCTGATGACTCAAATTCCAGGTGTCAATAATGGGAGACCAGAGTATGTTCATTAGGAATCAGGGATTCCTACTTAGCGATCCTGGGGCTATAACACCTATTTGTGGCTTTGGAGAAACATTTAACCGGTGCTTCACATAATCTGCTCTTGTCAAGATGATCTAGTGAATGCATGTTGCATGCACAGGGACACTATCGAAATGTTCAAGTTGAGCAGAGAGCCGTGGGATCCAGGCACTACTTGAGTACCAAATTCCCCTTCAGAGTCTACCCTGCATTCACACCATATAAGATTCAGTTTAGCTTGTTTTTCCTCTGATGGGATAACTCTGATATGGCAATTTTGCTCATGTAAATATCAGCAAACAATTCAAAGGATTTCATCCAACTATTTGTATGCAAGATCCTCTCTTTCAAGTCATGATGGTGAGTTGTGGTTGATCAAGTAAGTCACGTGGCACCGTTTCTTCTTCCTGTTTGGAAGCGTGTTCTTCCTGTGCAAACACACTCAGTCTTGTAAAATTTAACAGTTAGTCTTTTAGGTATGTGAGTCCATACAACCACTAGTGTACAAGTGTCTCTGGCACTAGGATTTGGGTCTCCCATATGTGATTTTCTGAAAAGTCAAGGGAACCATTCATGGGCAACATGGATAAAGGTGCTTGACTTTAGTGCTTAAAAATTGAAGCAATGATGTGCAGAAAAGTTTCTGCAGACTTTCTGCAGCGCTGTATGATTAGTCTCCGCAATATCAATACTTACACTTTCGCATTAAAATTTTTCAAACACTTCTTTTCTTTTGCCTTTTTTTTCTGGCAGAGGAAATCAAAAGAAAGATTTGACAGGTATTAATTCTGAAAACAAATGGTAGATTTGATGATCAGTCACTGAAGAAGAAAAGAAAATTGCAGGATGTTTTAATTGTGAACTGGAAATGTTATAAACAAAATATACACACGTATCATTTATAATCATGATTGTGGCCAGAGCAATAATTATGACAAATCCTTTGTCAGCTCTGCTTGGAAGCTCTTATGAGGTAGTAGGAAATTAATTCACATTCTAGACGATAGCTCAATAAAAATGCTTTCCAGCTTTTCTGACATATGGAATTCCACATGGCCTGTAATCAGATGTTCCCCAAATCACACTTTTTCATTGCTAAAGTCTTTGGCAGTTTAACGTAAACAAGCATTGAATTCATTAAGCCGCGTTTTTTTAGCTTTCTAATTAGCCGAAGCAGCTGAAGTTCTAGGATCCAAACACATGTCGAGAGCTTAATTTTCAAGGAATAAGACACAATGTCGGGCCATTGATTATTAACATTTGAGGTGTTTTACAGAGATTTGCCTTTGTTGGCGATGCTGCGAAGTACAAAGTCAAGTTTTACAACCGGAAGTGGCTAACAGACCAACAAGCGGCTAATTCTTCACATGAAAAGCTCGGTTTAATCAGTGGAAGCGGCATCCTCCTTAATTAATTGATCAATGTTAATGGCTCCTATCATCTAGTCATATTATTTCCCTGTGCACTTTCCATTACATCCACAAACAAATGGTACTTACGCACTATCTACTTCCCAAACAGACAAGCCATATGTTAGGTTCATACCAAAGTATCTATGGTCCTAGCCCCAGTGAAGTAATTTGGAGTTTTTGCCTCCTGATGTCTTTCCAAAAGTGTTGATCCTTCAGGCCACTGACGTTTTAAATATTCATTATTCCATTTTAGAGGAATAAGTGACTCTGAGGATTGGGAATGAGCCATTTTGCCTTGCACTGCTAGGATGTTGGGTTAAAACTGTGCTAGGTGAGTAGTGAATAAGGACTATGTGTTTTGGTGCAAATGCCACTAACCAGCCTTGAGACAGCAATAGATTTTGGCCCCAGTGAAGATGTGTTTTTATCTTTAAGATGTGGTTTAAATGCCTGGTAACTGCCTCAGATCGATATACTTGCCTGCTTATTTTTTAGTAAAATTAAATAGAAATAACCGCAGCTATAGTATTACTTTAATCCATGTACCTGGAACCCACCTGAAATGGGCAAGTACAGTACTAGGGTCTAGCATTTGGTGGCTATAAGGTTGCTAGCTTGTAACCAATATGGACAACTATATTTTTTTCCTTCCTTCACTTGGTTTAATAAATTTGACCCAAACACCAGGTGCCCAAGTCTACTGGTGAGCTTCCAGGCAACACACTACCGGGAGAGGAAGTTATAGGAAGTAAGACACTATCTGCAGAGCTTTCATGTGGTTTTTGTTCCCAGGAAACCACTTCCTTTGTTTGTATGGGTTGAGATTGGGAATGTGAACGCACTTGGACTCTTGCTCTCAGACAATTTTGTCAAGCCAAAAAACCATGGGTACCCAACTCAAATTAAAAGGACACTATTTATTTATTTCCATGTTTATCTGGATTCTGCTGTCAAAGGGCCTTTGTTGTATGGGAAATAGTAGTAACAAAAAAAGAAAACTATAAAAACTGATTAGTGATGCAAAATCTCCAGAGTCAGCTTGGAGCAGGGAAGAAAACTGGATCCTTGAGAACGCATACTGACACATGTGCGTGGGACAGGAGAAAGGAGACTGAAATATTGCCTTGATGAATCTTGGACACCACTCGTTCTACCATTATAAGTGCTTTGGTTGTGACTTGTTTTCCCATGTGTCACGGAGCGACGTGACATCCTTATAGATATTTATTTAGCTATAGAAACCAATCATTGCCATAATTGAAAATGTTCCAGTGACTTGAATGGATGTGCGCCACTATCCACAAAGAGAGGAAATATCAGACACAAATAATTATGCTCTCCAGTGGCTTAAAGGACTGAACCACTGTAAAAATAGATCATTACAACTAGAAAGTGAAAATATTTGTGTCATCATACAAAACGTGGATTCAAAGAACATGGAGGTCAATGGAGAGAATAGCACTGGGAATAACGCGATCCCTTTTCACAATGGGTGTAGAGTGCAGAAATAAAGGGTAGGATTAATTTACTCCAAAAACCAAAGTGGTGTGGGTCATAATGTAGTGTGAACTTAGTTAGAACAAATGAATTTTCCAGTTTGGAGAAACCTCTGACAAAAGAATCGTGCCCGCTGAGAACATCTGCGATGGAAAATTTCTCTGTGGAAAGGTTTGCATTAAATGCCAGAGTCACTGGGAGGTTTCTATAAACCTAACCTGATTATTTCACTTTATTTTTAACTTAAAGTATTGGTCATTATCATAAAAATAATTTCTGCTGAGGTAGATGAATGCTGCAGTTGTTTCTGAATGAAAAGAAAAACACGTTTACTGGCTGCCCTTTCAGAAGTCCTGTTTTATGCACATTGCCACCCGCGAATAATATGTTTTTAAACCAATAAAGTTCCCTTGCTTTTCCCCCTCGCATACAGAGGTTTCTAAAAAACTTCAGGTTGCCTAAATTCTATAGCACCTCTGTGGCAAAAAGCAATTGCAAAGGTCAGCTTAGGGATGACTGGATCCCTCTCTTTCAGCTGTGAAAACTCAAGCCAATTACTTGAAAGTAGCCTAGTATGATCCTACCGGGCCAACTGCTGAGCACTAAACGTAGGCCTCAGACTGACGATGAGAGAAAGTGGTGTGGGGCGTGGAGGACAAAAAAATCATTTGTTGAAAACCTGACTTGTATACTCCAAAGAAGGAGAATTTAGTCGAGATCAGTTGGTTATACCATGGTGCTAATAAAAACCAAGGTGGCAGGTTTGGCCCCAGGTTGGACTAGATGATCTCTTGAGGTCCCTTCCAGCTGTGCTTCTCTATGAAATGTTTCTTTATGAAAGATTTCATTTGTGGCCAGGAACCTGCACCTCCGCAAATTCCCAGCCCAGCCAGCAGTTCCCCTATGTCATCGGTATCTGGATGGCAATAGCAGAGAAACTGCCTTTGACACGCACCAAGGTTTTTTAAACAGGCGGCAGAACAAAAGGCTGAGCTGAAATTTAAAAGTCTTCAAGAGGTTCAACAGCTCTGGAAGCCCCACAGACATTCGGGAAGAAATGCAGGGACTTTCATAGGACGTTGAATCATACGGAGATGCAAAATGGTGAGAATTTCTTTCTTTAGGTGCTGACCAAACATATCATCTGCTTGAGAGGATGTTATGGTGTTGGGGTGAAAACGCGCAAGAAGCGGGCAAGCAATTTGTGGTGAATGCAGTTTTATTTGCAAATTTGCAGCCGGTGAAAATGAGTCAAGGCATGTCGATGAAGTCAGCACCACCTAGTATGAATCACCAGTTACTAGAAGGGGTCACAGTCATCTTGCAGATGCTGACTGCTGGTTGACCTACAGCCTCTATCCAAGGAGACAGAATGGGGCAGACCTCCCTGGAGGTCCATGCACGGAGTGGCTATGAGATCAGGCTTGATACTGATTTTCAAAATAAAATGAGCATCCAGTGAATACATTTTAGACCTTAGGGGCAATAGGAGATAGTCTGCTTCATGCTTACTTGTACTCATGGCCGCATCTTTTGGAAGCTTATTCTTCTAGGTTTGGACTTCGTGGCAATGGGGGGTGGCCTAGTATCGAGCAAGACTGGAGACCATTTAACAGGAATTACCAGGCAAGACTAAAAGAGGTGGGGGCAAGATGTGAGGGCAGTATAGGACATCAAGGAGCTGCAGAGCCAGAGAAAAGTGGCAGTTCAGATCTAGATGCAATGGCTTGATGAAAGCACAGGGTAGCCTAGCACTGTCAAGACCAGATCTTCCTAAATATTGCAATCCTAAGCTGTTAAAACCTCCTGACTTGGAGTCCTGTGGATCAGGATGCATCTCAGCTAGATGTGAGTGAATAGTTTAATAGCAGCATTTTTATTTGACAGTTTTAACTTCTTTTTTCTCCTGCTTAGGGAATATCCCCTGAATCAATTACATGTTCCTTGAATGTGCTTGTTCAAATTTATTCGACATATCTCTGTTCTGCTTAGTGGATTGACTGCAATCAGGTACATAAATAAGATATATAAAGAAAGAGCTTGAACCTAAGTTCAGCCCAAGTTCATTTCATCGGGTGCTGTAAAAGGGCATGCAGAAAGCAGAGGATAGGAAGGAGCAAGAAATCAGAACACAACATCTGATGAAGTGAACTTGTGTTCACAAAAGCTTGTGCTGTCTCCCTCTCTATATATTTTATTTACTTAGCCTATAAGGGTGCATATCTCCTCTGCCTTCTGACTGACTTCAGACTCACACGGCGAACCAACTCTCTCAATTACCTAACATTGCTTTATGGTCTCTGATGGGATGAGCATAGTTGCTTTTCCAGTGTGAATTATTGTACTTAGGCCTTTAAAATTTGGTGTTACTGAATGCTTGTGCATGCAACACGGATATTTGCTTTCTGTCCATGTTTGCGTTACTAAAATTCAGCCTATGGGTTGCTTCTGAACAGATCAACCTGCTCAAGCGTCTGCTGCTACGTCTTTCCTGAACTCCGCTTTGCCCTGACGTGACTCTTGAATGGTACCAGAGCAAGGACATTGTCCTGTCAATCTTTTTCTCTCCTGAGGACTCCTTGCTCATATTGGTGTGAGTAGTGTAAGCCAGGGATGGGTAATGTATCAGGAGTAGAGGGCCAACATTACCCAGCTCAACCTGAAGTGCGTTGGCCCTTCCAACCTGTTGCTTTTCTCTACAACTCAACTGCCACGTGGGCAAAACCCCTTGCTGCTGAAATACTGCTAAGGGCCCCCCCTGCCAAAACATCACAGAAGCTCTGGGAAGGTCTCCTCAAGCTGGATCCAGCCCATGGGCCCTATAATGCTGATCCCTGGCCTAAACAAAAGTTTCAGAGGGTTACATGTGTCACAAAGAGTTGGCAGGGGTAGGCTGCAAGTATGGGAGGCTTGTGGTGTGACCATATGAAGGCTAAGGAAAGACCACACAAAGACTATGACTAGTAAGTATTAAACATACTATTATACTGTTATAATGAAGTGAGCTTCAGCTCATGAAAACTCGTGCTATATCCAGCTACTCACCCATCCATCCACCCACCCA
>NW_017728915.1:36547841-36579546 GCF_001723895.1 Crocodylus porosus | reverse complement strand
CTTAACTTGTACATGCAGGCCACACTGGTTGTTCACTAGAGGAGCTAGTCAGCTGAGGATATACCCACCCATCCACTTCGGTTAGTCTATAAGGTGCAAATCTACCCTGCCTTCGATATGACTTCAAACTAACTCAGATAACTACATCTTTGTGTTCTGGAGTTAGACAGGCTTCGCAACATACCCCTCACGATGGAGTCCTTGTCACGCTGTTTTGTCTGAGGCTGACATGCCAGGGCACTGATAAAGGATCAAGACTGGAGAATCCCGAAGAGAATGGGACTGATCTGTGGTTTAACTTCGGCTTCTGATTGTTTTAATCCTCCTTTCCCTGTCAATGGGAAGTTCATGGGTTGTAAAGCTGGAAGGGACTTTGGAAGATCATCGGGTCATCGGGCCCAGCCCCCTACACCAGGCAAGTTCTGGAGCTTTGTCCATAAGGAGGGTGGGAATTGTCTCCTTCATTGCTCGCAAAGTGCTTCAGCATTAAAAGAGGCTGAACTTGGACCTTAGAGAAGATTAACAAATATCTGGTCAGTTAAAAGTGAAATCGTGCAACTTTGGCCAGTGAATGCTCACTCACTCGTTTCATCTCTGTAGGCCAGAGGCGCCCTGAGAAATGCTGCTGTTGTGGTTTTTCTGGCTCTGCTAACAACAAGCAGCACTGGCGTGTTGCACAAGTTTGCCTGACCTCCTGGACCATCCCGTCATCTTTCTGGAAGAACTTGGTTTGGAGGAGAACCATAACCTCAGAACCACGTGAGACTCTCCTATGCCAAATGGTGAGGCTGGCTATCAGTTGACTCTGTTATGTGTATGCTTGCATGTATTTTGATATCGCCTCTGTTTAGTATGGGTTTTTTTTTTATATATATTATACAGAATAACTCATTGTGAAGCCTAATAGGGAAGGAAAGTGTATTCCAAAGTCTTAATTAATGTCCTAATCATTTATCTTAAAACTATGGAAGTGGCTTCTCATATTACACAAATTTCTCCATCCTTTTATTATCTTGCTTCATAGCAGCTTGCTCCCTGGTTCATGGTCCCTTTGCGAAGAGGGAAGGTTCACACATCCCTGGAACTTTTAAGCAGCACCAAATGCCTGGGTACATAACAGATTCACAAGGAGGCCTTTGCAATACACACGATACAGGCCAAGGGGGTGCTGACAAACTTGTCACAATCATGTTTTATTCATTTGCTCATGCTGTCTTTCCAGTGGCTGAGAGGCACCCTGTGCTTTACAATGGAAATGCATGTGATGGACATTATTGCTGTGCTCTGAGAGCCAGTAAACATCTATTATACAACCAATGGGCCTGCACCCAAACCAGCCAGTCCAATGTTTCCAAGTGCTGTGACAATTCAGAGCCAGTTCTCAGCACTGCACTTGGCTGAGATCTCTGTAAAAGGAGGAACTAATGCAAACACACACATCAGTGAAAGGTGCTTGAGCATATGCTTAACTTTAAGCATGCGTTTGAGCCTCACCTAGGATTGAAGCACCTCAAAGCATGTTGTTTCCAGCTGCAACCCAAACTTCGAGTCAAAGGCTGCTTATATGAAGAGGCAAGTCAAGTTATTTTGCTTAGATTCAAACTCAAGCATCATCAGATTGTTAATGTGTTCGGAGGGATTGAAAAAGGGGCATGGGGTGAAAACAGAATATAACTCAATGGATCAACCAGCACACAACTCTCCTCCCACAAGCTATTCTTACACCCTGCCCCGGCTCCCTCCTCCTTTCAATGTCTCTTCTAAATGGAGAGTGAACCCATCGATATTAAATTCCTTGATTTCATAGGGGCTGCATCAGTATAACCAAAGGCAGATTTTAGCTATTTGTTTCTAAGTAACTGGTAAAGATTATTGTGACTTTGGCTCATTCTTAGAGCACATACAACTCCTGAAGCTGCCCAGGAACTGTGGCTGTCGTTAAGATACCGCATGCACACCAAAGCAATTCTGCAAAATCAGGGGGAATGAAAGGTAACAGCATTTTGATATCGGTTTTCTTGGTTGATGCTGAAGATAAAAGACAAAGGCTTCCTCACTTTTGATGCACAGGGCATTCTGCATTACGCCTTCATTTTTCTGAAATAGCGATCAAAGCAAAAAGTGAAATGTTACTATCCCATTGCTAACTCTTCTGTTGACTTAATACATACTTCCAAAATCCCTCCTTCCCTGTAGGCCTTTTGACCACTTCATTTTAAAAAAAAAGGTATCTGCATCTGATACTCTTTAGGACTTACTTGCTAGGAAAAGCCTTACCCAAGAGCTGAAACATGATTTTCCTGTGCTTTAATTAAAAGAATAAACCTTATTCATGATACCCCTGGGCTGGCTTGGCCTTGAAACAGGAGTGATAGCGTTTTGCCTACTGTGAGCAAACCAGCTCGTTAGCTTGAAAAGTCCCCTACCCTGAGAAGCATAAAACAACCTCCCTCCTACACTCCCCACTGCCCAACTCCACCCCCCAACAAAAACCTGCATGTTTTCCATTAGATTCAGTGCTGATCTCTGATTGTTTTTAATCCCCAAAGCATTGAATTCTATTTTTTTTCATTTGGGACAGAAAGCCCTCAGTGGAAAATCTCCATAACTGCCTTAAACTCTGCAAGAGCTCCAATAACGGCGTCCTTGCGGCTGTTTGAGGCTAATCTGTTGATGCAATGTGTTCAGGAAGGAGGGCAGGTGATAACGCTAGATCAAGGTACCCCATTGCTACCGATTCCAGGGAGAACAAGATCAAGCCTTTCTCGGAGATTTCTCCCGTCACTCCACTTCTCACCAAGTATTCCAGGTTTTGCCACTAATTTTTGCTGCTGCTCACATGGTCCAAGTCCCCTCCCTCCCCCGGCTAGCACAGGAGGGGAATGGCATACCAGTTCTGCAAAGCCATTACACCTCCCTCATTCAGAGCTGGATTGGAGGAGTGGAGAGTGTGTGAAAGCAAAGCATAGAGTGAAATAAATCTAGGGGATATCTTTAGCGAGAGAAACCCGATACTGTGTACAAGCGCCTTTAGAGGCACAGCTGTGCTGAGGCCTGGGGGACTGTATGCAGTATTAGGAAAAGACAGGAATAAAGACAGTGTCCTGAGATCAGCAGGGGACCAGGGAGAGATATAGGACTCTGTCTCCCTCTCATGATGCTCCAGAGGCAATATGGCATTGTGCTGCCCTTCACGGACGGCTCCGCCACAACTGGGTACTAAAGACACAAACTAGTGATCAGGGTCACAATTCAAAAAAGGACTGTTTAATTTTTAAGCACATGAGGAATGCAGCAGAAGTCCATGAAAATACTCACATGCTAAAATTTAAGCATGGGCTCAAGTGCCGTGAAGATCTGGAACCTAAAGGACATTTTATCCCTGATTTTCCCACTGCCTCGCTTTCTGACCTTCGTCAAGAGACACAGTGTACAGCTGGCTGGGATCTTTCCAACACATTTGTTTTAACTGAAACCTCTCTCTTTAAGTGGGGGGGGAACCCTATTTTTTAACAGAATGCAAAATTATAAAATTCAACGAAACGTGAAATGCCCAGGTTTAAAGAAAAAAATGGCAATTTAAAATGCAAAGCAGAGACATTTTATAACAGGTTTTTTCTTTTGGCTTTGACTGGTTTGATTAGATCGACCAGACACAGCGGGGGGATCCTCTTACACTTAATAAAACAATCACTCTCACAATAAAATTAATTTAAACATAGGCGACTGGTCCCTCCCAAGTCTGGGGGTCCCAGATTGCCAGTGGGGGGGGGCCAATCACCAAGCCAGCGGCAAAACCGCAAGTGCACTTCTGCTGGCACTTCTGGTTTCGCAGCTGGATTTCCAGGGGGTGCACAGCCGATCTCAGGGGGTGCTTGTGCACTCGTGTGCACCCCCTACACATTGCCAATGAATTTAAAATTCCCTTCGAAACTTTGGAAAATGAAAAATTGGCCCGTCCTACAAACAGTGGAATATAAAATGCTTTCAAAATTTCCTACAATTGCCACCTCATTTCCCATTTTTGACCAGCTCTTTCAACAGCTTTGTGACAGTTTCCCCATCTGTAAAATGGGCATGGTGCTACTTCACTACCTCACGCTGTGAGTCTGCATGAAGCAGGACCTGATCTTGTAAGTGTGGAGTTACCCCCAGCTCCAATTCACTTTGCATTAATGGAGGATGTTCACAATACAGGCCTGATTACAGTGTCCTTTGCTTCCATCCCATGTCTATTGACCTTAATGGAAGCAGGACAGGGCACTACAGGAATGTCCTTTGAGACGTCACGTGGTAGAGTTACAGCAAGTCAAATGAGTTGAAGGAGTCACTTGCTGTGAAAATAACATTCAGCTGAGCTTGTCTGCATTCATGGTTTTCATCCAGCTTCCTCCCTGCCCTCTGCGGAGCAAAGTGTAGGAAGGGGACCAGACAAGCCACTCATCAGTCTCTGGTTAACTCCGATGACTGCAGGGGCACGGCATGCTCCCTTGGGAGCGTCATGCCAGGGATCGTTATCCGCAACAGCAGCGATCAGCCCCGCGTCAGACCTCAGGCTGGGATCGAGCTCAGTCTGCTACCACCGGGGACACGGTTGTTTGTGAACTGAAGGCACACTATGGGCCTGCCAGGGAGACGACCGAGTGTGTAACACGTCAGATTTTCCAAGGGCTCGCACACTGGAGCAACGCATGCCAATGTAAGAGTCTTGATAGATAGCGGAGACAGAGCCCATGAAAGCTGCAGGCAGCTCTAAAACCACAGACTGAATATTCCCACCAAGGCCGGGTCTTTCTATACGTGTGCATGCACGGGCGCACACACACTCACACGCAGGCCCTGTTACTATAGAAGCCGAGAGCTCGGTTCAACTTGTTTCTGCGGTCTTCCATCGTCGTCTTAAGAGTAAATCTAGCTGCGGAAAAATAGTAGTTTTGACATTCCAAGAAGTCCCAGAAGGAAAAATACAGCAAATTAAATGGGTTGGTTGGCCTCCAGCTCCTTTACACATGGGAGATAAATGATTTCGTATGCTAATGACCATTCCCTCAAATCTCTGACATTTTCATACAATGTACTTAAGTACAGTTTGTTTTGCTTTCTGTCTCCACAACAATTACAAAGATTTATATTTTATTACTCCACTGACGCTTGCCAGGACCACACTTCCTTTCCTTTTTAAAGGCACAGCGATATTGTCTGGTGCGGCGCATAGCTGAGCCTTCAAAATCGCTACCATGAAAATAAACAAGGCTGAACTTATCTTCTGCGCAAGGGCAGACACTTTCTCTAGGCACACTAAAGCCAATAAAGGCTTCTGGCTCTTTTCTGCTTGACACGTCGGGACACACAGGATCCCCAGCAGTTCAGAAGTAAGACAGCTCTGTCACCTTCTGCGATAAGTGAAAGTTAATCCCACCCCAAACCGATGAAGAGCAATGCAAACCTAGTGCCGCTCAGAGCCCTCTTGGGGGCAACAGCTCGTTCCTCCAGGCTACTGTTATGGCAAGAGGCATTTGCTTCCTTTCGGACGATCTGGAGGGGAGATGCTAGGGTGGGTGGGAGCGACATGAAGGAGGAGGCCTCAGTTTCCCCACGGGACAGGTAAAGCGCAGACGGTGATAGGCAAAACTCCCCCCGTCTGCCCTGTAAACCTTGATTTGGATGGAGTCACAGGATGAAAGGGTAAATCAGGCCTCTACTGTGAGGATACTAATTAGAAATGCAAAACTCTAGGACTCTTGGTTCGGAGATGATATCTTTTTATTAGGTTGCAGTCAAGAAACTCTAAAAAAAACCCCAAACCGTATCTTTTTTTGCAAACTTTTGGGCTCACGCACCCTTCCTCAGGCTCAGGGAAAATTAAAGATGGTGAAAAGTCCCCACAGGTAGAAAATAAACTTCATTTTTGAATAGAGGAAGCTGAAGGGGGACGTCTGTTCCTCTGGGTCCATGAGAGGAAAACTAATTAGTGTCAATTAGTCCTGGGGGTTGAAACCATGACTTCATTTTCAATCGCTTGTGAATGGCCGGCAGATACTACTGGATTGACTCAGGGCGGATTTAATTGAGCGTCTTGAGGCAAGAGCCTCCAGGTTTGATCCTTGTTCTTTCCAAGTATTTACTAACAAATG
Organism: Crocodylus porosus; assembly: GCF_001723895.1. Lineage (NCBI taxonomy): Eukaryota > Metazoa > Chordata > Crocodylia > Crocodylidae > Crocodylus > Crocodylus porosus. The sequence goes on along the minus strand of NW_017728915.1, from coordinate 36,573,412 downwards.
CAAGCCAAGGACCAAGACCTACAGGCAGTTTTGACACAGCAGCCCTAGAAAAGTAGCTGCAAATTGCTGCATAGCTTTCCTCTCTCGGAAAGGTTTTGCTGCCCTACAGATTTTCCAGAGGTCCCACTTCCTCGTGCAATTCTACACTTGCCAGGGCAAACACACTTGCGCATTTTAGGATTGGGGGCTGCATGCACAAAATACAGAAAGCACTTAAACAATCCTGTCTCTCCAGCTAGGCACTCATCTAGCTCTCCCCATGGCAGCGTATGAGAACCTCACACCCATTTGTGCACTTTATCCTCAAAGCGCTCCAGTGGGGCAGGGAATTTGTATGCCCATTTTCCAGACGGGCCACTGAGGCACAAGGTAGATTAAATGACCTGCTGAAGATCATCCAGAGACTCTGTAGCTGACACAAGACCTGATCTCAGATCTAGACCATCCTGCTGCCCCTCTGATCTGAACGACTCCTGAACGTGCATTCGCCTTTTGATAAGCGCTCTGCTGTTTTAACGATCACGAGCTGCATCAACCACAAGAGACAAGGAAGGAGAGAAAGATACAGAAGGAAGGATTTGTGTGTGTGAATCAGCTTTCTGGCTCCTTTTTTTATCCAGAAAGGGCTGTGAGACACGACGACAGGACAGGTTAGGGTCAGCCTTGCTTTTATAGGCTTTTCCAGACGGAGGGAGAATCCCCAGATGCGGGGTGCTTGGGAATCATTTGCAGTCCATGAGTAATCCAGACCATAAGCCATCAAATAGATAAATAAATAAATAAAGAGGGGGGCGGGGAAACGTAATCTGTGCTGTTTATTATGTGTGGTGAACAACTTGAGCGATTGCTTTCCCAAAAAACCCCCGTCCAACTAAATTCCTCCGGATTGGCAATGAAAAGCACTGTACTCAAAGAGCTTCATGGCTGATCATGAGTCATTTGCAAGGGTTTGCCAGGAAAATGCAAAATGGTGGTGGTTGTAGCACGTCCTGGCTGGAGCCGCCGAGGTACCTTTCCCTCTCATTTGTTCAGCCAAAGGGCACAAATCACGAACATTTGGCAGCGCGTCGGGAATTTTCGTGACTAGCTGAATCCTTTGCTGACTTCATAATTATTCCTTGGTTGAAAACACTGTTGTTTAGGCTAAGGACATTTACTGTATATCGCTCGGTAAACAACAGTGTTTATCTTTGCCATGTCCGTTTATTATGCTTTTGCTCAAAGGCGAGGGATGGCAGTCGAGGGGGACCCGGGCGATCTGGATTTAATTCCAGGCCCCTGCCACAGATTGCGTGAGTCTCCTCAGGCAAGTCTCTCTGGGTCTTTGTTCCCCGGTTGCCAAAAGGGAAAAACACGGACATTTAGAAATGGTCAAAAAAAAGGTGTGTGTGTGTGTGGGGGTGGGGGGGGGAAGAAAACAGTTCACAAAGAATACAACAAATTCTTAATGTTTTCCACATTTTGGGTCAAATTCCATTGCCAGAAAAATCAATGATTTCGATCATTTCTGGGGAAACAGGGAGGGACAGGTACTTTCAAAGTTTTTTTTTGGGGGGGGGGGAGGTAGAAGTTTAACATTTTAACAATTTCAGCTGGCTCTAAAGATTCTTTGTTTTTCCCGCAATTTATTCGTCGTCTTGATTTAGCTCCTTTGTGTCGTTGGGGTCTTTCACGCGGATACCTACAGCTCCAAGCGCATCAGCGCCTTGATCTCGCGCCAGTAGGTGCTGTTACAATCCAATTGCCGTAATACAAATACTGATTTATTGGAAAGACTCCTTCAGCGTTCGTTGCCAGAGCATCTGGGCACTTCTGAGTTGCGAAGAAACAAACACAAGTTACAAAAGCCACCCAACAAGCCATGTCCCTTGACCTATTCTTGGGAGGTAGACTATTTCTATTTTCCAGCTTGACTTTACCCTGCCAGAGCTGCATTCATAATAGACATTTTAAACCCAACTCTGTGCGCTTCACGGGATCAGCCTAGGTACTTATAAGAATAATCCAAATCATGTGAATATTCACAAAGGGAAAACGCTGAATATTAAAGACTTCCTAACATAAGGCGTATTAGCGTATATCAGGTTCTCCAGTTTTGAGTCACATACGCTATAAGCTCACGTTATTTGGCTCAGTGTGGGAGTGACTGGATGAAATTCTCTGTTAGACACTAGGAGGTCAGACTACATGATCTCAGAGTCCTTTCTGACCTTAAAAATCTCTGAAATGCGGAAGCGTGGCTATTGCATTCGCGCAAGCAGGCATTTGGGAGGAGGAAATTTAATCTGCACATACCCTAATGATACAGCTTTTGGAGTCCTGTGGCACTTGTCCATCTTTTTTACACCGATGGCAGTTTATGTAAGACATGAGCAGGGCTCGATTCTGCTTACAGTGAAGTCAGCTGCCCTCAACCAGGTACTAGTCGCTGACCCGAGGACAGATGCAAAACCAAGTAACTGCAGAAAGGGTTGTTGTTTAATCTCGCAGTCAAGCTCTCAGGGACCGATGCTGCATACGACATCAGAAGCACTAGATCAAAATCATTTCCGCCCCCCTGGACCTGCCTATTCCCCTATTCTGTCTGGGCTTGTTTTGGCAAGAGATATCTTAGAAATACTTCTTCAAATTGCCCCGGATAATAAGGCAGAGACGAACTACCTCTAGTAAGAGAACATATGCCAATTAAATTATTTAATGGGGCCAAAAAAAAAAAAAAAAATACTGGAGTTGAATATGAATGGGTGGAGGGAGAGGACATAGCCAGAGCCTGGCACCCAAGGGGTTAACGGCCAAAGTGCTCGACGCCGGCGAGAAACACGAGGCATCGGGCGACATCGTGACAGTCATCCCTGCACTGCTGCAGCCACATCCGCATTCGTCAGACCTTTTATTCTTAACATCATCCTGCTCTGACCTTCCTCTGCTTTCTGCTTGTGGACACGCTCAGCCGCTGCGGGTAGCTTTGCAGCTTACTGGAGTGGTGTAATTTGTGTGCACGCAAAAATGCAGAAGGATCCCATTGAGAAGAGCTGGCTCCGAGCAGGCTGTGATTAGTGACAATACCTTCCATATTTCTCAAGGGGAAGTGATATATCCTCCCGGACTGGAGCCCATGAAGGCTGTCATGCTTTGTGGCCACGCTGGGTAACGAGTGATGTCATTTCAGAGAAGAAATCAAAGACTGGCTTGGTCTTTTTTTTTTTTGTCTCCAACTTTTTTAATTCAAAATTTATCCAGATGCAGACGGTCCAAACCAAAAACCTCTAATCCATGCCCCTTCGGGCCCCTCCCCGTCCTCTCCCTGTTGTCTTCGTGCTGGCGCCAAGAGCTGGGACCTTACTGGGAAATGGGTAGGTCACACAGTTTACTGTCAGCCGCAGAGACCTCTCTGGCCGCCGTGTGAATCACTCCAGAGAAAATCTCATTTTCGGCTTCACCTCTTGAATGTCAAGGAAAAATAAAACCCACTGTGTGACTGCAATGAGGCATATTCTGGCCCTGTTTATTTTGCAGGCAAACTGCTACTACCAGCAAGTAATGTTAGCTATAGGCTCCAGCAAATCCACTCTACCAATAACACTGTATGTGAAGGAAGGCTGCCAGCTCCTGGCTGGAGTGACTATATTCCAGGGAACGGGCTCTTTTGGCATGCCCCGTGCAATATGAAGTCAGATGGCAAGCAGGAAGCATGTGTGCTTGAGATAGAAAGATCCCCAGAGCAAGACGCACGTCTCCGTTGCACTGGTGCACAGCAGGAGCAAACGGAGTAACTGAGGTCCGAACCTGCCCCCCGCAACACTCATTAATCTTGTCCTGAGGAGTTACAGGCCCCCACCACTGGCAACCAGCCCACTGCTTGGCTTATCACTCAGCCAAACCCGTCAGTCAACACCGGGAGTTTCCATCTCTGAGGATGGGCTGCAGGAAGCCAAAATCTGTCACTTCTTTCCTCTGCCTCATTAGATCCTGTGTTTCACAGGATACTGAAATCAAGGCACTATGTGTTCGCAGACAGATAAATCAAAATCAGACCACCAAATAATGGAAACTCTAAGATAAGTATACATAGGCTTTGCTTTTGACATTCTCTGTCAAACTTTATGAAGCAATAAGTGCAGCAATTCAGATAAATAAGATCTGCATAACTCACTCTCTCTCTTTTTTTTAAATATAGGGTAAGAGATATAAGTCCCTCCCCAGAAGCACGGTTTATCAAGTGAAGCACAATTGCCTTCCAGGAAGGAAGAGGGTCTGATCAGGACAGTGGGAGACAACCACATTGTGACAGAAGGAATCCGTTTAATATTTCACCGGTTAACTCTTCTAGTCCAGCGCATCCACTGAAGTGCTTCTGTGTGAAGGATGCATCCTTCCACACATGGGGAGGACTAATATTAGGCACTAAAATCCATAGGCAGGATCCCAAATGGGGCCAGCATGATTTCCAGAGATGCTGAGGGCCTGTAGACTATAACTAACTCCCTTCAACAGGACCCCGGATGCTGGAAACTTTTATTCCCATGCCTCAGTTTGAATGTTTTGGTCTAAATTAATCAAGTGAACAACAGTCAAATGCATACCCCAGGTCTTGGAAGGACTGGGTGTTGGTGAACTTATACTGCCACGCTGATCGCCCAGGATGCTGAGTCTGTGGAAGAGGAGCTGCTCAGAGCCTGCACAAGATCCAGCCTTGTTCACTCAGCTTTCTGGAGCAGAAATGTCCCCGGGTGGCCTCTTACTGCTCATTTCATCACGTTCCTGTATTTCTGAAGCACAGTAGCACATGCATCAGGAAGGTGTCGATTCTCACACTTGGGAATGACAATTTTGAAGGCAGCTCGAATAGTATTTTTCATCTATTGGAAGCCATGGGGGCTCCCCCCCCCCGCCCATTAAATGTACCAAGGTCAAGGGAACACGTTTCTTCTTAAAATCCAGCCGAATGTTCGTACCACCTGATGTTTCCTTTCGCCTTCAAGTCCACTTTGCTCCTGCAGGCAGCATTTTCTCTATGACTCCTTTTCCTCTTCCCCCATTAAGGCTGGGTACCTCCTAGACCAATAAGCCACTATTGGGAATGCATTCAGAGACCATTAGTACAGGAAGTAGGGTCAAATCCAAAGAAACCATGCAGCAGTAAGTTTGAAAACACCGTATGAAAGGCCTTTTCATACTCTTGCTTTCAGGTGGAGTTTGTTTTTGGATTAAAGGAGTTTATTCAGGTACTCACAAATATCCAAGCTCTCTGAACCGGCTGGAATGTGGAAACCTCCAAGTCATAATCAATTGCCGTAAAAGGGACTGGCATGCTCTAACTGGGGGATTGAAGGATGAAAGGGTCCTAATTAGGTGGCACGCCTTCCAAACGGGATGAAAGACCAATAACATCCTCAAAGGCTCAAGCAAATATTAAAACCTAAAATCACTTCTTTCTTTATTTATGAGCTAGACGGTCCAAAAATGTCGGTTGCAGATGTTTTGGATGTACCCGGATCCCACATGAGCACCCCCCACCCCCTCCTTGCTTGGCTGGGGAATAAAAAAAGCCACCTGGAATGTGACAGGACCTTCCCCCCTTTCCGGGCGCTCGCTTTGTTCGGCGTAATGCAAGAACGCTCGAGCTGATGTTTTCTAACTTCGGGACTTTGGCTCGTCCCAGATGTCCGGGGGTGGCAAGGGCGAAGCGCAGCGGCATTTCTGAGCGATCGAGCCCTGTTCGGTTTGTAATAATTACAAAGGGAAAGGAAAGAGAGAAAGAGCTGGGCGTCACGCCAGATAAGTCAAGGGGACGCTCCTGGTTGAGCACCGTTGCACGTGTGGACAGGATCCGAACCGCAGGCTCGAGGCCTGAACTTGTCGAATTCGGATTCACCAGGAGTTAAAAGAGAACAAAACAAGAAGGTGCTTGCAGCAGCCATGAGAGGAGGGAAACTGCTTGCCCAAGCCAAAGTGGGGCAGGGGGAGCTGCCCTCTCCCCTTATTTCTCTGCTGATTTGAACCCTTAGGAGTTTGCCAACAGCTGCTTTTGTGATTTTGCTCAGGTCACACACCCTCCCCTGCCTGCTTCAAGGGAGATCATATTAGTAGATCTTATCTGGGGCAGGAAAGAGGCCATGCAGACTAAATCAGGTTATCTGTGTCACTGACTGTCATTGTATGCAGTGGTACTAAGTCTCATTCAGAAGTAGGTGCCCTGGCATGCTCCGGAGCACGCTTGCATCGCTCTGCATTCAATAAGCAGCCTGCTCCACTTTATGCAGCCTTTTTTTCCCCCCAAGTCCAGCTGCTTTGTGGTGTCCTCATTGTGACTTCTAGGCTATTGTTTCTCTGCTCAGTGTGAAAAGAAATGGAAAGATGTTGGGAGCTGGCAGATCTTCAGGAAGAAAGTTTTCCTTATTTCCATTCTCAGACTAACCCCGTCCCATGCAGAACAGCCATAAATGCCTATTATAAACAGCAAGTATATGGCAGGAAAATTCACATTTTATGCATCCTGAAGCACTTGCACCTCTGGCTATATTTAGAAATAGCCTTCAAACAGCCTTCAAACTAAAATCCACTCCCATTCTTATTACATGGTGGTAAATATTTGGCACATACTAACTAGTACCTTGATTACCTGTTTTGCCTGCGGTCTGAAGCGTCCCACATTACATACACATTCAACTTAATCTGGTTCCTTCAAAAGATTTGTACAAACAGCCTCCTTTCCTCCTCCCACAGGTGCACGGCTGTGTGCAAAGGAGCGTGCAACTGAGCTGAAAAGCAATATGAAAACCTTCCAATTCGCGCTGGCACGCGAGGGGAGTTCAAGGGGATTGAAGATTTGCAAGCGAGCATCCAGTTGGGCACAAGCAACAGTTTGCACAGATTCCTGGGCAGGAAGATGCTGATCCAAGGCGCATTTGGAATTGGTCAGCGCCCCTCCATCGACTCCAACAGCTTTTGGACAGAGCTGGTAGCAAATGTTCGGGGGAGCAGTTTGCCATCAAAACAGAATAAAACACTTCATTGCCACGTGGTGATGTTAATGAGCTTTACTATGGGGAAAGAGTCGAAACAAATCGTTGCGAGTTTCCAGTTTCATTTGTTTTTGATACCGCTGGACGCACTGGGGCCAACATTTATATTTCTAATCACGTGCGTCAGAGTGTCCATTTATTAAATAGTATATGGTTTTTCCATTGCAATACATCCTTCCCGCACCAGCACCGGTGCCTGGCGCAGTAACGAGGCTCTTCCTTTCGTCTCCGTCAATGGCTGCTGCTTCCATCTGCTCCGGGGGGTCAAGGTTGCTCGCTCTGCCCTCCCTGCCAAGGCTTCTCTGGGATGTCCTAATATTGATTAGTGTCCATTTAACAGCTTTATATGAGAATCTAGACCTACTGCCCCAGATCCATCCAGCGCTTCCTTCTGATTGAAGTGGAGACAAGTGGCTGGTTGATTATTTCCTCCACCTCTTTGCTGGTGATGAAATCTTTCCATCCAGTGCCTACACTCTTTCATAGTCACATGTATTTAAAGGTGTCTAGTTTCCTGTCCAGTGTTTTGGTAGATGTCCAGCAGTTTCCACCCCATACGTTAGCACTAAGATTAACTTTGACTTCTCATTGTGGCTCTGGTGCTAAATATCTTTGATTTCCAGGCATGGTGGAGATTAGCAGCAATGCCTTTGCTATCCCTGATGATACTTCCCTCTTGAAAATTTGCACTGGCAAGTACAGTGCCAACCAAGGAAGTGAACATCCCCGTTTCCTGTGCATCAAACCTTCTTATTCTTTGGTAGTAAGGGCTACCTGGCTGTTTTGGGAGGGGGCTTCAGGTTATAGGATAACCCAGCTGCAGCAGCAACCTGCCAGGAAGGGCAAAGAATCTGTCAAAAGAAACGTGTTCTTGAATAAAGCACATATTCTGTTAGGGAATAGAAAATGAAAGGCACAGATTGGATTTGTCCTTCAAAAGAAGATGAAAATACATTAATATTACAGCCCAGTCTATCCTGGGGTATCGTGTTGCCTCCATGCAATGTGCTACTGCCTGCCAGCCAGGCCTGGGCACCCTCTGAAAAACGAGGTTTGAAAACTTGCAAATTCATCTTGAAATTCGCAAAACCGATCCGCCCGGATGAGAAACATGGAAAATGACATTTTCTGAAGAATAGGATAATATTTGAGTGAAAAAATGGGCTGAGTAAGAGTCATTTAATCCTGGGCTAATTGTTGACAGCCTTGGCAAAACTGCCAAGGATTAAATGGGAATGAAAAAGAAACTAACCTCTCACAGCTTTTTGTCCCTCCTGGAAAAAGAGCCGAGGCAAGCAGAAGCAAGCCACGGGCAGCACGGTTTCCTCTGCTCCATTTGCTCTCCGGAGAAAGACACGCTCAGCCCTGAGGGCCATCGATGGAGCACCTTTCCCAGGCACTAAATTCTCTCTTGAAAGCAGACTCGATTCTCCCCGGTGCTCCTAAATGGACGCACATAGTTTTCTGGGGCTCGGCTGTCTAAAAAATGAACATCAAAAGAAAAACCCATCCTGACAGCAAATCTAAGCCTCTCATTTTTTAAAGGACCATTTAATCTTTGCAAGCCAGGTTCAAGCAGACACCGATCGTGCGATCTCGTTGGATGAAACCTTAGCACCGTCTCATAGGTGCCATTATGAAATGTGAAATACGGAGCATTTGAGAATCATAAGCCAGGCTGGAAAATGAGCCCGTCTCATTAGATTGCCAAGCAGGTGTAAAGTAACTGGTCTGTATGCAGCATGCTTTGGCAATCGGCTCAGAAAAGTGTTTAAACCCCCTCAAAGTGAGAGGAGAAAATGGATATGTTATAATTAAGGTCCAATCAGACTCTAAATGCTGCTTTATCTGTAAGGGGCGGGGGGAACAATTAGATTAGCAGATAAGGTGAGACGCAATTAAATCCCTTCTTCGTGAAAGACTCACTTGAACTGCTTAGGACGAGCTAGAGCTGGCATTTTGCGATTAAAAAGAATGACTTTGACAAGACGAGTGCCCATCGCTCTCCTGCCTGCAAGCACTTGGCTTATCCTAGCCCTTCCCTCTTCTTATCTACGTCTGGTCAGGCTTAAAATTGGGACAAGGAGGGTTTTTCCCTTGTGATGTGTGTCCATTCAGTGGTCAGGACCCTGGTCCAAGATCTCCCTGAGCCTTACGGCCCCGTTGGGCAAATAGGTCAAGACTGTAGGAAGATCTGTAGGAAGCAGCATGCAAGGAAGTGATGCAGCCAGTGTCATGTCCCACCGCCTCCGATACCTCCAAGGCAGGTGACCAGGTTACCCATTCACAGGTGGGTCGGCTGAGGACAGATTAGGGTATGAGTCTGGAACAAGACTCAAACTCATGTGTTAAGGGTTGTAGTGGGACATTAACCACTTTGCCCTCACACCCCAACTTATTGGGTCTGCATCACAACTGAGGGTTGGGCTGCCCATCGTGCAACAAATCAGTGTCAATAGAAAAGGAGGATTTGTAGGGGGATTTTTGCCCTCAGCCATGTTGTGCTGGATCGGTATTGGGCATTTCCATCCTGTAACTCTGTCTGTATTTTGTTTCACACTGGAAAAGTGGCTGCGATTGGCACGACTGATTTCCGCGCTGTACGTACTGGAAGGAAAGCAATGTTCTGAGTTCATTTTAAATGATACGGAAATTGAATGATATCACCTAAATGCTCGTTTTGCCCCTTAAACTCAGGAGGATGGCTACTCTTAATTTCTTTTTCCGCCCCCCATTGTAAATTCATCCTGCAGACGCTCTCGTATTTCACAGTGACATTCACTTTAATCAAAGGAGAAGTAAGAAGGAGGAAGGAAAGCTGTGCTTTGTATTTGGATTTTTCCATCCCTCCTTTCTTGAAGCAGAGAAACTGAATCCATGATGTTGGTTTCACAACATGGTCTATCATCTCTTAGGGACAATTTTTCTTTCACTCACAAGTTACAGGCCTGATTCAGCACCTATTAAAATCAACGGTAATTTTTCCACTGAGTGCAGCATGCTATGGATCAGACTTTATGTATAAAATACATCAAGGTCCTGATCTCTAAAACCCATGTCTCTTTTTGCATGAGCAAATAGTGATGGAGCCAATTAACTACTGACACCAAAGGGGGCAATGCAATCTTTTGCTGCCACATATTTAGAGAAGAAAATGTTAGTATTTGTGTCCACAGTTCACAGAAGTTTTGGGCTGGAAGGGACCTCGTGAGATCAATGGGTCCAGCCCTCCTGCTCTGGACAGGAATGACTGCTGGGATCAAATAATGCCCTGCAAGGTGTGCGTCCAATTAGTGGAGCCTGAAAACTACACAGGGGATACAAGCTTGGTCCATACATCCAAGCACACTCACGTGTCCATTAAATTTGGCAGTCGTGCTGTAGTGTTGTGGCCATGGCAGGCTAGGAAATACAAGAAAAGCCGAACTGGTACTGTCTTTTATTGGACCAACGCTATAGTTGGGAGAGAGTTTAGACAAGCTTTTGGGCCCTGCCTCTGGTCAACAGACAAGTCCTGCTGCTGCCGTAGACTTTGGACAACTCAGACTTTCCAGTTTGCCTCCAAAGATCCACCACTTTTACATACATAATGTATACACATCCGTGTTTTATGTACACACCTGTTTCTATTATCAGAAATCCCCCTCAGAAGGGGCGAATGGACAGATGAGGGAACGGCATGTTGAATGGCTTGATCTGCCATCTCGCAGCTTGTTCAGAGCCAAGGAGAAATGTTTTTATACCCCCGGTGCCTGCAAATGCACATAGCCAGGAGACAACGGTACACAAAACCGATTAGCGAGACGTAAACAGCCTTTTGTGCTTTTAACTGTGCTGCTTAGATAATGACATGCACGAACTTGGGGACTCAGCTTTGCATGCTGGTTTTTTAATGCGAACCGTTAGCTTCCTGTTTTGCGAAACTTGCCTCCTCGCTGCACAAACACATAGTTTTATATGTGCATAATTTGTGGCTGTAATTTTAGAGGCTCATTAAATAACTTGGCCTCGAAAGTCTAGTTCCCTTTCATCAAAATTCAACAAGAGTCAAAGCAGAGGGGCTGCCAATGACTTCAGCCGCCCGGCTCGTTGTTGCTCGGCTGAAAGCACAGGCACCGCGCGTACACACGGCCTCGTGGCAAAGGATGAAGGCGCAGCAACTAGACAGCAGAAAATGGCATTGATCTTTCCCACCTGGCCAACAAATGTAGCCTGTAAGGTTGCTCCTTCAGTGTGTAGCCTGTCCGATGCACGTGGGGCCTTTTGCTAGCAAGCCAGGTCACAATGGAGACAGCCCCCATGTACCCTCGCTCGGGCGCTCTGTAGTTCCCTACTGGCTTTGTCATCTTTCTGGTTCTTGTCTCTTAACTTCTACTAATAAAATTCAACCTACTTCTCCCCCTGAGTGGCTGAGCAGAGCCTGGGGTCTCTTTCCATCCTTTTCCTTGTGCACAGAAGTTGGCTGGAAGGAGCAACCGACCTGCCCCAAGTAAGCATCTGGGTTTTTTTTACCTCCTCCTTTGAACAAAGCAGGAATTTGGGGCTGTGATCTCCTCCCAAAGAAGGACTCATGCCAGCTCCCCACCTGGTAATTTCACTGGTTTTCTGCAGATGGGCAGAGCCTTAAAGGCCCCATTGAGCAGCACTTACTACCAGGTAGAGGACTTGCTGGGGAGTGAGAAGTCTCTGGGGGGCGGTCCTGAGCGTGGAAGCACTATGCTTGGTGCTCGTTCCAGGGTCAGACCCTCGCCACCTTTGCGGTGGTCTGGTTTGGCAGGGGCCTCCTTTCTGGAAATGATCAGTTTTCAAGAATTAGGGATTCTTTTCAAGTCCCAAAGCAAAGCTGAAATGTCGAAGTCAGCCTGCACCCAAAATGTCCATTGCTGCCTATTGAGACAAGTTAACACCTGCTCACAGAGTCGTATCGTTGTTATGAGCCTGGCAGAAGAGCCTAGGTAGTGCTAGTGGATGAGATGGCTACAGACACAGACTCTTTTCAGTATGCCGCAGAAGAGCTGAAGTCTGGATGGGCTTTCTTTCAAAAAGGAAACTATCCAAAGATGGGAGAACTTCATGCCCAGACATGACTTGCAATCCAATGTCAACACCCGACCCCTTTTCCCAGGGAGACCCATAATTCCCATGTGTGTCTCAAGGCTCCACGTTTTCAACCCCAAATCCTTCCCCGGAGCCACTGATCCTACATTTTTCTGGAATCACATCTGGAAACCTTTCTCCACTGTGACCTGTCCCATGCAAGCATGCGAATGCAGAAAGGGAGGATCCAAAGAGTTGCTGGGCATTAATCCCTCTCCTCCCTCCCCCATCTATTTCAAAAGGGAAGCGTATAAAAGGAGAGACACAGTAAGAGATAAGACAGATGCTTCTTCCTGTGGAATGAGAGACTGCTCTTTGGCAGCTGATGAAGAAGAGGTGGAATCCCCCTTCCTCTGATCCCATCCATTTGAGGTTTCAGGTGTCTTCTTCAGAAAGCCAAAAGGTCACATCGGGGACAATCTGCTTAGCAGAAGGGCCACCGAGCTGCCAAAGTGTCAGCAATTCAAAGACCGCTGACAGAGATAAGAATGCAGAAGAGGTGTAACTTAAGTGTCATCTTATAGCTACTAGGAGCTTAGATACACTTCAAAGGCGGGGGACCGGGAAACTGCCAATAAGAGAGAAGAGAGCCAAATAAGCAGGCTTGAAAGAATGATTATTACTTATCATATTCCACCATTCAACGTGTGAAAACGGGCAGGTGAGACTCACATAGTATACGAGAAATGGCAAGGACTTCAACAGCCGCTTTTATTGCTGTAGTAGCTGCACCTTAATACAGCGCCTGTAACAGCAAAGGCCGTCGCACTAAAACTAGCAGCCAGTAGGTCACTGCGTGGGGCACTGCTTTTCTCTGCACAGTGTCCACATCCTTCAGCTGAAACACAACAAGGAGACATGGGTAGATCCATGAGTGAAGGTAAGCGCATGGGCCGTCTTCATCTACGATGGATCTCCATGAGCTGGACCCAATGGTCTTGATCCTTGGTTGTACTAGGAGGTACCCCAGTGAAGCTGATGGAGCTAGCGTGGTATGGGAGCAGAGATCCTGCTCAAGCGGTTAGCCCACATCTCAGCATCCTACATGAGGTTTGTTTTTTATAAAAGCCTTTATTTCCTCCTGCATTTTTTTTCCCTTTTTGCCGACTCTGCTCCTCGGTGTCTACATGCTGCCCACTGGATTTTTCAAAATAGCAAAGGAAGCAGAAAATACTCCAAGCTTTTATCTACATTTTCAAAAGAATGCAAATCAGGAAACTCAACCTTAAAAGCCAGTGCTGGAAAGAGCATCCTCCCTGCTGCAAAGCATTTCACCTTTAATATATTCTAACCAGCCTAGGAGACCATTTCTGCTGCCAAAACAACTTTTCCTCAATTAACTGTTGGGTTCCAGGAACCACTTGGCATACTCTGAAGTTTTCGGCGCTGATGCAGAATACTAATGTCAAGATCACATACAGGAGAAATTAAATCAAATTTCAATAGCTTGGCAGATGTGAAATGTAAATAGGGAAAAGAAAGACATGCCATTGCACTGAGGATTTCAGAAATCAACCTGCAAAAAGGAGGAGGAAGGTCCTCGATGCATACATATATTTTTCTTATATCAACTGAGGTCAAACTCATGCTACAGCAATAAAAAATGACCCCAAAGAATTCAGAATCCAAAATCCTGCTGACTCCTGTTGCACAACATGTACTTACACAAATGACAGGGCTGATTCTCCTTTTAGGCTGGATTAACGGCAATGTAAGTTCTCTCATGCTACTCACTTCATTCCTGATTTTCACTGGTGAACGTGAGGTCAGAATTCCTGCAACCCTTCTCCATAGACTTTTTTTTTTTGTAACCAAAGTTAAAAAAAGAAAAAGAGAGAGAGATGGGAGTAAAATGTCACTGCTGCAGCTTCTTGGTCATTAAAATTCATATGAGGAGACAAACACAGCAGGCAGCGTGATGGAGGGGGTCAGGCCGAAGGGGTGGATTCTATTTCCAGTCATTTCGCCGCGTTATAGCTTTAGGCAAAGATCATCAGAAATGCAAGCCTAAAGCCAGCTTTTTAAGTCTATGTATTAGTACCTGGGTAAGTAAGTAGCCTGATGTCCAGAAGTGCTCTGCTCTGGAAAAGCTGCTTTATTAGATGCCTGTGGAGGAACTTACACATCTAGAATTGCTCACTCATTTTTTTTAACATCTTCTTGTTCTTCTCTTCTTCCTGCCTCAATTTCCCCCCAATTTGTAAAATGGGGGAAATAAGCACAGCAGAATCTTTGAATGACAGATGTTGCTTGAAGGCCCGATCTGAACCCCATTTCATGCGAGTCTCTCTGTACTGAACCACCAAGAAGAGCATTAATACCTTGCTCCTACCTGCAATGAATATTTTAATTAAAAAAACCTACAGTTAATTTGTTCAGGGCTAATAGTCTTAGTTTCCATTGTGTCTTCTAAGGTGTTGATGTCTCAACTATTACCTGAGACCTTTCCAATTTGCCGAGCTTAATTGAGAAGAACATCAATCCTCAGGTTCTCTCTAATGCTACTGAGCTCGTCTCAGCTGAGAGTCTGTCATCTTTTCTGAGGCTGAAATCAAGGAAGGGGGGCTGAAGGTATTACCCATGGGTCTTCGTTAGTGAAAAGAAAAGAAAAGGAAAAAAGAAAAAAGACGACAAAAGACAAAAAAGAAAAAAGAGACGAGAGAGAAAGGAAAAGAAAAAAGAAAAGGAAAGGTTTAAAAAGCAACTCAGGCCAGGAAAGCAAGCTGAAAATATAAGCGGCCAAATAGCTCGCAGCCACATGAACAACCCTGTGCCACTGCAGTGCAATTGCTGCACTTTTAAACTTTATTTTGCAGTCCTAAAAACACAGTGGAGAAGTAAATCTGGCATAATTACAGATCACAGATACTAGGCTGAGAATGTCTCCGATGGTTACTAGTCTATAAATCTCCACGCGTCTCTCCTAATTGCTTTAACAGGAAAGCATTTAATTATGAAATCAGGATACCGTATTTGACACACACGTACCAGCACATACACACACACATACCCACACACACAAAACCAGCCTTACCCTAGTTATCTTGCCTCATTTCTCAGCTGGTTATATATAGACTCAGGCAGACAGATCTGTCTGTGAAAACAGAGAACATGATGTGTGGGAAAGTACCCTGGTGTTGAACCTTTGCAGTTCTTTGTAAAGTCGCCTAACTGTGCTGCTCTGGGTTGGTCGGCTGAAACAACATTTGCAAACACCGTCTCCGCTACCTCGCTCCATCGATGTGATCCCATTTCCCTGCTCCACCCGTCTTTTTATTCTAATTTGGATATGCTCTATTTCTGGTGAGTGCATCCAAATTCCCCTCCATTTGCCCTCTCTGTAGTATGGCACTTATTTTCTGGAGGGTATTTAACGATTTAGATAGTCTTCAGATGCTTAGATATTGGGTTTCACGCAGGCTTTTTGTAAGTGGCTAAACATTTTCATCCATATTTCTTCCAGGATACTGGCAAGAGCAAGAGGTTTCCCTGTCGGTGCTACGGGTTGCATCTCAGGCTCAGCAACTACAAGTGCATGTGCAACATTCACTGCTAGAGAGCAGAGCTCATGATGCTGAGACTAGCTACCTTCTTCTGTCAGGGTTACCTGCCAAGGTGTGCTCTCTCTCAGCTCCCTACTCAAGGCCCTGAATGTTATCCATCAAGCTTCATCTGATTTCTGCATCCCGGTCCACAATTTCCTGCCTTTCTTAAGGAGAAGACCAGCAGCCTCGAAGTCCTGCGGCAAGTTCACGTAAAATCATAAACATGCTAAGATATAGTGAATTGATGCATGAAAAATGCACAGAGATGCCTACAGAGATCCATCATTTTATTTTATTGGGTAATGAATTCCATGTTTTCAATGCCCTAATTTGTACTTCGGTCAGCTGCTGAGACAGAGAACCGCACGCCCAGGTTTAGAAGACAACAGAAAGAGTTTTACTGTTCCCATCTTCTTTTATCCTCAGCATCATGTGCTCAAAGTATCATGTCCCAAATGAGATTGCATAAGCCTAGTTTACAGCAGAATACAGTCCAGGGTTTTCAATGACTGGTTTTCCATTAGGTTAAATAGTTCATCTAGGACAAGCTGCCCCAAACCCCTAGAAATGCTTGCTCTGTGGTATTGAGGACTATTTGTAGTTTAGCTCTTCCCTGTATGTGGTTAAACATTTCTTGAATCGTAGTAAGAAGTGGCAGCGTGGCGCGAACAAAACTGCAAGTATTGGATCATACTTTGTTCCGATACAATTCGGTCCACCCAAGATTCAAAAGCAAATCACCAATTTTCTAGCTATTGCTCATATTCTGTAGTCAACTTGTTGCCCTTTGCTACCCATACTCTTCTGAGGAAAATGTTTTACCCCATGAAAATCATGAACAACCTTGCGCTGAAATGTTGCTTTCCTACTGGGTCTGAATTTCTGCCCTGACCTCAACTGGAGATTTTCCTTGGAGCTAGTTATTATTATTTTTTAAAGTTTTTATTCTAAAAGCTCCCTCCCCCTCACATGAGACAAAAAGTGCTTTTTATTCATTCACACCTATCTAAACTTTTTTTTGGTGGAAAATGTCTTTTTACTCAAAATGTTTTTGGTATTTGCCAAAAAGTGAAAACCAAAAATGTGTCATTTGAATATTATATTTGAATAAATAGTTGAAACATTTTCAAATTTTGGCTTAAAAAAAATTGCATCTTTTTAGCAAAGAGGAAAAGCTGTGACAAAAATGAAAAAAAAATGTTCACCTTTTGTTTGAAAAATTTTTTTTGGAGGGGGGGCGGAAATATGTTTGTCAGATAGGTCAAAACCATAGCCGGACACACATTTCTAAGGGTTTCAGGAGATGAAACAACATGCACTTGATTTCACTGAGACTTTTTCAATTTGCTATTAAATCTTATGGGTGCTTATAGGAAGGAACATGTATGTGCCCACACAAGTCTGTTATTTTCTTTAGTTACCAGGGCCAACATTTATTCACCTGTTTCTCTATCTCTGCCTGTCTAATCTATCTTGGTTTCTATACTGTGCTCATCACCATATTATTATTGTTCTGTCGCTACAGCTTAACTTAATCTTCACCAGCCTATAAGTTCAAAATGATCTTTGGTAGAAACAACATTCAACTATACCAAAAAACCCTACCTCTTATACTTTCTGTGGAATCCTGGAAATTAGGATCCAGGTTTTACTGCTTTCTCCCCTCCCACTCCAGGCATTGTTTGCAAGCTAACTATATTTTTAGGTGACCCAAATGCAACCTGTATAGGACCCACATCATATCTAGTACAGTTTATTGCATTTTTTTGTCCTGTCTCATCCCATCTTCCCTTGTTCCATCTTGCAGCAAAAAGTATGTAACCAAACCGGAGTCTCTGAACAGTGACAGACAAATTGGCAGGGATGCCAATCCAACTGTAGTCATGTTATTAATTCATCTTGGATGCTGGAGTAAGCCCATTTTCAGGCTGAAACTCACACGTATGGAGAGAAAAGTTCTGGGTAAAAAAAAATAAAATAAAAAAATGTTCCCCGGTGTTCAGAAGCGATGTGCATGCAATTAATATTTTTAATAATTACAGCTTCAAATTCTGAAGTATTTTCTTTCATTCATAGATTGGAGAGTTGGAAGGGACCACAATGGGTCATCGTGTCCGACCCCCACCCCGGCAGGAAAGAGGACCGAGGTCAGTTGAGCCCGGCTTCTTCGTGGATGCTGCAACCCTGCGAACTATACTGGAACTGCTCCTAGTTTATACTGGTGTGAACCTGGCTTTCAGTCCTTAGCACGCTCAGAAGGAGGACTCACGACTTCAGGATTTGGCCCCTGGCAATTAGCAACAGCTTGAACGGGGTCCTAAAAAAGAAGGCATCCAGTAATGCAAAGGAAGTGGCTCAGGTAGCTCTCAATAGCTAGTTGACAGATGTTTTCCAACAACGCAGCTAGCATGACCGCTGCCATTCCTGACTGAAACGCACACAATAGGACCCCGTAAATCCCAAGTGACAACCCGCTCAGAAGGGCAGGAGATTGTCATTCGGAGATTGCAGCAGAAACAACAGGAGACAAGCGGGGGGCGGGCAGCCCGTTAAAACATGTTTTCAATCAGCTCGACTATTCAGACTGGGAGATGCACGCTACACAAATGGAGTGAGTCAACCCAGAAATCAAAACACTTTCAGCAAGGGAGTGAGGGAAAGAAAAACAGTTTCACCTGCTGCTCTATTTATAGAAAGCAACCGATTAATATAATGACAGACTAGGGGGTGACGGGGTCAAGAGCGAGGTAAAAGACGGGACTGGCACTCGGACTGCTCACCCCAGCCGTGTTTTGTCAAGGCCCCTCATGTTGTCTCGCTGTTCTTCCATCCAGCTCCCCCAGTAAGACTATCTGGGTTGTCCCACTGCAGAAATGTGCTGCGTTTTCACTTCGAGCCAGTTCAGTGCTAATAACATCATGCCTAGTGATGAATGAGTGCTCCTTGTCTCTTCATTGATAACCCAACTTCATGTTCATAAGAAGTCATTCTAGCCAATATGAGTGATGTCCACATTGTAGGCTCAAGTCTCCTTTTGCCAAGGAAGGGTTTTCACATCATGGTTGATTGACCTAAGCCAGGGGTTCCCCAACTGTAACCCATGGACCATTTGCAGCTCATGATATATGGATATGTGGCCTGAAAAGGGGCTTCTTAACGGTGGCTTTCCTTGACAGACCCAGCTGATCGTCAAGGCTGCAGCTGTTGACTGCTCAGACTCATCAATTTCCAAACCTTAGCAGTAGCCCTCGTGATCCGCTGGTAAGGATAATGGATGTCCTCTGAAATGATCCTGGAAAGCCTCTACCTCGAGGTGGATCATGACGTATCAAATGCACCGGGAGATGTCCCATTACATGAGATGGCTCAATATGTTTTATCAGCAAGAAGAGTCAGCTGCCCAAGTCCCACTCAAGCTTGAGTTTTATGATGCTCGTGTCTCCTTCCTGAAACTTGGTATACGTAAGGCCTATCATGCTACAGCCACTGAACAAAAGGAAGCCCACTGCAAATACACTTCAGCGTGTGGCCCCCCATGTAATGTCCCATTAAGTGGATTCTGTGGATCTCAGTTTTGGACTGAGTTGCTGAAAGTGGCAGTCAGGGGCATGTATCAAGTGTGGATTTAGGTCATCGCATCAAGCTGTGTAGTGATGGGTGGGTACGATTCTCATCCCATCCATCTTGATATAAGTTTATTGATTTCACTGGAGGTACTGCTGCCTCATACTGAAATCTGAACCAAGGCAATTATTTGGGAATTTGTATTACTAGTTGTTTGGCCTTTTTTAACTTGTTGTATAGGAAAGAAAGAAAAAGATATATGTAACACACTTCCAAACGTTCCTTCCGAGTGAATTACTTGGCCTGACATTGGAAATGAATTATTTTCCATTATACCACTGACCCCTGTTGTGTGTTCTATTAACACCACATGTTAAACTTTTATATTTTTAGTAAGCCATGACCTTGTACATTCTCTGTCATTTCCCACTGGCATAAGTACAACACATGTGGTACGAAAGCTAACGGTTTTCATTTGTATACAGTACTTTTCTATCTCTGACTTGTATGAAAGCATGCAGGTCATGGTAATCAGAGCATTGGAGGATTTCACCAGTTACAAACAGTCACAACACAGTGTTTGTATGTTTTCTAAAAAACATATTTTTCGCATAACGCTCTCTTGTGTATTATACAAATCCAGATGAAAATGGGATCTTGAAAGGCTGCGTTTCATTTTTTTTGAACAAACTAATTCAAACAAGTACCTCTGACACATCCCCTTGCAGGAAGAACCCTGCTAAATATCTGGCTTGTCCTAAATATCTGTAGAGCAAATGTGGTTTGGAGCATGCAGAATTCTTCATATAAAAGAGGATGTCTGTCGCATAGGTTCGATATTTTATTTTATCAAATGCTAGCATTCTTGTAGCCTCCTGAAAGTGATGCATGATTCATGAATAAAGCTAGTAAGTTTGAAAGAAAGACTCATTCTTCTCAGTTGCCCCAAGTAATTTTTGTTTTAGCTTATTCTTTCTTTCTTTCTTTTTTTTTTTTTTTTTAAACGTGGGCTTTTGGGGCCTGTTTTTTTTTTTTTTTTTTGCAGGAGTTCAAGTGTGTAATGAAAGACACATTCACAAATGCAATTACTTGTGCACAAAAATGGGATTGCGAATATAAATGCCAACCTAAGTGGGTCATTTGGGTATATAATTTTAACTCGCTCGTCAGTGTGTATTACATGTCCCCATTTGATCCACAGAGTTTTATGCATCTGCTACTGTTTCCAGCTAAAAGTCACATTGCAGACAGCGCTCAGGAATATGCATGTGCTTACATTTAAATGCAAGTGTTTTACTGGCCTGGGAGCTGGATCATTTAAGTATAATGCAGGATTAAAAGCCTTAATCATCTCACTCGAACAGTGGAGGTTTGTGCTTTTAGGGCTGGAAATCCAGGGTTCAAACCCATTTTTAGGCTGCAAGGAAGATGATAAACCAGTGACCACTGTATGTTGATGCTTCTAAAAAAACTACAGAGACAGGACATACTGGAAGGAACCTGCTGAATCATTGGGCACATCTACACATGCGCTTTAATGCACATTAGCCTATTTTAATGCACATTAAAGCATCACTAAAAAAAGTGTTTAGTTAATGCACATTAAGGCAGGCTCATGCTCACTTTCTTAGTACCTCACAATAGAGGTAATAGATTTAATGCACATTAAAATCAAGCACATTAATGCACATGTACACGCAGCCACTGAGCCTAGTTCCTTGCTACTACAGGACTTCTGGGAATGCAACTGAGCGTTAAAGAACATGACATCTATTATGCTTTTAGAACAAGCAAATTTGGCACAAGTGAGATATTTTGCTGCCATTTGGTGAGCTGCAGAAACCAGACATGTCGCCCTCCTCATTCTTCATGGGTAGGGCCAAGGAAAGCAGGAGTTTCCCTTTTTTTCTAGGAACGACCATTCTCCTTTTCCTCTTGGTCTTCCACAGATTGGGCCCCTTGAACACAGGATTATCCCTTACTAGCCACTTTCCTGCATGGTCAGCTCTCTGCATGTTCCAACTCTCAGGAGCATAGCTCGTATGAGGATTGGATGTTGAATGTTACCCGTCGTCTCACCCACCCTCCTCTGGGATGGACTCCAAGAGCAATTTTGGGGTGTTTTCACCCATCTCTATGGGTATGTTCTTTATGGAAACACAGAGTGGATGGGGACAACACAGCTCCCGGGGTCTGGTTCTGTCCCACGCCCCAAGACACAGTCTCAGCGTTCTTCTTGGCTGGCAGTGTCCCATTGCAGCATGACATAATGCTGCTTGTGATGCAACACCCTGTCTGCCAGGACACACTTGCAATGTTTGGCTTAGGTTCAGCAAGGCTTGGATTTTTACTTATGACAAATAATTGTTGGCTCAACAAATTGGGAGGATTCTTTCTTCTCTCTCTCTCTTTGTTTTGTTTTGTTTTGAATGTGCACGAGTCGTGGCTGTTCAGTAACGATCTGAGCATTTTTTGACGGAAGAGCAACACACACACGGGAGCAAAAGCTTAAAACAAACCTGCATCTGCCTGTCATCCTAGGCAGGGAAAGCTTTTTGTGTTTTAGGATTTGGCCCTTCTGCCATTTGAAGCTGCTGTAGCACAGAACTCGACCGCAAGTGCAGAAAGGCTGGATTTGCAAGAACCTGAAGGGAAGCAGGTGAGAGTGCGAGTGTGTGCACGTGTGTGTCTGTACACAAACTGCCTACCTTGCGGGTACTCTTCCCTGTATATAAAAGCAGCTCTCATTGTCTTGCTCTGTGGTTAGTTGGCCTCACTAAAAATGTTCTCTTTCACACTGAAGCAGTTCAGGGATTTTTCTGTGCCTTGCTGACAGGTTTTTTTTTTTCCCCTCATGGAAAGCTCAGTCTTTTTTGGCTCTGGTTTTGAAGCATGGCTAAGCGCTATAGACATATCGCTGTTGGCTGTCTTCACAGCGGTGATTTTGATTCATTGGGATCTACTAAGTTCTACCATTCACATTGATTTATCCTGTGCCATGCTCCCAGGAATGCCAGATCTTGAGACCTGCTTGGAGAGTTAAAGTAAACCATGTCTTCCTCTCCTAAATGCCTTGCTTGATTCAGCTTTTTGCTTCTAATTTGCCAGGCAAATAACAAGCGTCATTCGCATGCAGAGCCCTTCATTCCCTCTGAGAGCCCGTGATGGAAGAGGAGAAATTGAAGTCCTGACGGATAACCAGGGAACAGATTCTTCCACAGAGCCCAATTCAAACCTGAAGGCCATAAATACTGATAAAAAAACCGACTTGCACGTTCCTTGGTTATGTTGAACTTCAGCACCCCTATGGGTGATGACCGAAAAACAAGAGGCAAACCCCTTATTTTACCTAATGGGGTTGAAAGTTTGACTTGGGAGAGACAGAAAAAACCCTCATTTTAGGAGGAACTGAAAAAGGGGCAGAGAGAATCTCTTGGATGAATAAAATAGGGTGAAGAAGTAAGCAGAGAAGAACAAAATGAAAAATAAACTTAGAGGTAAAAAAAAAAGTTATTTGCTCATCTGATGAGCAAGTGGACAGAGCGGTGGATATATAGTATCATGTATAAGGTTATCCATCCATGCATAATACCGTGTGTGTGTGTGTGTGTGTGTGTGTGTGTGTGTGTGTGTGTCTGTGTGTGTGTGTGTGAAGCGGAAATATTAGAATTCAGCTCCTGATATATATTCCAGGTTTGCTTTCTGGTCAGAAAAATTAGTTTTTTGGTCTGTTTGTTGTTTTTTTTAAAGATGAATCACCCTTGAAAGAAGACATAGATTTGAGTAACGAGGGGAGGAAAACAGTTTACAATATGAATGAGCTCAAAGACATGTCAGCCAGTTCCCAAAGCCTTAGACTTTGGTAAGGAGTGAAGTCAAAGGGAATTCCCCTTTGCAAAAGGTGAGGCAGCTCCTTATCTATCCGTGAAAGACTGCGCAGCTCCTCCCTGGCTCAAGGAGCGGGCAAAAGGGTGTGAGGTCACCTAGTCCTCATCCCCCTTCTGGCCTGCTTGGTGGCCTTTGTGATATGAGCTTGTGCTTTCCTTCAGATAATGGGCAGGTATGGTCAAAACTAACCCCCAGCAGCCAGACTGGTGGTCTCAGTAGGGACATCAAGAATGGCATGAATCACCGCGATCGAATTATTGACAGGGGGGTCCTTCCCGATCACTGCGACCGAATTATTAGCAGGCGGGTCTTTCCCTGATCACCATGACTGAATTATTGGCAGGTGGGTCCTTCCCGATCACCACGACTGAATTATTGGCAGGTGGGTCTTTCCCTGATCACCATGACTGAATTATTGGCAGGTGGGTCCTTCTCGATGAGGAGTGGAGCCAACTGGTATGGTCACATCTGGAGAGCCTGGAAGTGATAGAGCAGGGGTTTTAAACTAGATTTAAAATGGATCTCCCCAGCCTCTGATTTCCTTGAAATGGAAATCCCCATCTGAAACGCTAAAACTACCAATGATCAGTCACAAGTGACTCGGCTGTGGGCGTTCTCGGAGGATAGCTCTCTGGCTCTCAGCTAAGGCAAACGAGCCCCAAACGACACAAACCACACTAGGACTTGATGAATAACAGAACATCAAGTCAGACAGACACTGGCTGGCTTTTCCACTGTAGCTCTCCCCCTGCTATTATTTATATACCATTTCACTTGCTTACATGTAACTTAAAACCATATGTCAGCAACCCAATCCAAAAGGAAGGCCAATTAGCCTGAAGTGGCCCTCACTTCTTTCCCTCTCTCGCTCAGCGGCTCTCTCCCTCTCTTTTCCACACATGAATAAGCCTGGCTACTGTTAGACATTCCAAGACGTGGCTGAAAAAAGACCCGTGTGCCAGGCCGGTGGTTCAATGTAGGCCCTGTTTATTTTTTCAGAGTGGCAATTTGCAAGGGGTTGAAATAGTTGTTAAAATTAGCGTCAAGAATTTAAACCACAGAAAGGTTCTTTCACCTTATTCTTCAAAAAGCCGGTTGTTTTCCACAGGGCTGGCTCCTTCCCATCCTCCCGAAAGCCTCAATTAGCACCTGGGAATCAAGCGCACAGCCCTGGGTCCCGTGCTCGCGGCTCCGTCAGGTTTTCGTCGTATCGGCTGCGTTGCCGTGCCCCCGGCTGTCCGCTGACCATCAGGCACCTGCTTGGGGTAGCCTCCAAAGACGACGCTCAGAAAGGTTGAGGAAACCCAGGTGAGCCGCCCTGACAAACGATGCGGGCGAACGACGTACCCTCGCGCTGCTCAGAGAGGATGCCAAGTGGATAACAAATCTCTACCTCGCAATGAACAGAAGTAAACATCCCGCTCTCGACTGACGGCTTTTGACATCCCAGGGCCTGCTTAACGTCAGGACGGAGAGGAGCGAAGCACTCTTGACAGCTTCAAATAGTGTCAGGCAAAATCCCTTCAACATAACTCAAGCCTTTTCTGACCACGGGACTACGGTGGGGAGCCTCGCGAGGAGTATTGCTTTAGCGAAGACCTCAAGATATTGGCCTATTTGCTTTTGAGATCAAGAAAACATTTTCTCCCCTTGATGAGAACTACTGCTCCATGCTGGTCCTTGACTTGGTTTCCTTCGGAGGGAAAGGGGTTTCAATTTTGCATCTGGAGGCTCGCTTTGTTTTGGAAAATGAGTGCAGGGAAGCAATCTGAAAACCCAAAGGTTGGGTTCAGTCCCTGAAAAGTTGCTTATTTAAATTTTAGCCGAGGCCTCTTGAGGCAGCAAAACTCAGCGGGAGCTCTCACAAAAATAGGGTCTTTCCTGAATATTCACATGCTTCCTGTTTCTGCAAACACTGTCAGAACTGCTTTTCCCATAGCACGTCTGCACAAGAATTAAGAAATGGATTGGTACGTGGAGATGAGAAATAATTTGAAAAAATAAGAGAGAACCAGTAGCTTTTTCCAAATTCAAGGACGACGTGGTTTCATTCTTATTCCATCTGAATCAGGCCCCACGTCCTTTCTAAAACTTCTTAAAGTGGATGTAACCATGCCATCATCACTGTTTGTATTTTTTTTCCCCCTTAGGATATAGATTCATAGATGTTAGGGTCACAAGGGACCTCAGTAGGTCATCGAGTCCGACCCCTTCCCCGGGCAGGAAAGAGCACTGGGGGCAGATGACTCCAGACAGGTGCTTGCCCAGTCTCCTTTTGCAGACCCCCAGGGTAGGGGAGACCACCACGTCCCTTGGAGCCCGTTCCAGATTCTGGCAACCCTTCCTGTGAAGAAGTTCTTCCTAATGCCCAACCTAAATCTGCTCTCCGTCAATTTGTGCCCATTGTTCCTGGTTACTCCAAGGGGTGCCCTAGTAAATAAAGCATCTCCTT
>NW_017728915.1:36533597-36547456 GCF_001723895.1 Crocodylus porosus | reverse complement strand
TGCCTGGATCCATTCCCCACCCTCTGCTGTGTTAACGTTGCTCCATAATTTGGTATCATCTGCCAGCTTGGATAGGCTGTTCTCCATGCCCTTGTCCAAGCCACTGATGAAGACATTGAATAGCACTGGTCCAAGGACTGAGCCTTGCTGGACTCCACTGCCCACATCTTTCCAGGTCAATATCCACTCTCTGGGTGCGACCCCTAAGCCAATTTGCCACCCACCGCACCGTGTCATCATCCACATCACTGCCTGTCAGTTTATTTACGGGAACAGAATGAGATACCGTATTGAAGGCCTTCTTAAAGTCTAGGTAGATGACATCTACCTCGACTCCTGTGTCTAAGCGTTTTGTGACCTGGTCATAAAAAGAAGCAAGGTTAGTTGGGCAGGATCTACACATGTCTACACAGCGACTCATATACCAACTAACTCATGTACTTTCAGCCATGTGGCCCCAGTAGCACTGGGCTTAGTGTGAGCTCCCTTTCTCTGAGTATTTATTCAGTTTCTTTGATAGCCATTGCAGCCTGAACTGAATTCTGTGCTATTGGCACCAAGCCTCACTCGTTTTAAGCTAGCTGTGGCCATGCCTTCGTGCGTTGCAGCCTCAGCAGTGAGCATCTCAAGTTCAGGGCAGCTCTACCGAGCCAGTCGAGGGCCTCCAGAGTTACCAGGAGGTCATCTGGCCAGTCTGCTTGTGCTGTGAGCACTCAGAGCATAACGTAGCAGAGCATAAGGATCCCACGATCTTCAGAAGGTTGTTAGCATTTATCCATATTTATGAGTATATTTTGGTTGTTTTTCCATGTCAGCAGCCATGACAACACTCAAACGCATGCTTGTTGGATCCTCCGGGGCACTGATGTAATTCAGAGGTAATTTGTTCAATTTCTATGAGCCAGATTTAAAATATTTTTAAGTGAGATGACCTCAGCAAAATGATCCGGGCAGTTGCTGCTTACGCCGCAGATAGAGTATGTCCGTTTTTACGGCTTAGCATCCTAAAAGTCTTCTCAACCCCGACTTCTTTTATAGCTGTTTCCCAGTAATAACGACACGGAGGGGGCAATGATTTGCCCTCCCGTTCTGCTCCCGATGCTACGGGGAGAATCCATTTGATATGTAATTGCCTGAAAACAACGTGGTGTTGATTAGCAGTAGTTGTGCACCTGGACTTTCCTAACAGCATTTCATGGGGAACCTTGATTTTTATGAGAGCCACCGGTTTTGGAGGAGAGTTGTATAGCAATTCAGAAAGAGCCGGTATGAGAGAGAGACAGAGAGCGTTGGCTTTTAGTCGCACTAAAAACCAGTGCTCAAGGGAATGAATTCCTGCTAACCCTGGAGAAGTACGTGTTTGGACTGTGACTAGTGCCTTCCTGCCTTGAGGAGCCGTATGTGCTACTTGTGTGGCACAATATAACTTCCTGCAGCTCCAAGACACTCTGTTTAGTGACATTGCATGTCTGATGGCTGCCTAAATGTAACTTAGGAAGGGTCCCAGAGTTCCTCCGAGGCCAAATCAATCTTGTAGCTGTCAAAGACAAGTACGCACTTATTCTACTTCGGGCTTTTTTTTTTTTTTTGGTAATATTTAGGATATGGAGAACCTACATTTCCTCCAGAGCTAATTGATTTTACAGCTGCTTGTGCATTACAGAAGCTAAGGAGGATGTGAGACTGGAAAGGTCCCTCCGTGCCTTCAGTTTTATGATGTCTGTAGGGAAAGCGGAGTTTGTCTAGAGTGTTATCAGATACGTCCATATGCAGCCCTTATCGGTCATGCTTTGTGATAACGTTTTGCCAGCACTTCAGTCTGCTTCAGGGCTAACCTTTCATACTGTGGACTTACTGTGCTACTGTAAATGGATAATAAATAAACCCAAAAGGCTGCTACGGAAGATTTACTCTGGAACAGAATAAACAATCTAGTGCATTTTTCCGAGACCTAGGAGCAGCCTTTTTTTTTTCCACAGCTACAAAATTTGAACTACTCTAGCTCTGGAGAGTCAGTCTTTTTAAAAGGTTGGGGATTTTTAGCATATCAGAGAGCAGAGTTGACGGTTCCAGCCTGGGTTTAGTGGTAATTCCTGGTTTTGAAGCTGCTTGCACTCCTGTCCCTTTTCTGGCCCCACTGCATGTCCGAGGCTTCTTGCCTCTATTTGGGATGGAAGCAGGCCGTTCTCCTCCTGCACCTCAGTTTGGGTGCCCTGAATATGCAATCCACTTACCACCCAGTAGCTTGGAGGAGGTCTTCCTTCCTTTGGGAACCTGGGACCAGCAAGATAGGCTACACAGCTATGCTGATGGTGTACCCGTGAGCACTACCGTGAGCCACATCCTCTAACTCCTGCTTTCTGCATGACAAGTCCTGAAAATATGATGCTACTTTTGGGGGGGGCCTTGACAGTGCGCACATCTTGCATGTCCTCACTGGTGCACAGGGAAGGCTGCTGTCAGGTGGTCGGTGAATGTGGAGAGGCAGTGAGTGGGAGGGGCCTCTTTTACCGAGGTGGTGTAGACAAGCCCCTAGTGCCCATGGCCCAGATTTTCAGAGGGATTTAAGCTTCTCATGAAACAAATAGATTGGCTAGTGAATAGGAGCTCGGAGCCTAGAATATATCACTCGGATCAGATTCAAGTGATTTAGGCACATCCGTATTTTTGCAGTTGGGTGTAGTTTTACTTTCACTCTATTTTCCTATGCCTGGGCCTACAGACATCAAAGAAGTTCCCTCCTTGGATTATCTTCTGATGGCTTAGGGGAGGAAACAGTGATATTTCACTGCAGCGGTGCCCAACTTTTCACCCCATGAGCTGGACTGGCAGTGCCAGGTTCATCCATGGGACAGATCCAGTCACTGGGGACAAATGGGCATGTGGGGCGGGTGAGGCGGAGGCTAGATCTAGCTGTGGGGGAAGGAAGGGGCAAGGGCAGGGACTTGGCTCAATTCTGCTGTGCCCTGGAAACACGACTTCCAAAACTTATCTACCATTTTCAGAAAAGAAGAGTATTCATGCTATTGCTCATCCCTTATTTTTGCATGCTGCCTTTTCTTTAGACAATTCTATATGGCAGCACTTCATCCACTGGTGAGATGCAATCTGTGTGTAGGCCCCATAATTATCAAGTGTAACTCATTGCCACAGGAGGTTGTGGAGGCCAATAGTGTGAGTGGGTTCAAAAATAAATTAGACTTTTATGCAGGAAAGATCCTTCCGGGGCTATAAAACACAAGCGTTAGGAGTGCAAAAATCTAGAACTCTTGGTTCAGAGATGATACCTTTTATTAGACTGACTGAGAAATTGCAAAAATAATTATATTTTTTTTGCAAGCTTTTGGGAGTTAGAAGTGTCGACGAGTTAGCAGTGTAGCCCATGGTTGGAGGCTGGACAGGCACAACAGCAGAATGCAATAGCCATTCACAGTACCAGAAAGCAAGAAAAGATGCCTTAAATGTTTCGGGGCATGTTGTAATAGCAGTGGCTTCAGAAATGCTGGTTGGAGCTGTTAGAGACACAACAAGAGGCCAGTAGGCAAAAACTTGGGCCTTTGCCTATGCTTTAAATAAAGCATTCAGTAAAGCATATGACCTGTTTGTAGGTCAGCTTTGCTGCGGAAGATCAATATGATCTTTTTAATTTTTATAACCTTTTGTCGTCATCATCATCATCGTCATCATCCATCATCTTCATGTTACGGTTTATGCACCATTGCAATGTTGAATCTTGAGCAAAGCATTTACCGAATGGCGCTTCATCATTATATACACTATGAATTGCGTGCGAGCAGACAGATCTGGCCTCTGGAATAAGAATTTTACTTTATATTTCATAGATTCACAGATGCTAGGGTCAGAAGGGACCTCAACAGATCATTGAGTCTGACCCCTGCCCTGGGCAGGAAAGAGCGCTGGGGGCAGATGACGCCAGCCAGATGCCTATCCAGCCTTCCCTTAAAGACCCCCAAGGTAGAGGAGAGCACCACCTCCCTTGGTAGCCCCTTCCAAATTTTGGCTACCCTTACTGTGAAGAAGTTTTATCCATATAGGTAGATGCTTGGAGGTACCGAAGTACATCGGGGCAAAACAGCAGTGTACTATAAATGCTCACTAAATCATATTTTCTCTGTACTTCTGACTCAATTGCAAGTAAAGATTTTTTTTTTTTTTGATTCATGCCTACACCCAGCTTTTCTTGTCCAGCAATAAGAGAGGAGTTCCTTATTTTCAATTTTAATTCCAGACACCGGCTACCTTCTGAATGCCGCTCTCAGTTGCTGCCATAGCGGATTTCACAATGTAAACATCTGGGTGAGAGACAGACATTCTTCACCCTGCAATTTACTCTCAATGCCCTACGGATAGTCAGCAGGGACGGGTATACAGTAGTTAGCCATGCTGGTTTGATAAAAAGTCCCTAATAACGCTCTGAATGTATGGGTGGATTCAACATTCCCAAACCGCACCACATACCAGCTTTTGTGACATATGTTCCAAATAAAGTTGGCCTGGTTTCACTCCTAGAAGGATATCATTAGAAGAGGTTGAATACCGTGATCCTCAGGCCAAAGCTATGGTATAAGGCCATACTGTAAAGGAATCTTTAGGACAATGTTTTATTCTTTCCAATCTCTGAACGTTGTTTGGGTTAGAGATTTTCTCAGGGTAGAGTTGAACATAAATGGCTTCTTCCCCCACCCCTGGCTTTGAAATCGGTTCATTTTCTCTTTGCTGTCACTCAGTGGACTTTCCAAGAGAGAGTCACATGCACCCACC
The DNA here is from genome assembly GCF_001723895.1 of Crocodylus porosus. Classification (NCBI taxonomy): domain Eukaryota; kingdom Metazoa; phylum Chordata; order Crocodylia; family Crocodylidae; genus Crocodylus; species Crocodylus porosus. The sequence continues at coordinate 36,542,674 of NW_017728915.1, read as the reverse complement.
CCTACCTTTCTACCTTTCTTTCGCCAGACATTTCAGTGCAGTCTGCAGTTCACTTCATTTGAAAATACCTGGCACGTGCCCACACTAACCATTAACTATAACACAGAATAGATAGGTCCTATTTTGCTAAGGCTATAAGTAATGTTTCAATGCATACTTCTCTAATGGCTTGGAAGCTAACAGGAGCAAACGAAACACTGAGTACTATAAAATCAACACCCGATGGCAGTGATGGTAAAATACACATTCAGGGGAAAACGTACTTCTTGACACACAGGAAATCCTTCACTTTACAATGGAAGCCCTGGCATGCTGTAAAGAAATGCACATCAAGTTTCTGAGAGGCGGTATGATGGATTATTTATGTGGGTGTCAGTCAAAACCATGCCAATGAGGTTGCTTTCTCTATACTTATTTTAAATGCACTTTCTGAAAGACTGGTGCAACCTGCCACCTTGTCCAAGGTGGTTGTAGGTCTAGAACTGACCAAACTAATGGGGAAATGGGCTCAGAGTAACCTCAAGGGTATTTGGTAATGCGACCTGGGTTATCAGCAACCCATTCTTCCTGTTATGGATACAGCTTCAGATCAGCGTCTTTACCCTCTTAACCTATAACAATGACTAATTTAGGTTTTTTTCTTGGCCTCTTCAGGAGATGATTCAAAGTTCATTAAAAAGAGTTGCAAACTTCCCAATCACTTCACTGGAAACTGCATCTTTTTATAGCACAGAGACTAGGAAAGCACCAGCTACAGATCTAGGTTTAACAAGCCAGAAAAACACAAACACACAGTTCTTCAGAAGTAGTCAGCATTTTCAGCACTGCCACTCCCAAACATTTTAAAATCACAAGATGCTGATTTAAAAAGCATCAGATTTCTAGAAAATATGAACAATAGCTCTAGGGGGTTGTGCTTACAAGCCTCCCGGCGTTCAGGTTGTAATTTCAAATTTCATCTTCACTTGTCAGGTTAATTAAAAACTTTCTTTTTATGTTAGATTTAAGTTCTCACTCCATTGCATGCTTCCAGGAGCCAGAGATTTAAGACAAAAAACCACATACGGCAAGACTTTTGCTCCCATTCATAAATTCTGAATATTGTTCAGTAGAAAAGTCTGATGAAAAGGAACATCCTTCATTGCCTCACAGATATTAAGGCCACACGGGAGCATTAGCTCAGGAGTATTTGGAGCGGTAGAAGATAATCTGTATTATGAAAATACATCTATATTTACATACATGCAGGTACACAGGACTTGCAATAAAATGCAGGGGAGAGGCAGAATTACAACATTAATTGATATAATTCATTGGTTAATTGATATTACTTGATCATTTCACCGATTCGGCTAAGCGTATCAGTGGCAGGGTGGAATTCAGATTTTTTTGTGCTGTTTCTTGTGAATCTGCAGGCTTGGAAAATTGTTCTCTTCTGTGTTGAAGGGGGGAAAAATTACCCCATCAATAATGAAAAGCAAGAGGTGGAAAGACTAGCGCAGTATGCATGGGGCAGGATACGTTGTTATGTACTTGGTCTATAGAAACCCAGGTGCGTTCGGTACTGGATAGGTAGGTAGATAAATCCGCAGTCTTGGGGAGCGGACATGTATTAACGCATTTATACACATTGTGCCTGCACTATGGATTTTAGCGTGCTATTGATTTGACCGTGCTCTTGGGACTCAGAGTAGTGGACATTGAAAATGGCTAACTCTGTCTTTGTAAGTAATGTGAGCAACTATATTATCTACTCCTCATAGCCTTTTCCTGTATTTTTAAATACTCCGAGCCCAAGCCTTCCTATGTGGATGAAATTCATTTTGAAGGACTGAGTAAGGATTTAAACATTGGGTCCTAGGATCTTAAAAACAGATATAAGACAGCGCCTCGCAGCAGCAAAGCAAAAGAAATCAAGTGAAAGAAAAACCTCTCCAAGCTATACTTCTTGTAAAGACAGTTCTTAGGGCTTTGCTTTCCCCTATCTCCCTTTTCAAAGTGCAGGCTAATTCACCAGAAAGAATTTGCAACTTGAGGGCTTAGCTGACCACTGCTGACCCAGACTACAGATGGCTATCTTAATTGTCATGACTACCCCAGCTGGATAGCATTAATGGTGGCTGCTGTACTGAGGAGCATAGTTAGCTGACAAAGTCATTATTTGATTATGTGATTGTGAAGATCTTTGCAAAGTGCGGGGTGCACCGCAAACGACTGACATCAGAGCCGAGAGCAGGATGACTCTTGTCAGGTCAGTAATCGAGATTCTCGGTGTGAACTTGCTGGGAAAAAAGGGAACGAGGCATCAAGGCTACCCAAAGGAGTTGCATCCAACCCTCCAGCGCACGTTAGGTTTGCCGCAGTGGAACATTTATTCTTCGATGGAACTTTAAAGAGGCAAAGCTTCATTTCCTGAGATTTAAGGAACTTTATTAAATTTTTCCCCCCTTTTGCTACATTAAGGATTGGCAAAGGTTTTTGATCAGGAGGAGCTGCCATCGCGTGTAAGAACCAACTCCAAACAGTCATTGACTATATTAAAAAAAAAAAAAAAAAAAAAAAGCAAAACCCAAGAGAGGTGAATTTTTGAACAATTATAAAAACACTTTTGTGCAGGATGTACAAAGGAGAGGTCATTCGTTTTACTTATCACACGGCACATAAAGAGGAGTGAATTGTAACATTTCCTGTTTTAATTACTATCTCCAGACCCACCAGTTCATGGAAAGGGATGACCACAGGAAGAGGAATGGAGGCGCTTCCTGTCATCTCGCTGTTATCTAAAGCTCTGCTTGATCAATGCTCTCGCAGTTGATGCCTGGGCAATAGAAATACTTCTTGTGCAACACGCTCGGTGACTTGGACACCAATGCCATTAATAAATTGGATTGTAATTATGTCACTGAACGATCAAGAAAGGGGAGACTTGTTTGATCTTTCTCTGTTGTGAAGTTTCTCTACCTGGAAAGAGTGCCAGAAAGGGGAGAGATGTTATTGAAGGCGAACAAGTTGTAAAACTCTGTATCATCAACTGGGTCTTCTAGGCTTAGTCTGTGCCCCTTTCTGTGGGGCTGCATGAAAGAAGGTGGAGGGTACGGTCTCACTTCATGAGCAATGAGCTCATGACATGAGTTTCACTCTTATGATGCTGCATATCCGAAAGAGGGAAGGGATGGGAAGCCATGCATGACTCTCTTAGGCTAAATACACACAGTCAAAAAGCCCAGGGCTGAATTGATTCAATCTTCACAGGTTAGTCTAAGCTGTGTAGACTGAACCGATAAGCAAGTACAAAAAGGCATTCACTTTTGATTCTGGAAGTGCAGCCACACGCCTGCAGTGGCCCAGGCCAGAAGCTAGAGCAGACAGCTTGGGCCAAGCCCGAGCCAAACAAGGGGAGGCTTGCAGGGGAGGTGCAAAGCATCCTGGGATGCTGAGGGACTGTGAGTTAACTTGACCCTGCAGGGGTTCTGGGACAAAAGTTTGATAAACTGATTTAACCTAAGTCAGGTATGTCTGATACTAACTACATCCATCCAGGTTCATCTTAAACTGGTTTCAGCCATTTTGAAGGCAGCTGATGTGCGCTGAACTTCTGGTGTGCTACAGATCTGAACCAATTTCTGATCACTCAGACCAGTTTATATGTAATTTCTATTCTTAGCCCTAAAGGGTAGCATATTGCCAGCCTGGCTGAGTGTCTAATTAGCACTCCTATCACTCAGTGCTGTAAGTGCTTTGGGGATGTGTCATGACGTTATTTAATTACGAAAGCCTTCTCTCTAAGTCTGGGAGATTCACTTTGCACTACTCAGCTTTCAAACCTCCCAACACGTGGTGGAAGACACGGCCATGTAGAATACTTTTGTGTTTTCTAGTGTCTCATGCAACAAAGTCTTCACTATAAAGCCTGTTTTCAAAGATGTTTTCTTACTGGGCTAATAAAAACCTTCTCTATGCGAGTCATTGCATGGTACACAGGGAAAAAAAAATCTACCCCTTAATTTGTTTATACATGAAAAAGACAGCTTTTTGGATGAGGATCATGTATAACCCATCCCTGTCCCCACCCCCCCCATCCACGCAAATAAGACTAATAGAAAGGGATATATGTTATCTTCCTTCACTCTTTATTGCCTCCATCCAAAAAGCTGTCAAGTTATATATTAAGCATGAAAAAGACTATGCATGTGTATGTCTGTATACACATCTAGTGCAGGTCCCCTCCTCCTCCCCCCGTATACTACATATCACTCCCTTATGTTGCCAATGGCTGCAACAACTGTGCGCCCTAACGACGCTAGCCCCAAAGACCAGGAGGCTTAGGAGGGCCTTTAGCTTGAAATAAATGTGCATGAGAATGTTAGTAGAATCAGGTCCTAATAACGCGTGTCCACCTGCAAAGCAGCAGTCCAACCTGGCCGCCGGCTGCTTGCACTGTCAACAGGTAGCTTGGCACAGGGCTCTTAAAAACTTGTTTGTTTTGAAAGGTTGTGGCTATGCTTGCTTGTCCGCGCTTGCATGGACTTTGATGTGTTTCACAGCGATTAATGGTGCTGTGTGCCCCTCGAGCTGTATCTGCACCTCCAAATCAGATACTGCCTAAGCTTTCTTTTACTGCTCCAGCTATGGAGCAAGAATCAACATATGTATATCATTAGCCATTTCCCCCCTTCATGAAAGTAGTAAGATTTTTCAGCATTGTGCAATGTTCTGTTCTGAGGCTGGTACATAAAGCTTTGATTATGCCTATGTGCATTTGATTATCCACCCCATCAAATATCAAAACCATTGACTTCCTCAGCTTTAACTCGCAGGCAATTCAGAACACTTAACCAAACATTTTATGCAATGAAATAACATGGAAGTCCATCGTTACAGCAGGAGACTGGGAGTCAGGTCTTCTGGATTCTGTTCCCATTGCTGCCACGGGCTTGTTTTCAACAAATCACTTGACCATTCCTGGTCTCAGTTGGCCCACCTGTAAAATGGGTGTTGTGGGCATCACAAGATTTTTTTTTTTTTTTGATAACGATTCTTGGTGCAATGCACCATTGCAGTGCCTACCACCATGGAGGTTGCAACTTCTTTTATTTGTGCCCATTTCTTTGTTCATCTCTTTGTTCAAATAGCATTAAGGGTTCTGACTTAAGAGTACACAAACTACCGCACGCAGGTGTAAACTCTGATCCTCAGTTGTACAAAGGCCATTTCACCAGCCTCCAAGCCCAAGTTAATTGCAGGAAGATCATTCCAGGTCAGGGAGATCTTCCCCCAAGATACAGCCACTATCTTGGCTCCTACAACCCCTCTTTGCAACTGTTGAAGGGCCATGGTAGGGTGTGCATGAGGCTTCCTTGCATCCTGGTGCCTTACCACTCTTTTGAAACTATCAGCAGCTAAAATGCAATTTAGAGCAGACTTCTGACTACACGAATGGGTGCGAAAGCACCAGTTTAGCACACAGCTGGCCCAGTATTGGGTGCATGCAAAAAGCCATTTTTGCAACCCAGAGCTGCCCTGTGACCTCCTTGGATGCAGACACCGTGGGGATCCTTAGCCTGAAACATCACCCCCATGAAGAAGTGATGACACAGTCATTTTTGACAAAGCAAGTCTCTCCCACAGCTGCCACTAACATGGTGCACCTACCCAAAGTAGTCTCACTGACTTCATTGCACCCTGGTAACGTTCACACAGCGTTGTGGCTTGCAAGCCGAATGAAATTCATTAAAAAAAAAAAAAGAAGGTTTGTGTCTTTCCTTCATGCCTGTCAATGGATATCCGCTAAAGTCCGAGCAGTTGAATTAACTGTCTGGGTAATGCAAGAATCAGGATACCCACAAGTGTTTGTCTGGAATCCGGCCAACAATAATGTATCAGAGCAACAGCTTGAACCACTAGTCTCCCTGCCTGCTCCAGCGGCTCGCATCCACAGTCATTCGAACACTAAGATTATTCACATCAGGTCCGCTCCATGGAACAAGACATTAGGCTCCACGTAGCAGATACATTAGGTAGCCCTGAAACAGTTAAAGCAAAACCACAGTTAATTTGGCTATTCAGATTTAATTGGCAGCTGGGGTTTCTCAGGAGTCAGAGGCCAATTTCATTGCAGGAGATGGCTATCTAGTTTGGTGACAAAGCAGGTTTTAGCTTTAAGGGCTTACTTCTGGAGACCTGCGTTCAAATTTCTTTTTCAGTCCCAACTCCAGTGAGTTGGATAGGATATTCTCATATCTACATAGGCCTTTATTTAAGAAGCCTAGGTTTGCACCCTAGCTTAGTCCAAATTATTGTATTTTTTTCATGTGAAACATACCCTTGTATTTGAAAGGGTGAATGAAAGGGAAAAAAAAAGAAAAGATTTTTTTCCAGTATCGGTGGATAGAGCAGGGATCGAGCCTAATCTTCAGCTGACTCACCCTCCTTTTCCTGCTTAGGTTGTGAACTAGGAGCAACTAGCAGACAGCAAAATCACGCAAAGAAGGGTGAGCTCAGTGACTGGACCAGCAAGACCATTAACAAGGAGAGATGATTGTATGTGCAAAAATACAGCAGCTTTCAAATTTAGCCAAGCCCTCAGTGTGCAGCAGAAGATCTGCTACAACATGGGCACATCTACACAACACAGCGATGTAGCGTCGACAGGCACGAACTCTGTGATAGCGCGGTGCTACTGCGCAGTGGGGTCGGAAACAACCCGTGACCCACTGGGACTGTGCAGTAACAGCGGCTACTATGCAGTCATTTAGTACTTGCTTTAGCAAGTTGGGCGCATGTGTAGACGCGCCCAGCATAGCACAATCCAGCATTATTAGGAGCTTTTGTTGAAGGTCATCTCAGGACTTCTGCGGCAGGGGGAACTTGTCATTAGTGATGGAGGTGCACTTGGTTGAGGTCTTTCGTGATACCTCACACAGCACTTGCCTCACACCTTGTCTATTTTTCTGCCACTGGAAACAACAATCTGGCGTTTTCATGAGCATGGAAATGTGCCTGACTTAGTTAAAAAAATAAATTAAAAAAACCCCACACAACCCTCTTTTCTGGTATTCTATTTTTTTTCTTATTATTATTCTTAGAAAGCCAGTGAGAAAAGAAAAGAATTATTGTTATAGGGTTAAGCCTAGTGGTAGAAATTCATTCCAGATGAAACTTGGCTATGGAGCCCAGCCTGCAAGCAAATTTTGTCATTCCCCCACACCCCAGATTTTTTTTTTTAAATACATTTGGCTGTGTTTAGCCAAGAGGAATGCAGAAAAGAGAGGGAGAGAGAGAGAGAGAGAGAGAGAGAGAGAGAGAGAGAGATGTTTACCAGTTATGGATGATTTATGGTGTCTTGTAACTTGAAAACAGCAAAGCTGCTGTCAAAAAAAAAAAAAAAATCAGTCGGCTAACAAGTAAAGAGGTTTATCAGGCCACTACTGTGGAGCAGCTTTTCATACTTGCAAATTGCACCAAAGATTCAAAACCCATAATATTGCTAGCGCCTAAGTTTATTACCCATTATATGAAGCGTTATTAATGTGCATTCCCAGTGGTTCCATTACAGCCATTAGGGTTAAGCGCTTACCACCATGGAGGTTATAAATGTCTATTGAGATTAATGAGGCTGGGTTGTATTTGCATCCAGTCTGGCATAGATTGGCGTCGTTCCACTGGATCTGGGCCATACTGTTTATGATCCTGTGATCCCGATACTGAGCCAGAAGGAGGTGTACCTGGCATGTATCCTGCTATTGGCACATTTTGGCTTCCACCCTCTTTTTCTTTCTTTCTTTTTTGAATGCTGGGGGATAACGAAGGAGGAAATTATTTCCCACAAATATACGTGCAAATCACTCCAAGGATAGATTCAGATCTTGAAGTCCAAGAAAGTCCTTCAGGAGGTCTTCCAGTGCAGAGCAGTCCTGGGTACCAGGATATAGCAAGGGAATGTCTGCACGGCCGTCTCGGGCACCTAGCCAGCGTGGGGTCTAGTAGCAATCTAGACTCAGTCTCAGAGCTCACTGCAGTCTGTAAAACCAGCACAAGAAGCAGAGTATATACTCAGAGGGGGAGTAGCTCATGCCGAGCTCTGTACTGCCACAGTTTGATGGCTACCAATACCTCAGCTCTGCAAAGTCTACCCTACTGTGCAACGACCGGAGTGTAGACATGCCCTGGATGCACTTCCCAGCTTATGCGAGCTCCAACATCTTTGTGATGTTTGTAGCTTTGCTGTGCTATAGGGTGTTGTTTGGGGCTCTCCACATCCCAAAGCAGAACAAACCCAGAAAAATAAAATCCTGATGTTAAAATGTTAAACACTTAAAACGGGGCGGGGGGGGGCGGGATATAATCATTTTCAGCAATAGAAATCTGTTGTCTTTTGGGAGGACCTGCCACTAGAGGGGGATGAGACATCAACTTTGCCAATAGGTTTCAATTCCAGGCTCTTTGGGCAATGAGAGATAGTGGCCACGGGCCCTTCTGCCCCTGCTCTGCCCAATTTACCTCCTATTCCTCTCTCACCAGCTTCTGCCGCTATTTATTTCTCTGCTCCTAGACTTTCCCTATACCTGACTCATCTTTTTGTTTGTGCCCCCCTCAGACATTTATACTCCTTTCTCCCTCTTTCCTACTCCCCATCTTCTCTCTCCTTGAGCTCCTGCTCTTCTCCCTCAAGAGCTGTTAGTCCACCACTTCTCTCTCTTTTTTCCTTCCAATTAGGCAGCAGCCTTTTTTTCCATATTGCCACATGACCACCCAGAGCACACGACAAAACCTCTCCTATGGGGCACTGTAGAAAGAGTCGGTAACCCAGTGGTGCATGTGCAGAAGTAACCCAGCTCAGTCTCTGCGAGAGGCATGATGAGAGGGAACATGCTCAGCACAGCAGGACTTCGCCTGCCTGGCTTTAATAGTACCGTATCGATCACATTCAACATAGGATTTTCATCAGGTTTATAGCCTGGCAACATAGATTCATAGATTCATAGATTCATAGATGCCAGGGTCGGAAGGGACCTCAATAGATCATCGAGTCCGACCCCCTGCATAAGCAGGAAAGAGTGCTGGGCCTACATTACCCC
>NW_017728915.1:36528766-36532932 GCF_001723895.1 Crocodylus porosus | reverse complement strand
CCCATAGCTTAGTGTCATCTGCAAACTTGGACAGAGTACATTTCACCCCCTCGTCCAAGTCACTGATGAAGACATTAAAGAGTATCGGTCCATGGGGGGGAAGTGTCTGCTTGGATAACACTGTAACTGTAACTCTGAAGTATTTGGGGGAGCAGGATTGAGCTGAGAGGAAGCCTTACCATTTTGGCAAGAACTCTGCTCTAAGGTCCTAGAAACCCTTGGTCAACCTTCGCTGCAGACTTTGCAAAGAGGCAGAGACAGCGCAGAGGTGAGGAGCAACATAAAGGTTTACTTTTCCTGGCACTGTTGGAGGAAGCACCATGCCCAGCCCCAAGAGAGCCAAAATCATTATGAAGTGATTAAGTTCAAAGCAGAAGGCTGGCTGGTATTACATGGAAAACTTTATGAGGCTTTAAGGCCTTGATGATGTTTAAATATGCCAGTATTTTGCATGTGTGTTCCAGAGAGGCCGGAGACAACCCACTACCAAAACCTGGTAGGACACTATTCAGAGGGGCCTAACTGTGGATGGCAAACCAGGAGTGGGCGCAATGAAAGGGAAAAGAAGTCACGTCTGAAACGGATATTTTCTTATCGAATGTCCCATTGATTGTAATATTAAGGCACCATTTACTTTTCACTTTCCATTGCTACACACAGCCTGTGCAAGCTTCTGCTCAGCTGTTTGCACCTCGTTAAGGCTCTTGACATTATTACTCAGTTTGCCATGCCTTTAATAAGAGCAGCCGTCAATCTGACAAGACCAAATCAGGTTCAGGGCTGTGAATAGAGAGCAGTTGACACAGGGGAGAAGAATTATTCACCTGCGCTGCAGGTTGAGCAATTTTCTGACTGCCAAAATTGCTCACTGTAAGATTGTGTTCATTTATACCTACCCTGTTACTGTGTTTCCCCCAAGGTGAATGTTATGACTTCCTTTTACGTGCAGATTTAGGCTCTGCAAGTGAGGAGCACCCAGAGAAGTTATATGGGTTTCTCTAGGTTTCTGGATTGAGACTGAATGGGAGCCCTGGATGTCTGAACCTGCCCCTGGCTGCTGCCGACACCTAGCCGAAGGGTTACATAAGGGTATTTGTGTCTAGCAATTTCTGCTTTGCGTGAGGACCAATATAGCTGCAACTATTTTCTTCATATTTTTAGCTAACAGCACTGACTTCCTGCTCTTCCCACTGGCTCCTGATGCTTGCTCAATGAAACTATTAAGCAGAACTGAGTTAATACTGCAAAAATGATGCATGGCTCATTCATCCAGAGTTTTAGATGAACGTGTTTATCACTTTCTGGTGTTTGGTTTCTACTACTATTCTTGCAACTAACTTTTCTGGAAGGGAGGTTTGTGGAAACCTCAGGTTTTCAGGGAATAGTCGGGAATATTCCTAAACAAATGAATTTCAAATTCACAATCAAGAACATTTGCATCACGAACGCATAGCTAACAGTTGCACACAGTCGGGCTACAAACAGGCACCACGTGACCTAGATGTCCAGCCAAAACCGCTTGCATTTCAAATGGGAAATATGGAAGAGTCAAACCATGTCAGCATGCCCGATTGCTCCCAGCGGACAGAGATGTGGACATAGGATAGTCATCCCTTGAAGCCTCAGAAAGAGGCAAGCAGGCAAAAAGATGGTGGGCAAGATGGGAGATGAGATGGCAGAATAGCATCAGAAATAGGGACAGAAAATATTTAAATGATCTCGTCCAGCACAGACCTTCATAAGAAATTTGCACCACGATGTGCGGGGAACGCTGGCTGATATTTCACAGGAAATCTTAGGTTATTTTATGACCTTGATGCTGTTTAAATCTCTTTATGGTTGAGAGTCCTTTGGCATGTGTCTGTTCTGTGTTACTTTATTTTCTTGAACAAACCGACAGCTTGACAGTCAAAGTGCCAGGTCTCTGCATGGGGTTATTTTTTGTGGTACAAAGGTGAGAACCACCCATTCCCTCTGTGCCCGCATTTTGATCCATAATTCACATGTTAAAAATAAAAATCCTCTTTCTGTTGTCCTACATACTTTGCCAGTGACATTGGAAAAACTATAAATAGGGACACATTTGGGGAAAAGAGGGATACACCTTTAAAATCTGTTGAAATATGTTGGGCTGTGAGAGCCTTCAGGAGGGACAGAATGGAAAAACAACAGATATTTTGCTTTAAAAAATAGAAACGAATCCTCCTAAATAGGGATAGTTGGCATCCGGGCCTCCCTCCATGCTATGAAAGCCCATCCCAGTCCTTGATTTCAGACCCATTTCATATTAAAAATAGCACATGGAAAATTTTTCTCCCAGTTTCTTGCCAGCTAACTGCTTGGCTGACTGGGCTGTTGCTTTTAACGGACCAATTTAGAGCATGGCTCAACTCAAGAGCGCTAAGTTGCTGGTCTCCCGGGCATCCCTCTAGCATCTCTAGGTGAGATTAGCATCTAGACCAATTAGCATCATGACCTCCTGGGCATGAAACCTAGCATCTCTGGGTGAAATTATTAGCTAGACGAAGCAGGACAGTGTTAAACAAGCTCATTGCAAGCTTATTCTTTACAGGATTCGATGTTATGCTGCAAGGAGTGCAGTGAACCAGGTAAACATGCAAGCAACGTTTCATGGCATTTAGGGATAGGTCCAAAATCCAGACACGCACTTGCCTACAGGAGGTTGAAATCTGAACTGGGACCGGGACCAGAATTTTGCAAATAGCCAGTTTGGGCTAACCCCGAACCTTTCAATGCAAATACCTCTGAAGTCAAGGGCCTTTGAAATTGGTAGCTGCACCATTGTGCGAGTCATGATTGCTAATTCTCATAATTTAATCTCAGGTGCTATTCTTAAAGCCCCAGCTCTTGAATATATGGAATTTTTCCTCTTTTAAAGGGAAGTTACTCAACACCAATTGTGCAGCAAACCCCCGCCCAAAACTTGGAAACATGAAGGTGAAAGGCTGATGGTGACACATGAATCCAAAAATGGGTGTTTGTCGAATGCCTAGGATTTTGAAGAGCCCTGAACATTAAGGGTTAGTGATATTTTTATCTGCTTCTGAATCTTGCTGCTCAGGAATTGATCAGTAAGAGATACCCCTAGGCTCGATCCTCAGCTGGCACCTTTGGGTGCCTATACACAAGCCGGGAGGCTGCTCCGACACGCTATGCATTGCATGTCACTTCTCTTCTCTCCACAGGTGTCAGTGGGATAAGCATGCATGTCAGGACCCTCAACGTTTCACTCTGTTTCCTACAAACGAGGCCGGTAGATTAGTTTCCTGGAACGAACACGACACCGTCTCTGTCCTCCGCCCTTCCCCATTTTCTATGCGCACATGCAGGAGATGGGATCCAGACCAATTCCCAGATCTCCCAGGCTACAGAAAGCCAGGGTGCTTTGGTCTTGTTAAACAGCATATTACTGCACAGCATGATACAATAAGAAGGGAGGTGAAGGGGATTAGCATGCACAAGACATGCCCAGAAGAGCAGTTTTTCTGTGCGAGAGACTCCAAGTGTGGAGCTGTACCAGGGTGACACAACTGAGCGTGTCACCCTGGTTGTTGGATTTGCCTAAGCAGAGAGGTGTTAGCAGTTGTTCTCTGCATCTCATAGGGATAAGGACAGCCCTGCCAGATTCTCTGTTCTCTTTTTCAGCTGCATGAAGCATAAGTCTGGCCTGAATGTCCACATCCCTGCAGACACCGGGCCACTGATAACGCTTCCAAGCTCACCTCCTAGTGGTGCAACTGCAGAACTGAGACCTACACTTTATGCATCAGGACACGGGGATAATATGCAAGTATTGACTCAGCTGCTTCCTACTGATTTTTGAGGGAATTCATTTGCATTTGGTTTTCTCTCCGAAAAGAAACAAGGGAGCCCAGTGGAAAACGATGCAACATTTTTCCGAAGGAAAGTAGTTTGCTGTTTTAGATAGACGCTGCATCCAGAGCACTTACAGACACAGCACGCTCAGCCCAGAGGACTATCAGAAGGCTGCGAGGAATTTTTCTGTCCAGTAGAGCATTCACTGGGCACGTCTACATGAGATGATAGTTTCATAGTTTCATAGTTTCATAGTAGCTAGAGTCGGAAGGGACCTAGGTAGATCATCTAGTCCAACCCCCTGCCTGAGCAGGAAAGAGCACCGGGGT
>NW_017728915.1:36454704-36528221 GCF_001723895.1 Crocodylus porosus | reverse complement strand
TTCTCATCCGCCCACCGTTGCAACCTGTCAAGGTCAGCTTGTAGCCTATTGCACCCTTCTAGTGCACCCACATCCCCCCACATCTAGCGTTGGGGGGCACTAAAAGCGATGCGACGCTATTGTGCAGTAGTAATGAGCTAGTGCGCAGTAGCACCTGAAAAAAGGTGTGCAGGGACACTACTGTATAGTAATGCCAGTTATTGCACAGACAAGTGCATAAGCAAGTACTAAATGACTGCTCAGTAGCTACTGCACCGTCCTCTGTACAGTCCAACCAGTAGTGTTGGTGGGCACTAACCATGATGTGACACTATTGTGCAGTAGTAACGAGCTACTGCCCAGTAGTAATAAACTACTGTGCAGGAGACCCTGAAAAAAATGGTGCAGGGACACTACTGTATAGTAACACCAGTTACTGCACAGACATTTAGTAGTTGCTTATGCAAGTACTAAATGACTGCTCCGTAACAACTGCACAGGCCCCTGCTTGTGTAGATGCAGCCACTGTGAATCACCATGGAGCACGGATCAGTCATAAGTAGTCTTCTGTCTGGCAAGAGCCAACAGCAGGAGTAGCTAATATGACAGGCACGATTTGCAAAAACACCTAGGTGATTTAGGGCCTTGCTACATGTGAATTTTAGGCAGCTCTTGGAGCTCTTCACCCCAGATTGTCCATGCGTTAACGCTAAAAACTACTTTTAAGCACACTTCAGGCAGCTTAAAGTAACACCAGTCCAGGGCAGGTTCATCTCTGACCTGCGTTACCTAGCTCATGTGCCATTAATGTGTAGCCACTCCCCAGATGAGCCAAGTTGCAATCCTTCAGCATCCCAGGATGCAATGTCTCTCCCCCACCCTCCTGTTCTGCGTGGACTCGCTGAACTCTGCTGTCCAGGGAGTGGTCCAGGCACCAAGCCAACCAGGGGTGCGCAGACAGGCAGCAGAGTACGTGCCAGCTAGCTCAGTTGCAGGGCATGGGCAGGTCCAGGAATGGGGTCTGGGGGCAGGGGGAAAGAAGCTAGGGGGCTGGATCAGGTCCCCATGAAAAAAGGGGCAGTAGCTCCCCCAAAAGCACCTTCCCTCACTGCTCCAGCTCCTGGCTACCTTGGGAAGTGTGACCAGCACCCGCCCCCCCCAATCCCAAATCCTGTTTTATTAAAACACGAGACCGTCTTTAATTTACTTCCTTTTTTATTCCTTTTTAAATTCTTTTTTTCTTTGCTCCTTTTTAATTTATCCTTCAGTGGCTGACTTTCTTCATTTCCCCACCCTTTCCCCACTCCTTTACCTTTCCATCTCCAATTTCATTATGTACCCATCCCATTAACTTTGTCTCCCAGCTTCTGAGCCCCCCCCAACCCATCTCTCGCCCCCCCCCCCAACCTAGAGCAGGGGTAGATGCCGGTCCTGGCTCACCAGCCCAGTAGTAGCAAATCACAGCTCCAGCTCCTAATCAGGCTCCTGCTTGCCAGCCCCTCTAATGGCAAATCATACCCGTGCAGGTGTGGGGTGTCAGAGAAAGCTTTTAGCCTGACTGCTCCAAACCTGAGCTAGGACTAACCCCACTCAACATTTCAGCTGCTCTCAGTGCAACATGTAACAGGGCCCTTAGGACTCGAAGCCCCATTTTGAAAGAGGTTCATGCATTTACAGGCAGATTGGGGAAGGTACGTAAAGCTCCGCAAAGGAAGTTCAAATGCAGATTAAGTGTGCAGTCTTCTGGCTGTGTTTGCTTCAGTTTGCACGCACCAGGACCAAATCCTTTCCCACAGGCGAAGTCCACTTAGATGCTTACATGCAATTCATTCAAGTCCTGAAAGTTCATTAATGGCATCTACTTTTCTAACACGCCATTGTCTGACCCTTAAGATGAGTCATGAACAAGCAATGGGGAGGAGGAGCAGGCCCTGCCTGCCTCTTGCATTAACTTTTTTCAGGGACTCAAATAGAGTGGAAGAGACTCGTAATTAGGCATCTAAATCTATGGATGCACTTAATCGGGTCCGAGGTATATAAGCTCTGAGGACAGCACGCTACATCTCTAGAGCCTATGACAGATCTTCATCGAAACACTCCACGGCTGCACAAACACGCCCCAGTTGCATGGAGGGCTTGCGGTGAATGCAAGCGATGGGCCGCCTTTTGCAGATTCGCTGCAACAAGGAGACATTTCACCCGGCGTGAACGATGGGAGACAGGATAGCCACCAACCACACCTTGTAAAACCCAGCTGACTCTACAAACCCTCTCAGCACTGGAATTATTGTAAAACGCCCTCCTTTCTCCATTTAATAAAGCACTCCTCAGAAGTGACTGCAAATTGAGCTAGATATTTGGCACCCGATATGCATTTTATTAGGGAACACAGACCACCGATTCTGGTAAACAGTGGAATTTGGAGTCTCCAAGTTCCCGTTAGTCACGGCTCCCCGTTACCCAACGGCTGGCGAAGGCTGCTGAGATCTGACTTCAGTAAATAGCACTGGGCGTAGAAAACTTTTTGAGCTGAATTCCTGAAGACTTTGAAGATGTTTAGAGCAAAATGGCCTTCTGCCCAGAAGTGGCCTCTGGTGTTTATGCACACAGGGTGAAATTCCTGACAGCAAATGGCTCTCTGCACCATTATGGGCCTGTGTGGAAGTGCCACGGGCTTCTGTTGTGCTTCCAGACCCTGTCTGCACGGGGTGGGGGGTGGTTCTCCCTGTTATCCTCCACCATGAATGCTGCGTGCCCCCGGAGGCTGGAGGGGGGGCATGGCAACTGCCCACAGGTGGCAAGCAGGGGGCTCCTGCAAGCAGCCGTGGCGGTGTTGGCAGCAGGGGTGGGCTGAGCAGGGAGCTTCCTCAGGCGGCCGCGGTGGTGGCGGCAGTGTCGGTGGTGGGGGGGTGAGCACCGACCACCCGCAGATACCACTGGCAGCATCGGTGGTGGTCAGCGGCAATCAGGGACCACCCGGAGATGCTGCCGAGGGCGTCAGCAGTGGCTGGGAGGGTGGCGAGTGGCACTTTTTGCAGGGGGTGCACTACCAAGCTCAGGGGGTGCACGTTCACCTGTGTGCACCCCCCACGTGTCACAGTGGAAAGGGGAGATGAGAGTGGGTAAAAGCAGGAGGGACGCACTGGCCTTAAAGCTTGATAGACGGGGGAAAGAAGTCATGCAGCAGGTCCTCCAGGTCCTCCGGCAGGGCAGGACGAGTTGGAGGGATTGAATCCTTTCCAGCCTGAGTGCCACATGGACATCCTTGCAGAACATGTCACGAGTCCTGGTTGGAGCTGGGTGGAGGCAGCATGCACAAAACCCACTCCTCTGTTTATTTTCAGTGTCAATTGCCCAAATGAATTTCATGTTTCCCATAACATCTGGGTCATTGAGATCATACTGGGCATGTGTATGTGCATATGAATAATGCGAAAACTATTAGGCAAAACGCTAGAGCTATGAAGTAGGAATGCGGAAACCGAGCTTGCAGAAAGAAGGGACTTGAAACAGATTCCAGCATTTGACCCAAACTCCATTTAAGTCGAAATACCAGTCACTTTTAAGGCATCCAAGCCCTCGTCCTTTAGCATCAGCATTCGACCTCTGAGCTGCCCAGGTTCGGCAAGGACAAGCAATGAAATGCTAGGAAAGAGACTCTGTTGGCTTCATTTCCACCCTTGCTAGGAGAGAGGCTGCCGTCGGAGCAGGCTTCAGCACGTTTGGCTGATGACCTGAATCGAATCTTCGAGGAGTTCCCGGGCGGGGGCTGAACAGGCAGAGACATTTTCTGTCTGCACTTTACCTCTGTGGAAAATACTGGCGGCAGCGAGTGCAGGCAGCATCTGAGTGTCCGAGGGCAAAAGTCCTGCCTCGCTTATAAATTCACCCCTCTATCAGGCCTAATTTTTAAAAAAATGAAATCTGTCCTGAGATGGCAGAACACAACCCTTTATTCCTTCCTTTGTGTGGATGGTCTCGCGCCTTTTAAAAGTTTGTTTGGCTGGAATTTAAACATGGATTTGACACTAAATACAGGCCCGAGCCCAGGGGAAGGCGAGCTTTTAATGGGTTCACCCAGAAACCCCTCTCTGTTTACGAGGAAGTGAAGACGTCTCAGCCATTTTCCTCAGGCAAGGTTCCTAATGTATTCTTCAGACTTTTTGGCCATTCATCTTGGCAAAGTGCAGCACGCTGAATTCCCCAGAAAGGGCTCCCCGCTCCTTCCCGGGCAGGGTTCACTTGCTGTTTGAAGAGTTCGGTGGAGGGAGAGTCCAGCGGCCAGACTCTGGATGAATACCTGCTGTACCTCTCCCACTGAGCCGCGGTCCCTCCTCGCTCTAACGGGCCGCTGATAAATTGTTCCTCTGAGCAGTGGCAATTTCATGGGTCATTGGCTACAACCACTCTGCATTTTCCCTCTGAGATAATCACGCTATTACCAGACAATGAGCAACAGATTGCATCTGCCACAGTGTCCTCCCAACGATAGCCCACATATCTCTGCCATCCCCCACTTTTGGGTGTGATGGGGAGCGATGGCGGTGGGGATGGGGAGCGATGGCGGTGGGGTGATGGGGAGCGATGGCAATAATTTCTAATCCCCCCCATCGTCCAATGTGATATAATAATGAGGGCTGGGCTGTGTCCAGCATCCACGCGTTCGAGTCCTTTATTCTTCCATTTCTTCACAACTCTGTCCTTGCCTTTCAGATACCCATCTTTGCTTTCCATCTTTTCCAGTATGGTCACTGGTCCATTTTCCTTATGGTGAAGAAGTGAGATTTCATGGCTTTTAAGGGTCCCTATATGGATCTATATCTCTAGCATCAGGGGCAATTCACCATCCTCTGAGGCAGGACACTGCTTATTGTCCCCATTTTACAGATGGCGAAGTGAGGCACAAACAAGTTAAGTGACTTACCCAGGGTCACTCGGAGAGGATGTCTACCCTACATCCTTGGCATTCCTGCGAAGAGTTGTCCCTAAGCTCCTGGCTCCCAGAAATGAAGCCACTCTGGAGTACCTGCTGGAGTTGCTTTCAGGCTCTCTGCCCCTGGCATCTTTGAGAGCAGCTCAGAGTTGTATCATTTTTTGCATTTCTGTGTTTGGTGCTCGTGAGCGGGAGCTGATGTACTTGAAAGTGTCGCTCCCCCATCCCACCTGCCCTGAGCACACTTCAATTTTAATGTCCTAACTACCGAATGATACCACTGTGCCTCATATGGGTGGCTGGAGGCAGGCGGGGAAGGACTATGACAGTGTCATTTCCATTTGTTGGTAAAAAGGGAAACTTCAACCCCCAAATCTGAGAAGTCTGGTGTCTCTCTTCCCTTAGTCTCTCCTTTTGTAAAATAGGTATAATATTGCATGCTCCACAATATACCTTCCTGGTTAATGGCAAAGTCAACCTTCAGCAAGGGTTTTAAATGCCTTTAGGATCACCATATTACTGCTTTGCAGATTTCTTCAAGAAGTTTTGTTTTTTGCTGTTGGGGTTTTGTGGGGTTTTTTGCCATATGCCATACGTGTATTCCGAATGAATTTTACTTCAAACAAAAAAGAGCAAAAACACAGATTCCTCTGCCTAGAAATAACCAGGATTTTTGCTTTGTTGATGCCTTAGATGAACATGGGCTTATATATGGATGTTTATCTGCCTTATTCTAGACCTGGTTTTATATGATGTTGTGTCATGCAGTTTCCATGCATTTCTCCAGCTTGCATGGAAACATCTCCCTGCTCCGTTGGTCTTAATTAAGCTTTTAATGCTAAAATGATTTTGTGCTCCTTTGCTTTTTTCAGCCAACCATAGCATCTCCCTGAAGCTGCCCATGATAAATAAGATAATAGTAATAATTAAAAACAAACAGTGAAGAGCAAGATGCCAAGTCTGATGTGCCACTGAATCACTTAGCAGAAATAAAATATTATCATATATTATGGAAAGTTTAATCAGCCAGAGAATTTAATGCAGTTATCTCCCTTTGAACCCTCCCACCCCTTGAAGTGAAATATTTATGATTTTAATAAATTAAGAGCATGGCTAATTAGTTTCATTGACAACACCCACCAGGTTGTTAAAGTCACTGCGAGTGCTTAAGTTTAATATCATCATGAGCGGTGAAGCGGCAAGTGTTTGACTCATGGGTAGGTCCTTTGGTTCACAGGGTCACCAAGAGAATTTGATCCTCCTTGAGATATTAAAAAATAGAGAGAACACTATTTTCACTTTGATAATACAGGCTTGGGTACCGGGGACCTAAACCGATACCTTTTCAAATGGATGTAGGGGTGTTTCTCTGCTTAAATGAGCTTTGGATCACATCTGTGTGGGCTGATCCTGCTTCCAGTGAGTAGATCTACAGTGCTGTATGTGCAAATAAGATGCACTCCATATGCTTGACAATAATTCATTGTAATTTAAGCTGCATAGTAGCAACTTCATCTAGTTTTAATGTGCTGGCCTTCATTAATGACACTATTTGCCTATATTAAAATCAAGGACAGGATGAATCATTTCACATGGATGTTACAAATTCCAGCAAAGAGCTTGAGATGCCCAGAGAGTTTCTCTCTGCACCTCTTACTCAAGCAGATTAAACAGATCAGGTAACAAATTCCTCATACTCATCGTCAGTGGACTGAAGTGATGGACACTGTTAACTGGGAGTGTCAAAATAATTTAATGAAAGTAATTAAATAAAATGGCAGGTTCCAAAGCCTGCTCAATTTTGATCTGGAGTCAGTAATCAGGGCTATAAATTTAAAAGTGTCCAACAAACTTTAATTAGGGAAGAAAATGCAGGCAACCAATGGCATTTTGTGACTGATGGGAAGAGAAAAAACTCAGATGTCTTCCTCTGCAGTGTCTTCCCACGCTAGACAGCTGCATAGTCTCATGGAGTATATGAGCGCTATATACAGGTCCCATTCACATCTCTGGGTAATCCCTTGCCCAGAACAGAATAGTGAATGGGAGATATTTTGGTCCCTAGCTTCTGCGTGACTATTGCCACCTTTTCAGAGCAGATGAGACAAAGTTGTCCTTGGCTTCGGTTCACAGCCCGTTGATGTCACGCGACTTGTCCAGTACCTGAGATGGCGTTCAGTTAAAAGGGTCAGAAAATACTTGCTGGCCAAAATAAATACGACTTTTGTCCCAGTACGGCTGTCCACAGCATGCATAGTCATCTTATATTGGGTGAGAACCTGGGCTCAGTCTTGTGGTCATGCCTTTGCCTTTGAAAAACATCTCCTTTTTCGCATATATCCTTCTACATAATCTCTCCATGCTCTAGTCCCATGCCCTCTGAGTCCTGGAGATGTTTTCTCTGAGACAGCTGGTAGGTTTTCAAAGCTAAGGCTGAGACCTCCCTACATGGATTGCCACAACACATGGCTTGTTCTTAATGATGGTTTTGCTCCCAGGGACTCACCACACGTGTTGCTTTCTAATTCCCAGATACAGTCCCTAGCTTGGCCTTAAAATCCTTCCGTTGGAAGAGAAATTGCATAGATGAACTCTTTTTGCAAATTATCCAGTAGGATACATACGCTTCTGCCAACAGAAAGACGGCAAGGCTATATGGCACATGGACAAGATACTATGAGCTAGGAGAGGGTGGGGACAGCCGCTATTCCACGGTCACACTAATGCCCCACAGGAAATGAAAATAAATCCACTTATCTCCAGTGGAAGATGGCTAACTTACCCCATGCTAAGCTACCGTGGGCTAGTTTTCACTTATAGCTATTTGCTACGAAGGACCTGAGCTTCATTTAAAGCCAGTTTAGACATCTATAGGGCATAAACGGATCCATTTTCTGCTTGAACCCAAATGGAGCATACCGAATAGGGACCTGCAGTTTCATATACCCAGTATATGAAAAGTAAGGACAGCAGCAACCTCTTTCATTACCTGTAGGCACCTACTCTGGACTCCTTTAAGAAACATTTGGAGATTTATCTTGCTGGGATCCTGCAACTCCAGCTGACCTCCTGCCCCTGAGGCAGGGGGCTGGACTCGATGATTCTCCGAGGTCCCTTCCAGCCCAAATGTCTATGAAGTCTATTAAGCAGAAATCATAAGGAGACGGAGGAGGACCTGACATGCAGCGTGGGCAGGTGATACGCTTGCTTTCAGTTTCGGATCATTCCTAACGGCATCAGCTGGGGAGGCGGTAGAAGAGTCTGGCAGCTATGGCTGTTGGGTTTTTTAATATTTGTGTGGAATACAAATATTGTCTCAGCAGTTATGTTGACTTTGTTTAAAAAAAAAAAAAAAGAAAGACTCCAAGGAATAGCGCCAATATTTTTTGTTACTGAAACTATACTGTACTAAAGCATCAATGTACAGGGCCAATCAAATAGAAAAGGCCGCATGCCAAAACTGGAAGTAATGTCTGCAAGAGTTTCTGGTTACGGGCAAGTTTGGAAGAGGCTGTTTTCATACAAAACCTCTGTTATTGCTTTCAAGGGAGAAGATTTCAGTGCAGGGTGAGGAGCCAGTGTGATGCCGGTGACTCATTAATACTATCTCCGTGAGTTTAATATCTTCATTAATAAACTCTGCTCATGGGAATCTCTCTGGCATTGATTTTCCAAGATGCAATGTTACAAGAAAAATGAGATTTGTTCGGTTTGAATGCTAGTAATGCCCCTTGGAACAAAAAGGAGATGCGTGTATATTTTGTATAGCTACAGCCTGATCTAGCACAAGGCAATGGGAGTTACATTAATACCTTTATATTGATCTTTGTAACCCATGAGAAATATATTAGGTAAGAAAAAGAAGGTTTTATATCCTCTCTGTGCCCTTAGGAGCTGTTTTGATAGACTGCAGAAAAGACATCTAGGATGAGAGGAAAAACATTTTTTTAAAAAAGAGGAAAAATACCAATACCCTCAATTAATTATAGTATTTTATAAATTAATTATAGTATTTATGGATATCCTAATGAGAAGAATAAGTTATGGATTTAGATCCCAGTCATTAATAATTCTCCATCATGATGATGCCAGAATATATATGGTCAACACTTTTTTTTTTAAACTGGTTAACTTCCATTTTTCCGTGACCGATCAAATTAGAAGAATTTTGTTTGGATCCAGTTACCGAAGTCATTGCCTGAGAGGGATGACATTGTGCTATATATCCACAGACCAGACAAAATAAATGGTCTAGAAAGCTCCTCAATGTGTTTTTCACATCAGCGAGATGGAGATTTTTAATGATGTAACACTGTCAAGCAGCATAAAGTTTCATAGTTAGTCGGGTCGGAAGGGACCCGAGTAGATCATCAAGTCTGACCCGCTGCCATGGGCAGGAACGAGTGAGTGCTGGGGTCAGACGACCCTGGCGAGGTGTTCATCCAGCCTCCTCACTTAGGTGTTCATCTACCCTCCCCAGCACGACTTTGCTTGGAAGTCGGTTCCAGACCCTAGCCGCCCTGACCATGAAGTTGCACCTCCTGATATCTAGCCTGAATCTCCCCTCTGCCAGCTTGTGACCGTTATTCCTGGTCACTCCTGGCAGTGCACGGGGGAACAGGGACTCCCCCAGTGCCTGCTGGTCCCCCCTGACTAGTCTGTAACAGGCCACTAGATCCCCCTCGGCCTTCTCGTGTGGAGGCTGAACAGGTTCAGGTCCCGTAGTCTCTCCTTGTAAGGCCTGCCCTGCTGCCCCTGATCATGCGAGTGGCCTCCTCTGGACCCTCTCCATGTTGTCCACATCTCTCCTGAAGTGCGGTGCCCAGACCTGGACACAGTACTCCAGCTGCGGCCTGACCAGTGCCGCACAGAGGGGGAGGATCATCTCCTTGGACCTGCTCGAGATGCATCTGCGGATGCATGCCAAGGTGCGGTTGGCCTTCCTGACCGCGTCCCCACACTGCCAGCCCATGTTCATCTTGGCATCAATGACGACTCCAGGATCCTTTTCTGCCTCTGCGCTGACGAGAAGGGAGTTCCCCAGCCTGTAGGCATGGTGCCGGTTCTTCCTCCCCAGGTGCAGCACCTTGCACTTGTCAGTGTTGAATCCCATCCTGTTCTCGTCCGCCCACCCCTGTAACCTGTCTAGGTCCGATTGCAGCCTATTCCTCCCTTCTAGCATGCCCACTTCCCCCCACAGCCTAGTGTCATCAGCAAATTTGAACAGGTGCTTTTTACCCCCTCGTCCAAGTCACCAATGAAGATGTTGAACAGTGCGGGCCCGAGGACCGAGCCCTGGGGGACCCCACAGCCCACGTCCCTCCAGGTTGAAAGTGACCCATCCACCACCGCTCTCTGGGCGCGGCCCTCCGGCCAGTTGGGGACACGTCTGACTGTGTGGGTGTCGACACCACACCCCCCCAGTTTCTTAACGAGAACGGGGTGAGAGACAGTGTCGAAGGCCTCCGAAAGTCCAGGAAGACGATGTCCACTGCTACCCCTGCATCTAAGGATTTGGTGACCTGGTCGTAGAAGGCCACCAGGTTGGCCTGACAGGACCTACCCCTAATGAACCCGTGTTGGTTGCCCCAAAGCATAATCTCTCCTGCTGGTCCCTCATGGACATGTGCTATGATAACGCTCTCAAAAAGCTTGGATCTGCATAGAAATGGAGTCAGCGACTGGTTGACTGTACCTTCCCTTGCAACTTTGCATCTGCCTAACTTACAGTGACAGTGGTGGAGACAAAAGGCTAACGAAGGACGAATTGGTAGTGACACGGGCAGGAAAACAAGAAATCAACCGATTCCAAGCTTTTAACATTGCTGACATCTTGGAAGCTTTTGCTAATTCTCAGCAGGCCACGAAGTACCCTCTTCCTCACTGTGCCATCTCTCTTTCTATTTAAATCCTGTTTCCATTACTACTGAATCATGCCCCAAAATGTCAACAATTTGATCAAGGCCTCACTCATGGCAAGCAGCTCGAATTTTTTTAGACCTTATTTCGAGCCTGAATATGAATAAGCTGCACAACACGATGCAGTAATGTCAGTTAATATACTGAAAAAGATCCCTTTTGATAGGCCTCGGTCTCCCAGTAATCAGCTTCTTTTCTTCTGCTAATTGTTTGTTTGCTCCCCCATGGGACTTCCTTCCCTCTCTTACCCTAGTTAAAAAGAAAAAAAAAACCAGTTGTGTGTTGGCTTTCACTGCTCAAACCCTATGAAGAATGTCTTGCAATTGAAATTTTGTCTAAAAACTTGATCCCAACTATGCAGCTGGGCCAATAAAAAAGAAAAGTTATCCTAAATGTTCTTTCCACCTTAATATCTTAGTATGTAATATTCATATTTCTTCTCTTTAAAAGGATTCAGTTACTTTGGTTGATTTTAGTGTGTCAGTTCTAGGGTGAAAAAATAGAACAGTCCTCTCTGTTTTCAATGGCCGATTCCCATTTCTGAAGCTTCATAGGTTTTTTATGTATTTATCCTTACAACCCTACCTGTGCGATTAGGCAGTGCTGTTATCTCCATAGCATGAATAGAGAAGGGACACACAGAGGGGCTGAGTGACTTGTTCAGGGTCACTCAGGCAGTCTGTGCCGAAGCAGGGCATTGAACTCGGGTATCCCAAATTTTAGCACTAAATTCCCCTTCTTCTCCACAATCCCATTGCTACCTGTGATGCTTATTTTGCAGGTCTTGTACTCATATTTTTCCAGCTCCTGGAGGCTTGTGAGGAGGTCAGAGATTGAGCTTACGCATCTAGCATCTTTTAACATTAAGCATTTAGGGTCTTGTGATTTCAGAGAAAAACCTGAATATGTGACCTGAGTACTCAGAATACCAGAGGGAACCTTAAGTCAAATCTAATTGCATTTTTTTTTTTTTTTGAAATCTGATTTTTTTTTTTTAAGCAGAGTTTGTGAATTCAGGGACCTGATTCCTTACTTCCGAATGCTGGCACTGCTGGAGGTTTCATTTGCTTTCTGTGCGCAGCGTGAAACCTCCCGAAGCTCTCATCAAGGCGCTGTAGTTAGCAGGAACTCAAAGGGCTGCTGCACCTCTAGGCTGGATTAAGGGCCGTGGCTCTGTCACGTCCTAAATATGCAAAATTCCCAGCCACTGACTTTGTAAAAATGGGGGTTCACTGCTTCTTTCCCCATAACCGATATTTCCTTCTCTACCCCCCCATGGGATATCTGAAACAAAGAGCAGAAACACAAGACGCCACTTTAAGAACGAACTGGGAACCTACAACGTGCATCACTACCATGTCCGTGAAATGTTATTTTTTTCCCCCACTATGCCCGAAATGCATTTCTGTGCAGAGGTACACCATTGACTACTCTCCCACCCAATACAAGTCCAGATGGTCTTAAGCTGTAAACTTGCTGGACTTAGGTGGTGACTGTGCTACACAGTGTTTCCTGAGGGTGAATTCTGTAGCTATTGTCCACATTGATGTACTAGTGAAAAAAAGAAAGAAACTATGATTTTTTAGGGTGGGCAAAAAAAATAAATAAAAAACAGGAACAAAACCTAATCTGTAGATTTTGGGATTGTCAGGTTTACCCACGTATTTCTGAAACCATTTAACAGAACAGGGGAAGAGGGTTTGATTTTCCATTCAATCACCCACTTTCAAACCCAGAGACGCGATTGCATTGCAAGCTGTTGACCAATTTGTTTGCAACAAGTTCTCGGCAGATAACTTCCAACTCTGTGCGAAAAGTGCCTTGGATGCTACAATATTTTCCTCCCTCAGTATCCTCTGACACATCATCCAAAATAATCACACCCACTACTAATGTGAAGTGTTGAAAAGCCAAACCCCTACAGGTTGACTTTAGGCCTTGGAACAGGCCTGATATCTGCCTGATAACAACTACTGGGCTCCAGTCCATGTGTAGAGCACACTGTTTTCATTGTACACCTTTTTTTTCCCCTTTTTGGTAGAACACATCGATCTGGAGGTCTATCTACGGGAAATGTGGCTGCCTTAATTTGACTTCTGGGAGATCATGGAAATCCTGAAGTGTCTCAGCTGATGAAAGTCTCATCTGCTGTTCATTCGTCACTCAGTTCCCATCTGATGGCTCCTTTGAGCTTCGCAAGATTTTTTTCCCCCTCCATAACCACAAGCAAACAGCTAAAGTAACACACCATTCAATTAGTAAAGTCTTCTGAATGAAAAAAAAAAAAATGAACCAGAATACCAGGTGGCCAAAATAACTTGCAAAAGCCCTACCCTAAAGCTGTGTGGATGAGCAATCCAGCCAGAAACAGTGACAGCAAGAGACTATTCATTACAGTGATAAGAGCGATCATGTTCTTCGCAGTATTACTGCCCTTGAAAGCTGCTCAGATCTGAATTATAACAGTATAATACAGACTGCTCACAGTAATATCGTATTAGCAATTCCTAGCAGAGAAGAGGGTAATTATAGGACAATCATATGTCTTCCTCCATTCCCAATTTTGAAACAGCTGGTAGCAAAACATGTTGGAAAGTTACCAGAGGGAGCAGGGATTTGCATGTAGAGCTCAGAGCATTGCACGATGACCTGCATTTTGAGGTCTTAGACTTGGCTCCTTTTTGGGTAGTTGGCTCTACATTCAAAACTCCCACTGGCTTTTGAGGTCCATAAGAAAGACAAGATATAGGGAGATGTATGAGACAACCTTCATTAAGACATCTGCAACTGAACCCTTTGCTTATGTTTAGCTTTTTTAGACAAGAAAATTCAAAAGAAACCAAGATGACAATGCATCCGTATTCTGAATAAATCTGTTTCATGTTCTGGATAGGTTTCTTTTTGGTTTGGTGCACAGCACGTCCCCTTTTGAGTTGCATATTTTTCAGGTGGAGTGGAGAGATGCTAACCAGGACCGCGGGAGGGTTGCAGAGGGCCGTGAAGGAGGTAAGTAGATATTTAGATAACATGTGCTGGGACTTGTATACACACATTTGCTCTAGAGGACAATGGCTGTAGGAACAGTGCTTAAATTGTACCCTGCCAGATATAGCCCAGGGAATTGTTGTGCTGCATAGACACACTTCCCCATTGCAGTTCATTCCCTGCTTCCCCCTTGCTCCCAGAGAGATGGTCATTCACACTTGGCCTCTACTAGGACTTAATAGAGGTGGTTGGGTTTTTTATATATATATTTTATTTTGCTGGAAAAAGGCTGATCTGTCAGAACATTTTTGGATTTATGGTGGGATTTCAGGGGACAAGGGGAAAAAAAAGAGAGGCCTACTATTTTAGGGCTTAAGTTACAAGGCCCTTTCCTGTCCTGCCCAATTCAAAACAGGGACTTAAAACCTACACTTCCCATATTGGTATCCAAACCACTAGGTTGTAGAGTCCCACTTTATCTGGCCCAATTAACATTTACTTGTATACCAAGAGGAACAGCTCTGGGAGGAGAGAGTCTGACTCCACACATAGTCTTTAAATGTTAGAAACCCAAGTTCATCTTGCTTCTGTGAATCAGGGGGAACATGGTCTTGAACCCCTCTCTCTTATGTCCCACACACAGTTACTCATTGCTGTTGGTGTTGCTTAGGCAGACCTGCCCACTCATGATATTTTTGTAAGAAAAAAAGTCATCGAGGTTTCCTTTACATTCTAGTATGGAAAAAACCCTCCAATTTCCAAACTGTAAAGCTTTTCATGAAACAAATTCTTGTTTCCTCGCCAGTTTGAGTAGTAAATTACTAAGCCAAACCCTCTCGGGGGGTACAGCTACACTGCAGTCTACAGTGTGTTGTAGCTTGGAGACCAGCAACTGTCTAGCTACAGTTATCATGGAGCTCCAGGAAACCTAATTTACCTTGCTCTTGCTCTTTGGCAGTACGCCATAGGGTGCACAGAACCAAGCCTCCACTCATCTGTTATTTCTCCTGGCTCAAGGGAGTGACCAGGCAAGCCACAATGGCTAGCAGTGATGGAAACATCAGCTGAAGTGCAGATGTGGATGACCCCATTAGCCAGGTGTTCCCTTACTTGGCTCTATGTAGAGGACCAGAAGCCTGGTGTTCACCCTGTGCTCTTTTTGGGGACAATTCACTCTATTAGTCCTATGTGATAATAACCAAGCTCCATGTAGTCCCCGCAAGGGTATAAAGTCGCTTCTTTGAGCAGGCGTGTAGTCAGGGTACAAATCTAGCCCCCTGTCATTTGATCGCTTCTATTTTAACATCTGATCCTAAAAAATGACAAGCAGGTTTGGACTGTTCAATGGCCTGCCTTGTCTATTCTTTGACTTGGTTGGTCAGCTTGTAGACTTGGTGCTAAAATCTAGGGTCTGGGACAGACATTGCATAAACTGGTTGGATCCGAACCAGTTAAGTCTGATACTACATTCAACCAAAATTTATCTCAAATCAGTTTCAGCCATTTTCAAACTGGCTTATGCGCACTGAACTTCTGTTGTGTTACAGGTTTAAACCAGTTTCTGATCACTTAAACCGGTTTACGTGTAATGTCCGTCCCTAGCTTGGCTGACTGTGATTTGGTCCTTGCTCTTTGACTCCTGCACTTCAGCCATCACATATTTTGTTCCCTTGATATGAGACTGCGCAAGCCAACAGCTTTAGTGAGGCTTCATCAGAATACTGTACAACAGCATTCAAGTCAAGGAAAATGCTGGCAATTTGAATGAGTGATTTCCAAGAAAAACTTGACACATGCTCAGCGGTTTGGAATGAACCTGCCCCAGAATATAAAGACTGAAACAAATCAAAGGCCAGCATTAATACACAAATGTTTTTTTCTTTGTTTTGCTGTGCTTTTAAGGGCTGCATTTGCTAGAAGGTGGTGACCATTGTAACTGAGAACTGCTTAATAAATACAATCTCTGACAGGACGGCCCTGTGGGTTGGCAATGAAAAGGCATTCCAGAATGTAATACAATGGTTTTCCATGATCTTACTAGAGGTTTATTGTCCAATGGCAAAATTATACATTAAACCAAGGATCCCCCTTCCAAACCTCAAACTCATTGTTCTTTTGTTATGGGCTTGCTCTGGATGAAGTCATGACATAACCTGCAGAGGCATCAGTCTAATGACAGACACGGGCTGCAGTATTGTATTTCCACCAAGCACTTTCACTAACAACTGCTAAAGCCATTGTTCTGGTGATATCCACCCCCAAAAGGGGGATGAATGGAACGTACCTGCTTCCCAATTCATTGGCTAAGTGCTAGGCAGCTGTCGTTTGCTTCTTGGAAGGTATAATTGCGTTCCCAAGCATTGTGGAACTACTGTGATCTCTGCCAGAAATGATGTCTAGCAGCTACAGCCCAAATGTCCATTAGTATCTATGGGCGTTTGTACACGACACGGCACTTAATCTTCATTAATTTACTGTGCCTTAAAAATTTTAACCTGGGTTTAATTGGTGCATCATGTTTGTGTTCATACAACATGCTCTTTCGAGTGACTTAAATCCCATGTTTATTGCTTCAGCCTGGGTTTTGCTAAAGAGCTCAGGAAGAGTTAGGAGCCTAAATCTCTTTGGCTCCTATGCAAATCTCAACCTATCTGGAATTCAGAATAAAGTCATTTTTAGCTTAGTCTTTCTTCTCACAGCTGCTTTATTCAGCAAATTTGTGCAGCTGCTCTTTGAGACATATCCTCATTTGGCATGGGGTATCATAGGCCTTGCAAGGCTGTGCTAATTTCTATCTTGACCTCAGTGATTTCACACCCTTCTGGGTTTCCCGCCCTCTGTTTATTGGCTTTGAGTTTCAGATTTGATGAAGGAGACCAATAACTCCAAGTGAACCTCCACTATAACTAGGCCTTTTGCTTGGTCTTAGTACAGACCCATAAAATGAGCCCAGGTTGACTTTGAACTCAGATGTGCTTACCTAAGAAAGCTGAGGAGCTTTATGGAACCTGTGGACAAAGGTGGGCTGAATTTAGCATTTATAAGAAAACATCAAAGCAGGTTTCATGTGGCTTCACTATGCACATTTGGCACAGCTCTGGCAATGTCCTGACAGGTACCCATTCAAAATAATAGTAGTGATAAATCCAGTATTTGGATTATACCAGTGGAGAACAAACAAACAAGCTAGACCCTCTCAAGCATTTGTGGGGTTGTTTTTGCTTTCAAGAACTTAACAAGCATATATAAATGGGCCTGATTTTCTTTTCCCTGATGCTGGTATAAATCCATATTAACCGAGTTGCATTAATATAACTGAGAAGATTCTCAGGCCAAGATCAGCTATTAAACTTTTTAAAGTATCTTTTCTCCAGACACAGTTTGCTTGGAAGAGTGAAGTTTTATATCCAAGTTAAAAAAAAAACAACAAACCAAACCCCCCCCCCCCAAACCCTCTGTGGAAATGCTGCCAGAGTCCTTTCTGCATTTAAAATATGGTTTTACATTAGAACAGCGAAATCTTTGGAAGCAAAAGTACAGTGAAGCCTTTGGAGACAAAACCAGTCTGTGAAAAACCAGGCATCTTTGCAGCTTCTAAAAAAAATGTTTGCTATTCAGTAAAGAGTGGATTTATTCATTTCAGGTCCATTGTACTGATATAAGTTGGTACTGGAGGAATTGCAGAGTACAAGTCATGTGGTCACCCCACAGAGTATATGCTTCCTCCATGGGTCCCACCGAGAGAGACCAAGTGACTTGCTCACAGTCACACGGGATGTTAGCAAGCAGAGCAGCAGACTGAACCTAGCCTCCCATGCTTGAGGTCAGCAATGCTTAATCAGGATACCACAGCACCCATGGTTGCTGTGAGATCCTTTGAAGGGCATAGCCAGATGCCATGCAACATAATACTATTCAGCATGCAAACACCTATGCATGCTTCACAAGGTAAACCCAGAGGCCATGTCCAGATGAGCGTGGCCATGTGGTATGTGGTGCCGTAAACCTGTCTACAGTGCTACATACTCAGGTGTTCTCTGCACTGCAAGGTAGCAGCTTGGGGGTGGCGGGGTATGACCCTGGGAGATCCTGGGGTCAAAGAAACCCACATGAAAAAAAAGTGGGGTGGTGCAAGCGGAGGCAGTGCGTGAACCTGGCCGGCCAGAGCCACGCTGGTTGCCGGCCAGGCTCTGAATGGCAGGATCATTGCAGCTGCAGCTCCCCAAGGCCCCAGAACACCATGCAAGGCAGCTGCGGCCCCAGCCTCTCCTATCCCACCCAGGGTAACCTGCCATGCGCCAGAGGATGTGTGGCACAGGCATTCCCTAGGGACAAGTAGCAGCAGCACAAAGTGTGCCACTGCTTTTTGTCCCTGGGAAAACAAACGTCCATGCTCATGTGGATGCGGCCAAGATGTCAAGAGGAAATCCACAGTATCCAAAACTTTCTGTCCCACTGTGTCATTTTGGCTAGATACAGACATTCAAAAAGCCCGAGGCAGAATTGATCAAATGACGCAGTTTTCTGTAAGCAGCATAGTTTAGATCAGTAGTGAACAGTGCACACATTCGTCCTGTGGAGGGGGACAAAGCTTAGACTGGGTTACACCATTTTTAAACCAGTCTGTATGTGCTGAATTTCTGTCACAGGTAGGGACCAGTTTTGTGTGCTGAACTTCTGGTCTGTTATGGGTATGGCCCAGTTTCTAAAAATGTAATGTCTGTACCTAGCTTTTGGAGTTCTCTGCAACTAAAGAATTGCTCTGTTATCTTTTTGTAGTCAAAAAAGAAATTAAAGCTAAGAGCTTGCATTTTTCGAGGGCTGCCTCGAGTCTAAAACGTTAGTCCTCTATGGTGAAACCATTACCACTAAGCCAGTCTTCCTCCCAGAACAAAGAACTGATGAGCCACGTACTGTCATATACTGTACTCCATCAAAATCACCGAACATTTGCAGTGACTGTTACCGGTCACTAAGGAAGAGGTAGGAAAAAGGATTTTGAGAAATTATGCTTTTAAATCTCAGCCTTTCTGTCATAAGCTTGTACACTGCTGTCCATCATTGTAAGGCTTCCCACTGAAGAGTCTTTTCCCTTTTTAAGGTAAAACTTCTTTGTAGGATGTCTCATTTTGTTAGCTGTGTTTATTATTATTTTTAACTTTCCATTTTTCTTTATCAGATTATATATCCATTTGGATTTCCTTACAGTTTCTATTCTTTTTTTTGTTTGTTAGGCTACAGACATGCCATTGCCTATTACCTCCATATTACTGAATTGGCTAGGAAATACCACCACAGCCCTATTTGTTCCAATGAAGATAAAGGGTTTATAACCCCCACCCTAAAGTGTTCTTTTTTAATTTCCCATGATTTTAACAGATGTCTTTTTGTTTTTAAAAGCTTAAAAAATTTTTTTTGGGGGGGGGGGGGAAGGTAGTTGATTTTCAAAATACAACCTTTTTTAAAAATTGAAAACTGAACTCAGAAACAAGAATTTTTAAACTGGAAAGGGAAATCGTAACCAAAGTCTTTGATTTTCCCCGTGTTTGTAGAAAACGTGGAGGTTGACTAATGTTAAAATACTGCATGCTTACTGTAGGTCTGGTAGAAAAGCCATTCGTCATTAGGAAGAGGGATTCAGTTCAAACACTACTCATTCTCTCTCTCTAATTTGTAGTAGGTAAGGATCTGTGCCTCATGTATTTGTAAGTAGTCAATTAGGCCCCGACCCAGAAACACACAAGAAATTTTTGAGAACAGTCCCATTATTTGCAGGAGCGTTTCGCTGGAGTTAAAGTTCCTCACGTGCACAGTTATCCCAAGATATAAGTACATTAAGTAAATAAATAGATCCAATTTGCTTCAGTAGTCAAACTACTTGTTGTTTTATTTATTTTACTGCTGATCAAGGAAACATTCCTGGCATACTAATGAAAAGAAACAGCCTCAGCAGGACAAAACGAAACACCGATCTCTCAGCTTTTCCCCACTGTTGCTGGTCTTTAAGTAGCAAAACTTGATCTTCTGTCAAAGCAGATTTCTCGTGGTTATACAGTAAGTAGCTCAACAAGATGGGATATGAAAATCTTTCAAGGCACTTAATCGGCCGTCTATGCAGGCTCCTTTACTGCTCTTTGGAAGAAGTCATGCTTGGGAACGCTTAATCCACTGCAGCCCTTAGCACAGTCCCAAAGGGACATCGCTCATGCTTGTTATCATATGTTCACCATGTCAGAGGTCAAAGGGCATGATGTGGGACTTAAGCCAATCACCATCTCACAATCCTATTGAAAATTATCTATGATCACAACTAAAGGCTGATGGGAGAAGGACCCAAATATAACAAACTTTTTCTATTAAGATGTAGTTTACAGAGAGGGGAGGGGAGTCATACTGCTTTGTAAATAGGTCCAGAATTTGTTTGAAACTTTATAAGGCGTTTTTCATTCCCCTGTATTGACTTAGTAATAATACCTTTTCAAGTTTTAATGAACATGAGAAATTTAAATATACAATCCCATTCTACTTGAAAAAGGAAAACAGCATATTTTAAACAAGGCTATGGCCAGAGAGTGTCAGAGAACAGAAAGGGAGATTGGCTAGACTTCTGGAGAGTGGTCACCCCGTACGGGAGAAAGCTAACTAAATATAAACATTTGAAAGACGGGTTTAGTAGGGCCAAAGGTAAAGAGTGATACAGTGTTCACAGTTAAGTGAATAGGTTGGGAAAGATTTAGATCTCTTTTGCTGCTACAAAGAAACCATTTTTCACCTTAAAAATCGATACCTATCGTGCCGACACAGAACACAGTTCTACTGGCTTCAGGTCACTGGTTCAGCTATGCGTTTTTTAAATTTTTTTTTCATTTGACATTATTTGACATAATAGTGGGAAATGATAAATACTCTTTCCTGCTGCCACTTTAACTTGAGGCATAGGGAATTCACTGCTAGTGGCATTTATAAAGAGCTCAGTGTAGTAGATGCACTTGGCCAACACACTCTTTGCAAACAACAACAAAAAAGATTTTTGTTGAAACACTAAACATTTGCAATTACACCTGAAAACAAATTGCTCTTTGAGGCAGGAACAATATTTTTATTATGTATGCTTTGGGGTCATGACCCCTGTTTGAGGAAGCAATGATCCCTGGCAGTACAAATAAACAAAAAAACTATTATTATAAAAAATGCATAGAGTTTCAACCAAAAATGTTAAAGTTGCCATTTGTTCAACTTACCAATATCTTTGGAGTGTCAAAGAAATGTGTTCCTTCTACAGATGGGTAAAATAAAGCATAAAATCAATTAAGGACTTACACGTAGGTGAAGAAAGTTGGAAATGAAAGCCAAGAAACCTGATTTGCATTCAGCTAATTTAGTCAGAAGATTACATCATTTGTCCTTATCTCTCCCATTATGCAAATGGGTAGATATTCTGACATTGAGTCTGCATCATCTAGTCCCAGAAGTGAACACAGAAACAATAACTCCTATTGGTCTAGATTTCACAGTGTTCCTTTCACACAATCTCCGCACACACGGAAGGGATATGAAAAACATACAGTACAATGGTAGACAGGTCACCCTTCCTATAAAGAATACCGTTACCTTATGCAAACATGTACAAGAGAAGAATAATACTCACCTAACCTTCATATAAGACACTGGTTGTGCTCAGACACCGAGTTTAATTTCTTGTCTGATTTGGTCCCTTTGTGGGCTAACAGAGAAATGGCTGTTGAGTAACTTTGGGAGAAAGAACTACTTGAGATGATTTATTATGATGAACAGTTGCTGTTATATTAAAATAATGGAATTGCACTGAGTCCGTATTTCATTACCTCCAAAAATATATATATTTCACCAATCATCATGAATACCAGACAAGCTCTGCATGATTTATTTATACCCTTATTAACTTGTCCTACCCTTTCTGTTGACAGCGTGATGATGTTTTCCAAGATCCAGTGGCTTCTTGAAAAGGAGTCAAGAAGCCTCATATGTAAAGCATTACATACACAAATACGAACACACACACACACACACACACTTTCCAGAATCCAACTTCTACTAGCTAATGACTAGAGCTGGGCAAAATAATTTTTCAGCAAATAAATGATCTACCCAAAAAGACTCAGCTGCAGAGCAGTTGAATTTGGGTTGATTTCACCAAACAGCTTCAAAGGGAACAAAAAGAAAAATGCCAGCAAGTTGAAGTGGCTTGTTTCAAGTTGAATCTGAAATGTCAAAATGGATAATTTCATATTTTCAAAGCATTTGGGTTAGAGGCACTCGTAATATAAGTCAAGGAAATGCAGCACTAGATTTACAAAACATGTCTAGAAGAGGAAGATGTGCCGGCATGAAACCAAAATTAGCATCTGACTATGCATGAGGAGCCAGTGGACATGGCAAACAGATGTTTCTCCAAGTATTTCAAGAGATGTTGGCCAAAGTTCACCACTTAAACATGACAATCTGTAATTTGACTTTGAATATTTGGTAGCAGGGATGGATTTGATCCCATCAACACTGCTGCAAATTTTTCTACTGTGAATTACTGTAATTGCCAACCCAATATTCTTAGCCTCCAAACAAATATTTGGCCATCAGATAAAAACATAAGCAATGCACCTTAGTAAAAGAGAGAGTTTCTAAGGCCACTGGCCAAGTATTTAAAGAAACAGAAGCCCGATGGTGGGCTTTTACTAAGAGGTCATACTTCAGCTCTGATTCAGGAAAGCATTTAAACACATGCTTAACTTGAAGCCCATGCTTCAGTTCCATGCTAGTCACTCAGAAGTATTGCAGTAGTACCTGAGAGTACTAAAGTGACAAGTGGCACTCAACAGATGCTTACCTTTAAGAACATGTTGCATCAAAGCTTTAGTAGCTTAGGTCTCAGTCCACAAAGACCATAAGCATTTGATGATCTTCAGGCATGAGTGGTTCCTCGGTAGTCAAGAGGATGATACAAGGACTTTAAATTAAGCACATGGAATCAGAGAAAAATAGGGCTGAAAGCAACCCCAGGAGGTCATTTAGTCCTACAGCCTGCTCAAGGCAGAATTATCCCCATATATATCTTCCCAGCCAAGGGTTCTTCTGACCTGATCTTACAAGGTTTGAATGATATGGATACTACGGCTAAGTACAGATGGTCAAAAATCCTGAGGCTGAAGCGATTCAATCTTTGCAGGTTAGTCTAAGATGTGTAGATTGAACCTATAGGCAAGTGAACATTCACTTCTAATTCTGAAAAAGCAGCTACAGTGTCCCAGGCCAGAAGCCGGAGGGCGCTAGAGCACACCTCCCTTGCTTGGCTGGAATGGACAGATTGGGCCAAGGCTAGCTCACCCTCCCTGTGAGGGGGAGATGCAAAGCATCCTGGGATGCTGGGGGACTGTGAGTCAACTTGAATCTGGAGGGGATCTGGGACAGAAATTCAATAAACTGATTTAACCTAAATCAGTTCAGTCTGATACTACATCCATCCAGGTTTATCTTAAACCAGTTTTGGCCATTTTGAAAGCAGTTTATGTGCACTCAACTTCTGTTGTGTTACAGATTTGAACTAGTTTTCTATCACTTATACTGGTTCATGTGTAATTTCTGTCCCTAACCTATGTGTTCAAGCATTTTCACCTGGTTTCCAAAATACCCCAAAATCTGCTCAGTCTCTTCATAGGAGTATCTTCCAACCAGGGGGAACATAAATGCACATGGGGCCCATTCTCTTTCTTCTGATTCATGTATGAAGGTTTATTTTATAACTTTGCTGAAAGAAACGGGATGGAATCAAACTAACCATCTTCCAGGTGAGAGTCTATCCCTTGACCTCCCTCCAGGGAGGGTGTTAATCAGTTCTTCATGTGTAAATACACATGATGCTTTTCATATGAACTAAAAGCACTACCCTTAGTAACGAAGGAGAGCAGGAGCTCAGCGCTTTTTGACGTTAATCCTCCTAAGCCTAAACAGTTGATAACCATGACGTTTTAGAAACTAGACACCACAGATTATTCGACTGCAACATCAAGCTGCATAGTAAGCTTCAGAATGACCCTATCCCACTGTTTCAACAGCAGGGCCTGAGTTTGTTCAAGATTTTTAGCAGGACTATAATGAAAGAAGCACAATTTAACCCTTAACTTCTCAGTACGCAGGTCACGTGTGGAGGACACACACCAAGTGGCTCATGTTTTGTTTTGTTTTTTAAATTGTCATTTCCAATTTACCTTGAAAAACCTGATTTTCAAGTTAGTAACAAACAGCTACTGCAACTTGCACAAGACTTTTGCAGTTGACCTATGCAGATAAGCCAGTCAGTTCCTGGAAAGACACCTTGAGGTTTTCGTGAAACTTTGAGAATTTGAGAGGACAGATTACTTCGTAAGGCCCCCTCATTCTAGCCTTAATTGGGCTGGGTTATTTTATCAAGGTTGTGAAGTGATCAGGCCCTGCTAACTTATTTCTCATGGAAAGGAGTAATTCATTGATAGCACTTGTGCTTTTGGTCAGGGCTTCATCCATTGGTCACTGAAGCAGGAAAAAAAGGCTGTTAGTGAATCAGGCCCTTAAATGTCTATATTTGGATTTGATGTGGTATCTTTTATTAAACCAACTAAATAGCTGGAAAAAAGGTCTTTGCAAGCTTTTTGATGCAATCACCCTTCTTCAGGCATAGGGAGACTCACCTGAAGAAGGGTGTTTGTGCCTGAAAGCTTGCAAAGACCTTTTTTCCAACTATCAGTTGGTCTAATAAAAGATATCACATCTACCCAAAGAACGTTGCCTGCCTATGTCCTTAGAAAAACATGGCTACAACCAACAACATACATTTGGATTTAGGCTTCTGGATGAACATTGCAGTCACAGATCCTGCAGACATTTGAGCATGTCAGATAATTGCTTGATATGAATATTCATATTGGATTAGCCCTGTGAACACTGCTTTTCAAGGGCTTAAGTGTTTGCAAGATATATACCTATACCAAACATTTTGAGCATTCAGAGCAAACTTATAACGTGAGGTCATGGTGGAGCTTTGGCCTCCATTCCAAATGCTTTGGCTTTGCTAGGTAGGTCAGACCCAGGACCCTTTTAAGAAGTGTACCCTTCATTTTTTGTATTATAATTTGCTTTAAATTTGAAAAGAGCCATGTAGTTAAGCCTCTGCACAAGAATTGGCAAGACCAGGCCAATAGCTACAGTACGCCGCCATTCCTCACGATTACATTTATTGGGTTGGTGAGCCCTATGAAACTCTCTTTGGGTGGCCTTGAAATTCCCCTACAAAAAAACAATTATATGCTCACAGACGATAAACACGGAGCTTTCCAATACTGCACTCAGCTACGGGCTGGCCTCTGAGTTAGCCAAATCAGTCAGCCTTCCACTGAATAGTGACAGCTGAACTCTGATAGCATCAAATGCAGGGTGAGGTCATAGCTTCTAAAATCCCACTTATCCTTACCCAAACACTGCGCAAAACCTTCAAACTATTGAAATCACATATAAAGTATCATACTTAATAAGGCTATTGTATCACAGCAGGGCCTGCCTTTAAGCTTCTTAAGTCCTTGCTGGTTTCTTAGGTACAGAGTAGTTGATTCTCTCTAATGCAGGATTCTTATGCATTGTTTTTACAGAACGTTCCTTGAAGCTAAATCATTTCTTCTGGTTTGTGTAGTGAGGAGACTTTAAACCTTTTCAATTTCTAACTTCTATGTGCAAAGCCAGCATCCATTTTGTGTTCGGTTGGGACACTATGCACCACACACACACACACACACACGTACACGTTCTACAAGTGTCTTGGAAACTTCATTGTGATTTTAATTGTTCTCCTTACTGTAAAACAAAGTTCACTGCAAACATATGCAGCTATGCTTTGGTGTATGAAGTCTTAGTTGCATGAAAACCCACCAAGTTGTTGACATCAATAGTGCCATGACTTCGCTATATTTTCTTGTGCGTTCATACACACACATATACATGATCATCATTCACGTCAATTCATTCCTGTGTACTTCAACTACAAAGTCTCAAGGGGTGCATCTATACAAGACGCTTACTTCACATGAGCCTAATAACACTGCGCAGTAGCATGTCACAACAAATCCTGTGCTAACAGCCTGCTGCTCAGTGTTATTAGGCTAATGCACAGTAAGCATCAATAAGTAACCATGCACCAGTGCTACTGCGCAGTGACTTTAGGAACTGCACATTTAGTTAGTACTTAGGCAGTACTAAATTCAATGTGCAGTATCTAAGGTGCGTTAATGAATGTGTAGCCAAGGAGTAACAGATACAAATACACACATACAAGTTAGTGTCTACAAACAAAGATGATGAAAGTAAGACAATGCACTTTTTACAAGAGTCTGAAAAATAAAAAAATAAGTCTCTGGAGGTAGGTGATAGCATGTTCCTTGCTTCCAGCAGTGCAGTAAGTGACCCTCACGAGTGTAGGTTCGACTTCAAAGTCTAGCTCAAAGAAGAAATGAAGTTCCTGATGTCCTAGTGCAGTGATTTTTAACCTAGTGCACGGTCTGCAGACCCCTGGGGTTCATAGAGTATGATCAATTAAAAGTATGTGAATACCCCAACTTACAATTCAAAGAGGTCCAATGCCTCCATTCAAAAGTTTTTAGGAGTCCACAAATTCAAAAAGGTTGAAAACCACTATTCTAGTGCTCACAATGATTGAAAATCACCTGGTATTTAAAACATAAGCCTGCTACATCTAGCTATGTCATCTGAGTCCAGGCAATGGGAGGCTGGTTCATTACAGTGATTAAACAGTGGCTCAGTGTGATGCAAGGACACAGGGGAGATGGTGGTGGCAAATTTCCCACTGACTTCATTAAGGCCAGTACTTCATCCCAGGTTCCCAGAGGAAAGTAAAATTGCACTGACTCAAGGGCCACAAAAACAGCATCTTTTTCACTACCAGACTTTCCAAAAGTCCAAACAATTAGAGAAAAAAAAAGTTGTACAGAAGCTGTACCTCAGCTTATTTTTGTCTCTGACTCTCTTCATCCAACGCCTCCGCAGACTACGTCTTCGGGTAGCAATGCTTTACCCTGGCGACAGCTGCCATCATGCCCTGCCCTTAAAAATGCATTCAATCCTTAGCGAAAGGTCACTGTGTTTGATCTCTCCCTTTGTGCCGCGAGCATTAAAATATATAGGGTGGCCAATATTTTGAAAGACAAAGGAAAGAAAGGAGAAGAGAAAAGAAAGTCCAAGTAGGTTGAAAGATTCCATCTTTCTATCCCCAACTCGCTCCCCTGTCAACTCCCCCGAGAGAAGAAACATCTCACGCGCTTCAAAGCTCCCTTAACTTTGCAGGTTTTTTTTGAAGGGGAAGAAAAATGTGGGTCAACACAGGCCCATAGTGCGGAGGAAAGTGACATTATAAAAATCTCTGGAGCAGGCAAAGCCAATCCATCAGTGGAGGTAACAGCATTTGTTTCTGAAACATCTGGTATGTATCAATATGCAAATTAAGTAACCACAGAAGGAAACACACAAAGAGATTTTAATCTAAATACCTCATGTGTTTTGTTGTTGTTGTTTCAAGGAATTGTATCCAGCCACTTCTGTGAACTATTTTTTCTTGCTTTTTTATTTTTTTGATTTTCATTTTTTCAACTTACTTGTGTATAAATGCCAGTTGATAGTCCACATCTCTTTATTTGTTTTAAAAGCTATTGTTAGTTCGTGTGCGTGTGTGTGTGTGTGTGGATCAAAGTATTTTATTCCCAAAGGCATTTAGGCCAGCTAAATTATTAATTAGATTTTAATTGAAGCCCTGTCAAGCCGTTTTAATCCATGCTGCAGTTAGGGCAAACAGACCTCACGTGCTTTGGCAAGTTGTTTCCAAAGTGACTTGGAAAACACAAGAGCAAGATGTTATCAGATTGAAGTCTTAGAATAATGGACTTTGTTTCAGGCCTTAGAGGGAACTTCTATTAAAACTGGAGAGGTGTCAGCTCCAGAAGCGAATACTATAAAAAACCAAACAAAAAAACCAAACCACCAAAAAAAAACAAAAAACCCTATGTGAATGAAATAACTAAGAACAAAGTTTTCTTGGAAACCCATCAATTTTAGTGGTAACTGCTAAATATTTTTGAAAATCAGACCATTTCTGATGGAACGTGCAAATAAATTCAGGGCTAGTCATCTTGCAAAACTTGAAACTAAATGTCCTCAACTCATTAACAAACAAAAAAAAAATCACAAATGTTTCTGGAAATATAAAAACCATGATCTACTGTTTGGATACCTATGTGTACAAAGAATATTGCCAGGTCAATTTAGGTTGTTCAAGAATAATATTGTATCAAATCTGAGTTGATTAGAAATTTAAAAACTTTAAAATTTGTTTTTAAAATGTCTGTCCTTGTAATTTAGACATTCATGTGCAGAGTTTTCAACTCAAAAGAAATCTGTTCTGTCCCAGCATTTTAGAGGCATAAAATAAAACTAGCCAGAAAATGACAATATAAAAAAAATGACACTGAAGCATCTATTTTTCTCTATTCAAACAGAAGAAACTACGAAAGGGAAATAAATAGCTTTACCGTTGGAAAACCGGTCCTACAATTTACTTTGTGAGTAGATATGCAGAGAGTTCTGCAGAAGTCAGTTGGGACAAATGGTTTGAGTACTTTGAAGGATTGATTATTTAGGGAAAAAACCAACGCCCAAAACTTTAACATTCTTTCAGTTTTCATGATCAGATAAAAGTATGAACAGAACAAGTGACTCATCTTTTCTTGTTTCTGTTTAATGGCTCTATAATGGAGTAACTAGGATATGCAAAGCTGGAAACAGAAAATAAAGAAGAATGTTCAAGACTATAATAGCTAAAAAAATACCAATAGATTAGTTAACAGCATATTTGAGCAGGGTTGCCAGCTTTGTAACAGACTTGTAACAGGTACATATATATGAGACATCCTCCAAACATGATCTCAACAATCTGTGGTTGTTGCATTGTCTTCCGAAACACAAAAAGGCATATTTGTTAATCTTTTGCATCTATTTTTACCCAGTGACTTAGAAATAAATACCATACTCCTATGGTGTGGAAAAGAGTCTGTACTTGGTCATTATATACTAGATATTTCCCAAGGTGTGCTGGGATTTTCTCACACATTTTAATTCACTGTAATTGGGGAGGGATTGAGACTTTTAAAATCCATATACAAAACCAAGAGCAACAGCTGCTTGAAATAGCCTCAGAGAAATGTATACAATGGTGAAATTTAGGCCCCAATCCTGTTATCTGATCCACGTGGGCTCAATGGATCCAATTACAAGGGCTTGCACAAGTGATTCCCATTTATAACCAGGCCTTGCCCTGAAAAAAATACTACAGCTGAATGAATATGCCATAACTTGCACAAGAATGTTTACCATACTTTTTCAAATAATTATTCAGTGGGTTTCTTCTTCCATTATTTACCTGTTTATTGAAGTGAGAAAATACTCAGAAAGCATCTGTATTAAGTAACTTCTGATAAATGACACAACATAATTCATATAATATATAAAAAAGTATTTATATATTTTAATACAGTATATATTTATATTATATTTATATTATACACACACACACTACATATATATTTAATATATTATGTGTGTGTGTGCGCACGCACGCACGCACGCACATGTGCATACACACACACACACAAATATATTTATATATTTATTCATCCATCCATCTCCAGAGGAATTGTTCTGGCA
Organism: Crocodylus porosus; assembly: GCF_001723895.1. Classification (NCBI taxonomy): domain Eukaryota; kingdom Metazoa; phylum Chordata; order Crocodylia; family Crocodylidae; genus Crocodylus; species Crocodylus porosus. The sequence goes on along the minus strand of NW_017728915.1, from coordinate 36,498,637 downwards.
GGGGGCAAGGATAGAATAGGTATCTTCTGTCCTTACTACAAGATTTCATAGATTTCAAGGGTCGGAAGGGACCTATTAGATCATTGAGTCCAAACCCCTGCTCTGGGCAGGAAAGAGCGCTGGGGTCAAGTGACCCCAACCAGGTGCTTGTCTAACCTCCTCTTGAACACTTCCAAGGTAGGGGAAAGCAACACCTCCCTTGGAAGTCTATTCCATATTTTGGCAACCTTCACCATAAAGAATTTCTTCCTAATGTTCATTCTAAATCTACTCTTCTTCAGTTTATGAGCATTGTTTCTAGCAACTCTGAGGGACGCCCTGGTAAACAGTATCCCCTATTCCCTGCTGACCCCCACAATGAGTTTGTAAAAATACATCAACACCCATGATAAAGAACAATGAAAATGAACACAATCTACAGACCAGACATCTTCTTTTTTCCATGCTCCCTTAAGGAATAGGGTGCAAGAAACCATCTAAGAAAAACGCATCATATTGTACCTTTTAACAATGGCTCACCCACAAATGATGGAGGAATCAATTTGAATGTTTTTGGCTTGTCATCTCTAGAAGGACTGAAGATTTTTAGGAAACATAAAGCCAAGTCTTATGTCCTCACATGTATTGCAATACCAGCTAAATCAGAATAGCATCATTTGATACCTACTCAGTGGGCATGTCTAGACATGCACTATTACTGCGCAGTAACCAAAAACTAATGTGCAGTTTGGGCGTGCATCTATATGTGCACGCTTGTACTGTATAGTAACTATGGTGACATATGCTGATTTGGGCGTAAATTTGCTCCCCACTGATGCAGGGACCAAATTTACACCCAAATAAATACTGCGCAGAGCCAAATAAAGTACTGTATAGATGCCTTATTGCACAGTAACCCTGTTTATGTGGACTGACTTGGGAATAACTTTAGTTCCAAGTCAGTCCACACACAGCATTACCGCATTGTAATGCCTGCACACGTAGCCGCTGGTGTAAAAGCCGCTTACTGTGCAGTAAGTTACTGCATAGGAAATGCATGTGTAGACATGCCCAATACTCCTTTTGCATAGCTGTACATAATCATAGGGTGTGAAACACGGGGGAATCAGGCTCTGAAAAATTATATGGAGAACAAAAAATGATTTCCCTCATCCATACTTGATTAAATCAATAATATTTTAATAACAATAGAAGCATTTATCTAAATGACAAACAGAACAGCTAGCTCTAGAAAGTAGGAACAACTAGTCCTGTTGAACTCTCCAGGCTGAATGAAGAGGTAGAAAATCCTAAACAAAGAGTAGATAAAAAGTTAATTAGCCTTTCACATTCATTCCATTTCTAAAACTTAAAAAACATCGGTAACACAAATATGCCTTTCCTGATGTGGCCTTTTTCTCTTGACAACTGCCCTGACAACTTTTCATTCGGGATCAACCTGAATACAAACAATTTCTTCATAGGAGGAGCTCCTTCCCCTCTTGTTTCTTTTTGAGAATAAAGCTCTTATTCTCCGCTTTACATCATCCGTGTATGTGGGCAAATTCTCTCAAGGTAACCAAGTGTGAAGGCAGCACTTGGGATGAAATCATAAATGAGAAGTGATCTCCTGTATTATTACCCTAGGAGAAAAGAGCATTGCACTTTGGAGCTGGTTGGGAATTTCATCAGTTTTCCAAAGCCTGCTTTCCCTTGCTTTTCTTCCTCCCACCCCCTGCTTTTTTTTTGTTCTTCTATGAAATTATCTTCCTAGTGCAAGCTCCAGAAAAATCACAGTGCTGCCAAAAACAGGCCATCACGGCTAGTCGGGGAGAGGAGATGAATGTTCTGTTTTTAAAGTTAACAGAAGTTGGTTCCTCAGAGTTCAGACTGGTGTCACAGCACGCTCCAAACTCCTACACATTTTGAAACCCGATCTTGCACCTTGTCTTTTATGAAGATGAAATCCTTGGCAGGTGATTATTTTGCTTTCTCACATCATATCAGACGGACTAAGCGCTAGTCAGCTTGTTAAGAGCCAGCTGTTGAAGACGACGATGAAGGGAGAAAAAAAAAAAAAAAAAGAGGGCCAAGCCTGTCAGAAATTCCACACTGGCTTAGCTGCCACTGCTATTCATGCAGTTTTATTATGCCTCATTGCTAAAGAGTGAGTATAGGGATATGAATAGAGTCAAACCCCTAGCAGTACTCCACTAGGAAAAAAAAAATAAAAAGAGTAGAAAGGCACAGAAAACCAAACATGGAAAATTCGACCAGATGGGGGTGAGGCCATTGACAGCATGCCAGAGACCAGCCTGCCTCTGACAATGCTATGTTTCACCTAGGGGACACTCATGAAACACAGGCTTAATTATGGCATTCTTCCTTGCCTCCCAGCTTAGCATGCCTTCTCTCCTGTATTTGCTAATCACCAGGAATATCTGAGCATAAGCACACACTTATACTTTTCCAGTCCTCTTTTGTACTCAGATGAGCCTTCAGGGAAGCCATTCAGGCCAAACTATGCATAACCAGAGGGCAGATGATGATAAAAGTGCTACCCAAATCTCATGGGTCTGCAAAAGAGTAGGAAACCTCTAGATCCCTGGTCATCTCTTATCCTGGCCCTTTGCTGATGGAGACAGTGTGGGCTTGGAAGAACAAATCTCTTGACTTCCCTCTAACACCACCAACAACCCAGCTTGGATTTTTTTGAGCAAGCAGCAATATCTTCCATAAGGTTCTCATTGTAATATGGACCCTTTGCCACACCTATGCCAAGGGGTAGTTTAGACTTTTTTTTAATGACAGCAGTGGTGGAGAATCTTTAGGTGCACTGGTTGGGAGGTGGCAAAGTGGTACAGAGGCACTCAGGCTAGGGACAGAAATTACACATGAAATCAGAATAGGTGACTGGAAACTGGTTCAAATCTGTAATGCAACAGAAGTTCAGTGCACATGGACCACTTTCAAACTGGCCAAAACTGGTTTAAGATAAACTGGGGCAGATGTAGTATCAGACTGAACTGATTTAGGTTAAATCGGTTTATTGAACTTCTGTCTCAGATCCCCTCCAGATTCAAGCGGTCTGCCCCAGCTAAGCAGGGAGTCCCCCTGGCTTTTGGCCTGGGCTACTGCAGGCCTGTGGCTGCTTTTCTGCAGTCAAAAGTAAATGTCTGTTCATTTGCTCATTGGTTTAATTTATGCATCTTAGATTAACCCACAAAGATTTAGTTGATTCAGCCTCAGGTTTTTGACTTTCTGTACTTAGCCTCAATGATCCTTACTTCTTCAAGCAAAACCCTTGCTAGTTCTGAAGGGGTTGCAATGGGAAAGGGAGGAAGACAATAATTTCTTTGTAAGAGAGGGGAAAGAAAGCCTGACAGTACAGTTCTTGGAGTTTCCACCACTTTGCACATTAATGATTAACTTAGGGATAAGTTGATGCATATCACTAAAGTTGCTACTTTTCATGCATTACAAAGGTATTATAGTGATTGGATCCAGCAAGAAAGCAATTCAGGACTGTAAAAAAGATCATCTATTTTTTACCGAGATGCAACTGTTTGCAAGTCTCTCCTTTGCACATGCAATTCAATAAAATGCTGTTCTTCCAGTTAATTCCTTCCACCATCATTGGCCAAGCTAACCTCTCTCTGACACTCCCAGACACTGCTCATCTAAAAGGAATGGGGCCAATTATGGAATTTTTGCTATATTAGGGTGAAATTTACATGTACCCGCATACACCCAACCCAGAGAGCAGGGGCTAATTTGGAATGAGGTTCTTTATTGACAAAAAATGAGTTTCCTGTAGAGTTAAACTGCATTTCCTTTGGAGTTCAATAAAAATAAAATAAATGAAAAATATTTACTTGCCAACAATATACAGGATATAGCATATAAAGAACAATATAAAAAGAGTGAGCCAGTAAAAAAAAATTTACCCTTTGGTACAACCAAAGGAAATCAAGTTTTGTTCCATTGTCAACTAGAGAAATATTTAAGCCTCAAATGTTTCCCCCCCCCCCACACACACACACACATTTAAAGCTGAATTCAGCTCATTAAGAAATGAATTGAAGTGTAGTATGCTGAAGGCTCATTTCCTTGAGAAAAGGAACAATCCGCCAATTTTTTTCCCCTTGTGCATCCCTTGAATCTAACACAGTGTGTGTTGTTGATTTGTTTTTCTTCCTTTCCTCCTTGTAATGTAACTTCAGCATTTTAACTAATATGCAAAGCTCATAACAAATGATAAAAAGCCTCATATTGTCTTCAGTGGGATAGGGATACGCATTGGTCCATGGCACAGTTCTGTACTCAGCAATATTTACAGGAGGGATGATAGACCAGGTTGTCCAGGCAAAAACCAGTTTTCTTGGTATTTCTTCTTTATTAAATCACTAAGAAAGCAACAGATCAAATATTGCTATTTGATCATAACCCTGCCCCCACTCCCACCCGACACACACACACACACACACACACACACCGCTCTTGTGGTTAAAATGCAACCATTGGCCCTTTTATTGAAAAAAATCAAAAGAACCCTCCAGGATTTGAGCTGATTGCTCACAAGAGGTTTTGCAACTCAAGTAAATGCAAAGGCATATGCACATCTTACATCACGGTTCACAATCCTACTCATTTTTTGTGAAGGTTCATTATGCTTCTACAAACTGTGATGGAGGAAATATTATGCTTCCATTTTTGAAGATGCAAGCAAATTGCAGGGAGATTTCTGAATCATTACCATGGATAAGGATTGCATTCTCAATTGAGGTATGTTATATAGGCAGCCAGCTATTGTGAGGACTGTTCAGGGATACATCTAATTTTGTCTGTCCATGCTAGTATTTTGTGTAAACCCGCAGAAATGCCCACACAGAAACAAACACATGCATGTTATCTTGAGACACTCTGACAGAGAGAAAAGAAAAGGGAGCCAAGAAGACACTGAGGGACCTTGGCAAGTCAAATGACCTCTTTGTCCACCCAGCTGCAACACTGGACCACACGGAAAAGCAGATGCTTCATCAGAGCTGCTACTTCCTGGGTATGTGTTTTAACTTTTAGAAACTGCCCTTGTTGTTCATTTCCATGTAAACTGAAACCAAAAATATGTTGTACCTTTGATTATTAAAAAATAATCCAGTATGATGCTATGGCCAAGCCCTTAAATCAAAACACTCACTGAAGTCAATGTGAATTTTTTTGGAGTAAAGACTGAATAAGTACTTCAAGCTTTGGCTCAGAGCCTCTTACTCTTGCATAAAACAAAGGTATGTGTCAGTGTTCTCATTTTTCAAATATGCATGATGTTAGCTAAGAAAAAGGGAACAAACTCATTTTATTTTTCTTTCAGAACATGGCAGACTATCACTGTGTCATTTATATGGAAGGCTTGGGAACATTGTTTAACCCATTACAGAACCAAATCCTGCCCTTGCTAGTCTAGGGCATCATCTCCCTTTGGCTATAGATGAAAAACTACTATTGAAAATAAAAGTCAGAATTGGACCCAGTAGAATTTAACCCACCTCTATATGGGCTATAGGCACCAGTAGCCTCATTTGGGTATATACTTGTGCAAGGTAAATAGAAATGAGTGGGTTTCCATGACTGCAGTGAAAAATAGGCTTTCTAGAATAGATCTCTGTTTCATAGAGATACACACAAGAATATACACACACACACACACACACACACACACACACAATATTTGTTCTAAATTTTCCCAGTACAGATGCAGTCTTTTAGGATACATTTCTATAAAAGTTAGTCTTTTTCATAACCATCTCTATGTGAATGTGACAAATTATCTTTGTCCCGTCACCAGAGGGGGTGAGGAGGGAGGAAATGTATGCCATTATAGTTAAAGTCACGTAATGAGCACTACTATCACACTGTTTTATATGAGGGCTGTGCTACAGACATAAGAATTTGCTTTGAATTCAAGCTTGGTGTACGGATTATCAAACCAGAAACCTTGTGGACTCATTAAAAAAGGCAGTGATATATGAGAGAGTGATCTGAGATATATAATATAGGAAATAACTGGGGTATCTATAGACGTTATGCCTAGACATTATGGATAAGAACCCAATGATAAAAATACCAAAAGACCTTCCACTGGAGTGCATGTAGACCAACCCCGAACAAGTTCAACATTTACTTCCAAATTCTTTCCCTTTAGAAGTGCTGATAAGACTGATATCTCCTGTATTAAAAGGAGAAAAATGCCCCCCACCCACCTTTTTTTAATTGCCGCCTGTACATCATTAAAATACTCATTCTGATTTATCAGTGCCAGGCAATAGTGTCTTTTGTCTTGACAACACAAGGGTTCCTTCCAAATGAATACAGCCGAGCTGGGAATATGGCAGAGAACAATACTGGGGTAGCTTGCAGCTTCATTATTTTGCTAACTATTGGTAAATCAAGCACTACTGTTATTTTATTTTTGCAGTTCACTTTATAAACACTCACACGCCTACTTAGTGCTTCCTCATTGATAACACCAGCAGTGGGGGGTAGTCTGTGTCACCCTACATAAACAGGTAATGTTTACATACGGCTTGTAAAATAGAACAATTTCAACAGAATTTGTGCCAGCTCAGAGAAAAGGTGTAGATAACATGGGTTTATCTGAAAGTATTAGCCAACAAAATATTTCTGCATATTTGAAGCTCTGTATTTGTCTGCTCCACACACATTTTGTTGACATCGAGCCAATGTTAACAATGGACCTAATTGGCTGTACAGATCAGCCGATGATATTCGGGAGGATGAAAATAATGTTGGCCGAGAGAGCTGTGTTTTGTGTTTGAAGCTTGTCAATTTTGCACTCCAGCTCAGGCAGCAGTCACAACAAGATGACCGCGTCTAGAAATAAAACAAAGTTTAATGAAGGTGTTTGGCTGAGGGAAGCTAAAACAATTCAACAAAAAAGGAAGGGGAGGAAAAAAAAAAACAGGAAAAAAAAAAAAAAAAATCACTGAAGCTTACTAGAGCCTTCCAAAAAAACCCCTGATTAGCTTTTTCCCTCAAAACGGCATGGAGATGATATAATCGCTGAATTTTTATGAGGCTTTCCCCAGAGGTCCAATGCTGGTTTCATATGTAGCAGAGCAAGAGATTTGGGAGGAGAAAATGCAGACTGCAGAGGAAAATGTGCTTGCAAGAGAAAGGCAGGCAACATTTTCATGTGCAGAAAATTATACGGATAGGAGCTGGGGCCTCACTTGTTCCAACCCTAACTCCCAAGGACTGGACTTTTCCTGTCAAACGGGAATGCTGGACACCAGTCGTCTGGGTTGGGACAATGCCCTTTTTTCTTATTTGTGTTCTGAACATCGTGGAGCCTTGTCTTCAGACTGTAACCCGGCATTTTAGTCCCCTTTGTAGCTTGCCAGATTGCATCGCTGACATCTGAACCCAACTTTCTGTAGATCCATTCACTTGGCCATTTCTCTGCAGTGCATTCAGGATTTAGGCAGCCTAATCCCACAAGCACTGGTGAGGCTACGTAAATCTCCCACGCCCATTGGTGAGAGAATAGATCCCATGTTTGCCAATGGAACCCTTGGCAAGAAGCAAAATGTCTCGTATATTTACAAGGTGAAACATCTGGATTATTCTCAGAGTATTCAACAGAGATATCCATTCATTTATCGGCAGTATTTAACTGTACCCAGGGGTTAGTTACTAGGATAGATGTCTCATAAACAAGAGTGAGAACAGCCTTTATAAAAACAAATAGACCATTCAAAGAGGTCTGTGTTAGAACTAGGCCAACTCTCACGTGCTCCTACTTGCAGAGATTTCATTTTGCTTAGACTTGAACCTCCTACATTTTACTTGGAGTTTGCATCCTGTAGGTTCAGCCAGAACGTTTTTGTCTAATTGGTTACGTTTTGTCTAGTTGGGCTTCGATTGTGATTTAACCGTCAACTTCTACTGCATACATTTGCTGAGCATGTCTTCAAAGCTGTTTTGCAAAGTTTGCTCTCTTTAGAGAGGGGCCCGAACAAAACCACTGGATCCAAGAGCTCTTCCTATCGGTGCTGTGGATGTAAACTTCCACAGGTCTAACTATTCCCTTATGCTTTAGGCTTCTTTTCTTTTTTTTTTTGATCGGCAATTGTCACAAGTGATATCCCCTGCACTTGTTTTTCTTTTTTTCAAACCACGCTCATGTCTAAGAATCACTTGCCAAGAAATGTCTAAGGTATTTCTCGATGTTTGGCATTTCATAGCAGTAGGCATGGGAGTTCAGTTCGTTTGAATCTCTCTCACACTGGGAGGAAAGTTAAACTCCAAATGTTTATGGGTATAAAAGCCATCTGTTTGATGGGATTTTAGAAAGGACAGAGGGCATATGGCTCCTGGATGATGAAAGAGCAGAAAGAATTTGCTGAAGGTGTCCGGTATGACTCGTGTTGAAATAATCATTTTCCTGTTACTGAGAATTAATTGGATTGTTCATGGTTTGAATGGATATGTGTTTATGTGATAGTTATTTAAAATCCCAATAAAAATATAGTTTACAAAGGAAAAAAAAGGCTCCTGAAATAATATCCAGCATGAACAACCTTTAAAGTATTTTCTGTCAGAAGCAAAGAACAGTACCCTCTGTCTTTGGTTCTCAAAGGTATATTTTATATATTACCCTAGTCTGTCAAAAAGCATTTCCTGGAAGATTTTTTTTTTGTAACGTAAAAAACCTCCATGCATAAAACGTTTGTTTTTTTTCTCCCTTAAGTTTCTGTCTGAGGTGATTGAGCTGACAGATCCATTTGACTTAGTCAAATTGAAGGCTGTGGGCAAAGGGTCTACACAAAGCTTCTCAATGTAGTGTTGGAGCTGGGTTGCATTTTTGGTAATTTTGGTCACACTTTGGCTTGACTAGTATTTTAAAAAATTCTTGTAATGAAAGCCCCACAGGGAATTGCTCAGTGTGATTAAGTCTTTCCAAATCCTGTGGGCTGTAAGAAGGATCTGTGTTGGGTTCCAGGAAAGCTTACAGGATTTTGTTATTGCTGTTTTGGACAACATATTTTTAGTAGAAAATGCTCGTTTTTTTGAAAACTGAAGCCATTCTTCCCCCCGTCTTAAAACGTACCAGTTTCAATGAAACTTTGGTCAGGATCATTTTCCCAGGTCCAGTACATAAGAAGTACCATGCTGGCTCATGCCAATGGTCCATCTAGCCTAGCAGTGGCACAGCTGGATGGATGCTATAGAGGCAGAGAACTGAACAGGACATATCTAGAGTGATCGGTCCCCTATTCAATACCCTTCCTGGCACCCACGATATTTGGTTTAGAGATGCCAGATGAAGCAATCCCCAACCATTCTGTTCAACAGCCATTAATCGATTTCTCATCCTTGAGTTTATCCAATCCCCTTTTGAACCTGGCTATGCCATTTGTCTCTACCATCTCCTACGGCAGCAAATTCCACGAGTTAACTATGCATTGGGAAACAAGTACTGTCTCTTGCTGTAAACCTGTCGCCAACTAACTGCAGTGGGTGCCCCCTAGTTCTAGTATAACAGAGAATGGAAATTATGGTCAAAATCTGGAGAGAGAGAGAGAGGAGAGGAGTTTCAAGACAAGAAAAAAAGGGTGGTTGGGATAAGTCTCGGATTCAGGTCCCTATTCTAATTAATATTCTTTATAGAGTAGAACATCTCCAGTAGAAGAAAGCAAACAAGCCCTACCCCAAAGTAGCAAATAGGCTGGCGATTAGGGTATTTAAGGGTCACACTAACCAATTAGCCAACTTCAGCACTACATGGACCCAACTAAACTGCTTTCAGTTTGAGAAGGGGGTCGGGTGGCACCAGGCTTGTTAGAGGGTGTTGATGCTGGGCACGGTGACTCTGGTCTGGACACAACTTACGTCGCATCTCAGTTATTGGTTCAGGTGTCAGACCCAAAGTGTCTGCCATGAGGTATTTGGTTGTAGTCGTGTTGGTCTAAGGACATGGGCAGGCAAGTTTCTTCAAGTAGATGTGAGATCTTTTATTAGACTGAGTAGGTGGAAAAAAGTTCTTAGCAAGCTTTCAGGCATAAATCACTTGGTCTGAAGAAGGGTGATTGCACCCAAAAGCTTGCTGAATTTGTTTCCCCCCCAACTACTCAGTTGGTCTAATACAAGATATCACATCTACCCAAAGAACCTGCCTCTGAGAAACTTGGTAGTTTATGGTAACTGAACTTGGTGGGCAGGTATCTGTAGCATAAAACACACCCACATGACTTATATTGTGGAATCCCCTATATCTATCTATCTACATAGTGGATTTATAGCCATATAGAACAAACTATACAGTGAGCAGACATTAGCCAAGGTTTGCAAAGCTGCCTAGGGCAGGGGCCAGCAACCCACAGCCATTTTATCCGGCCTGCAGAGCAGAGATGCATTTCAGATGCAATTGGGAGATGCACCTGTCTCCTGGCTGGGCAGCAGGGAGAAGCAATGGTGCCAGCAGCAGGAGCCACGGTAGAAGCACCAGCTTGTCTTGGGCAAGAGCTGAGCTGTTTCAACCAGCCGCTTGATTACTGTTACCAACCTCTGGCCTAGGGGATGAGTGGAGAGGGGGTAGCTCAACATCCTAATCATAAAACTGTATAGCCTTCCAGTTGCAGAATAAAAATGTATAAATGCAAGTGCACATTGAACAAAGCTGAATAAATAGCGACTGCAAAGATGGATGAATCCTTTTCACTTCAATATGTGTCAGCTTTGTTCTTCCCTGTGCCTAGGCCTAATAATTTGTTCAACTTTCTGGATCTGATTCAGAAAGTGTGGATGCCACTGGCATTTGCTGTAACTCACTGCATACTGCGGGTGATTTCTGACAACATCAATACACTGGGAAGACACTTGCTGCATTATATATGAACTGCTTGGATCATGTAGAGGGTGGAAACTCCTGTAACATCCAGAAGTATTTGGGTGTACAAAGAAAAATACAGCTGAGCTAACAGAGCTTTAAAAGAAGCTGACTCTGGTGCTTGATACCTTTCGTGTGTAAGGTTTGCTTGTCAACATTACTGGTCTCAATCTCTGAAATCTATGCCTTCAATCTGAATGCCCGAGGAGAGCCAAAATAACACATTATAAGCACTAATGCAGTTGAAAGTGAAACCGCATGTTTTCTAAAGGGTTTAAAAGCTCATTTGAAGTAGGGCAAAGGGTCAGCAAAGAAGGAGTCCCATTTATATAGCTTTGGCAAATGCTTAAAAATGAAGAAGCCCCACTTAGAACATGTACATTTCATTATCGTGTTGCTGTTCCTGTCACCGTGGTGTTTCTTGCTTGGAATTCAGAGGTTCAAAGGGTTTCTGAAGCGTTCATGGAAAAATATTGCTCTCTGTTCAATGTTAGCGTGGTGAGAGTCCAAACTCAAAAGATATTTTTTTTTTATAATGGAAATTCTATTAAAAAGGTCTCTTTGACCATATTTAAACAACAATCTCTGGAGGAGACCCGAGGTTTCACATTTCTAGATTGGATCTGGTGAATCAGAGAGAAGATTCACGGTTGGATCTGACTTTTCCTGCCCGTTACTGGGGTGGGAATAGGACTGAACAGAGAAGAAGCCACTTCCGGTCATGGATGTGTAGGAAAGGATACCAGGAAGGCTTTGAGTGACCTTTTCTTAATAAAGCTTTGTTGCCAAACTTAGGTCTGAAAAATGAATATCGTGCCTTTTGGTGGAACAAGACTGCCATAAACATGGGCACTGAAGAGGACACACCTGCAAAAGTCTTTATCCCCGTGACCCATTTCATACTATTCAAGGTCAATACTATCCTTTATATTTTTTTTATTTATATTTTCCAGGAACAACAGATTAGTATGAAAGGTAGCTTAATAGACGTTTTCTTCTTCCTTCATTGAATGGGAGAAAACTCTTGTTTCAGTGGAACCACATACAGTTCTGCTACGCTGGACTTAGCACAAGATAAAAGCAACATTTTTTGCCCAAAGTCCAAGTTATAATACTGGCAAGGCATTATGGCTTTATATGCACTTAAACCCATATGCAGTAAAAATCTCTGTAAGGACAGTTATGAGAGATAGACTGATGCTCGAATTTGCTACGAGACTAAAGGTTGAACTCATGATGGCATTATGAAGGAGCTTATTCCTGTTTTCAGATTGCCATTAGGTATCATGGTAAATTAACACACAACCTGTCTTTCTGTTCTCAGAAAAGGACAGCAAAGGAAAAGGGCAGTAGACCTGGACTACATCAGTAGTAAAATGGGCTCAGTCTAGCCTCTGCTGGAAATTTGTTCGCCCTTCAAAATCATTAGACCAGAGCTGTGCTCATGTTTACAGTCCCCAGTCTTGAAGTGTGACATAGCCCTCATTTTCAGAACTATTTTTCTCCCCAGGATATAACCTGGGACAAAGAGTACAAATACCGGTCTCAGAGGCATCTAGCGATGGGCAGGGCATGGGACAATTGTGCATTAAAAGTGGGTTATGTCTTGACCATTAGGCAAAACCTCAGTTCCATAATTCAGCCATTCTTATCCATGATCCACAGTTAATAATGACCAAAAGTGGCTGCTACCATAAGGGACCCATTTAAAGTTTTGTTCCAAAATATAGGAGGGGCCTTGTGATTGGGAATCCTTGAGGGATTACTGACTATAGAAGGTATCAGGCAGGAAGGCAATAACTATCGAGCCCATCCCATGCATCTGAGACTGTCTTTCTGGAAAGTTACAGTCTCCCTATTCCCCGCCTTATCTCCTTCAGATTTTACTGTACAGGTATGTGGCCTAAAAGACCCTCTCAGAGAGAGTGACAAAGGAAATACCAATGAACACCCCCCAAGCCTTATTATCATCTCTATTGTATTTGTCTTAGACGAGTCTGAAAAATATAGAGAGAGACCTATCTACAGAGATCTATGTAGATAGATGTAGATAGATAGATCTATATCTAGATCTATATATACACATACAGAGAGAGAGAGAGATCTACCTACCTACCTATCTATAGATATAGCTATATCTATATAGATCTGTTTATATAGATATAGATATAGATATCTTTATCTACACACACCCACCCTAATAGAATAGCCTTCACTGATTAGGACCAAGAATAGTTATTTTCTTCAATCTTTGCAAGCTTCAAGCCTACTATTGTCTATTATTACAATTACATCCTAAGCTCGGGGGCTGTGTATAAATACGGGTGAGCAGACAGTCTGTTTTATTTTGATGATAAGTTCTCCTTCGTTACCTTCATTGAACTGATATGGGACTGAAGCACAGAGAAATAAAGCGTCTTGCTCAGCATCTGCCAGGAATGTGTTGGCAGAGCCAGTGACTTAAGCTGAAGCTCTTCAATCCCAATCCAGTGCTATAACGACACGATGAAACCTGCCTCACCAAGCCCTTGCAATTGTAGAAGGGCACACCATACCACACCTCGGTCACTAAAGTCTCCTCTGCAAGCTTGATGTAAGCTAGCAGTTTCAGTATAAATGCCAAGCGCTGAAAAGACCTTAGGTTAGGGACTAGACTCACTTCTAAAAGTGGTTTTTCAAGGAAAAGACCTATATAGGTGGTATCCTAGGAAAAGCTGTCCATGCTACAGGTGTACTGTGCATTAATAAAAATGTGGGCCCAGGGTTGCCAACCTGGCACCTTTCACAAGCAATAAGCTTTCACTTAATGTCTCCTGCTTCCTTGTAGCTATTGAAATCAGATTGATTTGGGGATATTTAGGTAAGAGACTAGATTAAATAAAAAAAGAGTTATTCCAAACCCTTTAATAGATAGTGCTTTGACTATCTATTAAAAAAGACAAACGAGCGAACAATTCTCCACCCCCCCCTCCTGCCCTAACAGCAATTTGGGGTGCTACAAAGAATTAGAGTAGAAAAAGCATTATTCATTACAGATGCAAAAAGACTAACAGGCAGATGAGTCACTGAAACTGAGACAATAGAGAAGTCATTGAAGTAATTTGCTGGATACAAGTAGATTAGAAGTTGAGATATTTTCCCATAATGAAATAAAAAAGAAAAAGGAGCAGGAAGAGAAGTTTATCTAATGTTTCAAAAATTACTCCACTATAAACACTGCTTTTTTTCTGAACCTCAGCATCCTGATATATTTTCTTTGTAGCCATCGTGAATGCCAGGAACACTAGTCATGTGTATTCCAAGCCAAAATCTTACATTTGAGTTGAAAAAAAAAAGTGACATACAAGTACAAATAAATGTTTATTAGAACAGTCATTGCCATATTACATACTTCAAAACAATGAAAACAGTCCACCATATGATAAAGATACAAATTGAATACAAAATGTTGATATACGTAGATAATACCTATACTCCCGTGGTACAGAAGAAGACAAGAAAGGGTCCAGGAGACCAAGAGAGGACAAACGAATAATCAGATATGCTATATTGGAGAAATCCATGCCTCTTTGTGTAGATTATAATTAAACCTTTGTCTACATGATTAAATTGCAATTAAACAAGAATCCCTATACACTCCCCGAGGTATGTAAAAGGATCTCAGCATAAGTAACAATGGGTCTAGAATTAACAGAGGAGAAATGAAACCTGCACATTTTTCCCAGATAACCATTTCCTTCTTTTATTGATGTGACCATATTAGAGCAGGCTAATTTTACAACCTCTGCAAAACACTTGTTGCCATGCATAATTGGGATTTCTCATGGTAGTAAACACTACGACTCAGTGCAAAGGTTTCCAGGATCAGGACTTTTGCATATTAAATACCATATCCTATTTATAGCCTTTATCTAGTATTGCATCTGCCATCCCTGTATTGAACAGGGGGGAAACTACAGGTGAAGAACCATGGGTGCAAAATCAGAGGGCAGGTTCATTGATTTGGTGCACTTCTGCATCATTGCTATAAATACGTATGACATTTTGACAAATTTCTACACCCTGCCCGATGAAACTAGGAAATGCAAAGTCTTGTGGATTTTCTAATATTAATCAGAAGACAAAAACAGAAATTACCCCCCCAATCCCAAATCTTTATCCAACATTTTTTCGGTCTTCAAGAAACATTTGCTCTGAGGTTTGGCTGGTTTTTATTTAATCTAAACTGGTTTTATGCCTTCCAATTTAGGGCAGGTTGAAAAATTTTGATGCAATAAAGGAATAATCACCATCTAACTGAAACCAAAAGCCAGTTCTTCTAGACATTTACAATATGTGAGAACTGGACATGAAAAGTTTTTAGAAGTTTGTGTGTTTTTCTCCCCCAACCCCCACTGCTGATCACTAAGGACCCAAGCACAGGAGGACAGGGAGGAAGGAAAGCATTTTTGAGGAAATACTCCAGCCACAAATGTGAATTTATGCAAGATTTCCACTCTCTTTCAGAATAAAATCCCTTTTAAAGCAGGGCTGATCTGCCAGTACCTACCCCAAATTCAAGCCATTACAAGCAGCCTTAATTAAAACAATGTTTTGGGTTGCTTCAAAGAGAATGTTTCTTTTGCCTTCATCAGGGGAACAAATGAATATACACGAAGGTGGTCAAGAATTTGCATGGCTTCTACTTTAAATAAATGTCTGCCATGGGCCCTGGAAAGAATTGGGAATCTAATGTCATGATGGGATCTGTTCCCTGATCCCAACAGTCGTGCTTCCTGCTACACCATACATGCATGGCAGGACATATCACTTTGGGACTGGGGATTAGATCCAAAAACCATGCTAGTGCAGGGGGAGCCTGGGATCATGAGTGCACTGGGAAGTTGAAAGCTAAGTGCCCAGTGAACTGGGGTGGTCCTGGGACTGGGACCAGTCATCAGCTGAGTGTTGATTCCCACTTTGGTACAGAACTGGGGAGTCCTGCCAGCTCTGATGCAGTCCAGAGGTTGAGACCCACAATCAGGTGTTCATCAGTCCCAGACTTGGGACCACAATGGAGCCAGATCACGAATCTGGTGGGGTCCCAAGACACCTGACAATTGGCTGAGGGTGGGCATCAGCCCCAGGATCACACCGGAGCTGGCTGGCAATTCCAGTGAAGTCCCAAACCTGAAGGAGCCATCAACCGACCATGCAACCGGCATCAGGTCGCATAATGGGGGACCCCACCACACTTCCAATTCAAGGCGTGCCGGAAACCAGACACAAAATTAATACACGTAAGTTTGAGGAATAATTTTGTGGCTGGTTTTGCATTTTGTGGCGCCATTAATTGCCTGAATGTGTTATTATTTAAGATGTGATTAACAGGATAATAATGTCTTAAGTGTAATGTCTGCCAGGGGCCCAGGTGGAACCTAATTCTTCTGCTTTAAGTCTCCGTGGTGCAAGCATAAGAAACAGACAGTCATTGTGTGAGAGGCCCTTGGTATTAATCATTCAGAGATTTCCTTTTCCACTTTCTAAAGAAGGAAAATTAAGAAAAAATCCTAAACAGTCCTGCCTGCGATTAGTGACAACCAGGGACATAATGCCAGGAAAAAGCTGAAAATGCACCAGGCAGTAGGACCCAGACCTGTTTTCAGAGACAGAGCTCAGGAGGTGCAAGGAATGACTGTGGTTTCGATCGAAACCTTACAAGCTCTGCTTTATGGCAGAAGCAAAGAGAGTGATGGTCCCTCTGGTCTAAATATGCAAACATTGCTGGATTAAAAGAAGCCAGATCACCTCCCAAACCAAATATTGAATTAGGTTTTTTTCCAACCTTTTTTCATCTCACATGTGCACTGCTTGGATCTCAGCTCTGTCACTGGCTTCTTTGTCATTGTGTCCTGCTTCTGTGTTGAGTAGCCCAGCGGCTGCATTCACCGGAGCCCCCATTCGTACCTGCAAGATTAATTCATTAGAACAGCGAGGAACAAATTTCAGGGATGAACTTGCAGGTGTAAATTGGATGATGCTTGGGTGGGTGGATCAGTCAGCAGAAACTGGCTGCAAACTTGGGAAGAGTAGATTTTCTCATGAGACTTCTTGCACCAAGGACTTCTGGACAGAGAGTAAATCCAAGCATGGGTGCGATTCCAGCTGCTTGGAAAAGAGCTAAGATATTTTGGAAAATAATGATTGTGACCCATTCTACTCCGAGTCTAATCAGCACCGCCCACTCAAGCATTTCAGTCCCAACCAAACTCAAGAAACATAGTAAAATGTATAACAAGGGCAACATTTATCCCAAAGTTTTTTGAAACCCTAAAGCAAGACCAGCCCCACAATTCACTACAATTACCGCAATGAATAGCCTTATTATTGAAATGTCTAACCTGGAAGCTCTCATGATTCACCACATGAAATACACACGTACGTACATACAAACACACACACACACACACACACACACACAAGCATACACACGAGATCCAGCGAAGGACTGCCAAAACTCTACTTTGCTCCAGGAGGTGGTCCTTCCAGCCCTACGTTTCTATGAGCCTATGATCTGAAGATGGGAGCTTTGGCCTACCCTTATTATTACTGCATTTTGCCGTGGTGCCCCTAGGAATGATGCTATTCAAAGTGAGGGCACCTCTCCCTGGCCAAGAGACGGGTCTACGGGCGAAACAACGCTCCTGGTTACAGAGCGAGCAAGCAATGAGATGTGCCTTTGACTTCGAAGGCATCGCTGGTCTTTCAGAAATAATCTTTCAGAATTCAGAAATTCAGAAATGTGTTGCTTTTCCAAAACGTGGCATTTAAAAGAAAAAGCAACCGAAAAATAAGCACAATCATATTATAGGCAAATCAGAGTGGTATTCAGCTATTATATCAAACAGACATGTCATTAGCACAGCAGGCTAATTGCCTGAGATTTCCTTGACCTGGCACTTCAGCATTAAAGTTCTGGGTGGCCAAGTGATTTTCATAACTTTGTCTGTATTCCACAAGTCCAGGGGAAACCAAGGGCTCTGATTGCTCTGGTAATTTTCCTTTCAGGGCAGATTGCTTGATTTGACATTTTAAGTACAGTATCTTGTAACTTGTGGGCAGACAAACCTTTCAAATAAATAGCTGTAAGTACTTTCCCTTATTTTTCTTGCTAAAACACTCTCCTGTATCTTTAGAAGATTTAACTTTGTGAGAACACAGCAGCAGATCATGAGAATTGAGTTGCTGCTGAGATAAGGTCATGTTATGTAGAAATATGAGCTCCTTAACCTTTGACCTTTCTCCCCACTTCCAATTTTGTAACCTTTTGGTATATGCAGTTCACAGCAAAGTCAGGAGGAACATTTGAATTTTCCTTGGTTTTCCCATTGAGAAAGGGTCAAACCTATTTTTCTACCTTTTGGCTCTTCCAGCAAAACACAAATTCAGCTTTAAATAGATGTTGAACTATTTTCCACAACAAATTCCTGAAGGGCTGGTGGGTCCCATGATAATGAGCTATATTAATGGCAGCCTTCAAAAATTGCTAAAAATCAAGCTCAGAGATTTTAACTTCCTCCAGGATCTGCAGCCAGAGAGAGCAGCACCTCCGTTGACACCCAAGTTAGGGTTTGGGATAGGATCATCACAAAATGGCTTTCTTCCAAAAGCCAACCAGCACGGCTGAAGTGAACACCAGGTCTGAATGATAAGTGCATGTCAGATATGGAGGGAGATACAAGATGTAAGAAGACCAGCCAGTTATTTTAAAACTAGGGACCCATGAATGTGTTCTCCAAAACATCGAGGGTAAAACTCTGGGCTCACTGAAACCAATGACCTGCCAGGAGTAAACCACAACCCAAGTGCGAACCTCACCAAACCCTGTGGGTGACTGCAAGTGTGAACTAAACCTGGATGGAGATGTCACCTTCCCCATCTTTAAAACGAACCAAACCAAATCCTGGTGTTCAAGAACTGATGGAGAACTTGGGGTAGCTAGAGATGCACTTGAACTCAGAGATGCATGATGGAGAGGCAGGGAGTTCAAAATCCTGCTGCACGTCCGAATTGAACAGCTAGGGCCAATTTCTACTTGGGGTGCTTATCTACAGGATTCCCCTCATGTACTGAAAGGATTCAAAAGGGAACAAAAACAACCCACAAACCAGTTGGGAAGAAGAGAGGAGAGAATGATGAACGAGTCACAAAGTGAAAGTTTCCACGGGTCTGGATACAAGGTGCAGCCAGTCCTGGGCAGAGAAAGAAAGAGCAGGAAATGCTCTAGGTTTGCTCGTCTCAGGACAAAGATGAGCCCCCCCACCCACTGGCACCAGTTGGACACACGCAAATAACTGCTCACTCAAAAAAAATCAAATAAAATTGTGTTTTCGCTCTATTCCTCCTTCCTTTACCGCCCAACCACTTCTCCAACTCCTAAGAGACTAAGAAATAGGGAGATGAAGTAAGCAAATGGTAAAGTCTCCCCTCCCTGCTTCGAATCCTTCCAGAGGAAAAGACAACCACGTAGGACGGGAGGTCAAAGCTGGACGAGTGACTTTAAAGCTCAGGCCCAACTCTACTTTCACGTCTCACACTGCAGCTAGACACAAAGAGATCCCTCTCGCCCTTACTCAAATTTGGGAAATTTCATGTGCAGAGAAGGAATTTCAATGCAGCTGTTATAATATATCTTTTTTCTTCCCCGGAGGGCAAATTAGCTTGGAAACAATATTATGCAGCCCCGTTTTTCAAGGAGACAGTGTCCAAGCGGGACAATTACTTTCCTGAATCCTAACTGAGCTGTTATTGAAATATTGTTTTAGTATTTAAAGCTATATAATGAGGCCAAACCAAAATGTTCACGGTACTGAGTGAAATCAGTGAATGAAAATCAGTGAATCCCTGTTATAACATTTACTCTTTAATAACATTACTCCATGCTGTTTAGTAGCTTGACCCTCATTCCACTGTCTGTGCATAGCCAATTCATCAGAAATATTATTTAAGTAACTGAAAACAAAAAGGTCATCCAGGAACTTTAAGCCTGTTCTTCCCAGGTGGCTTAATGAACACAATGTGTTCTTCATGGCTTTTCATCAATATTTTCATTATATTATTTTTACCTTTGCTCAAAGACCTGTGGAACTCCATGTCGCAAGGAGTTTCTGGCGTGACCCAGGAGAAAGCTGATGACTATTCCTTCTCATTGTTCAATCCTACTGATCCACCAGGGCATGTTTAAGATTTATAATGAATTTTAAGAGTGATTGAAATCAGTGGGACCAGTACAAAGGAACTCCCATCAGCCACTGGACAATGAAGCCTCTTTCTACAGGTACTATATCTGACTAGTTTCTGCGGTGGGTCTGCAGTACAAAGGGTTCAAAGTGAATGTAACTTGCCATGCAAAGGACTTTGCTGATTCAGACAATTAGGAGCAGCATTAAATAAGTGTTCCCTTCCTTAATGATACAGTTGGCTGAAAAATATCTGCACCAATATTTTCAGAGGTATATCCATTCTCCTACATGTTTCATTAAGATTATATTAACATTGAGATCACCATGTCCCCACTGACTGAGTTCAATATATAAAATACCTCACGGTGTCATCGTTCGTGTAACTATGAGAAATGCTCCCAACATCTTTGGAAGTAAAAGGGCACATCTACACATGCCCGTACAACAGCGTTGCTACTGTGCCGTACTTTCGTACTTCCTTTGGGAAGTATTTTTGGAAGTACGAAAGCACGGTGCAGTAGCAGCCCATATTGCACCGTATGCCAGGTGCACCGTTACTTTTAGCTGCTACTTCTCCATAGCGGTGCACTATAACGAGGGAGAGCGCTGCAATGGTGAAAGAGCTGCTGGTCACATGTAGATGCTCATGGTCACTATGTTGCCGTAGCGTGTCACTGTGGCGATGAAGTGTCACGTGTAGACATGCCCAAAGTGTGGAAATACTGGTTGAGAGAGTAGGCCGAAGGACATACTGAATCTTGTCCTGCAGTCCCAACACTAGACACTTATGTCCTTAGATATAAAGATCCTGGGGCTCAATACCAATAGGACCCAACCAGGCTGCTTTTACACATGAAGATACGAAACAAAGAGCATATATACTATGTCTAGGAAAAAAGGCAACATGCCCTTTTCCCTGAGCAACACGTGAGCCTGCTGCTCTCGCTGTTATCTTAGACAGTCATCTTCTCTGTAGGCAGAATGGATTTAATTATATCACAGTTTCCAGATTTATTAACGCTCAAACAATATGCGCATTACAGTGAAATAATATGCCAAGTACTGTAGAGGCCACTGAAACGTTTCCTGTTATTGTGTTGTAATGGAGATTGCAGCAACACGGACTCGCGCCAAATGACTGCAGCAGGGAATGTCTCGAGCTCTCTCCAAGACCCAGCGCTCTGCCCAGATCTCAAGACTGTCATGCTCAACCCTCGGGTTTCCAGGAATTAACAATCGGAGGTGGCAGACAATTTGATTGGCAGGACAGGGCACAGTTCAAACATGTCCTTGCTTTTTAGAGGACGTTTAAATTAAAAACAGACCCGATTGGGGAGAATTGAGAGCAGAGTTTTATAGGAAGTTTTGCAGCTTTTTCTAACCATATGAAAATGGCCACATTCCTGGGCGTATGCAAGTCACGAATATTGTTCCCTCCATCCTGAATCTGCGACATCTGCAAAGCAACAACTGCTATGAGACAGCTCAGCTGGGTGGCAGATTTCTTGTAGGGACTAGCATCTCTGCCCAGCCTCCTCGGTGGGAAGTGCTCCTGAAAAATGTATTTTTTTCAGTCAAAGAACAGCATATGAACAATCCTTCCATATGCCAGTTTCCTAAAGTTCATGTTGGAACAGGAAGCCAGAAGTATGTGCTGTACTCTCTGGCATCATACGAGCTTACAGAAATATTTATACCGTCTCCAAAGAAGCAATATATGACATGGCATTACATTTTTATAACAAATTCAGAGATTTCTACAAAAATGGTACCATGCTATAGACCCTCAGTCACTTCTATGTGCACGTTGACATGCTATATTTCTAAAGGGTTTAAATTCAGTAAAAATTAATGCCAGACCTTTGAAAATAGCACTGGACAACAAGTGAAAACACAGTGCTCTCATCGTATTTACATAGAGACTCTTATAAATAAGTGGTTCTGTGGTTAAACTATGATGAGTTGCATGAATTATCCACAAACCCTTTATTTTGTTTGTTGATTTGTCATCGCTGCTTTATGAGCGAGTGGTTAAGGGTGGTTCAGACCATAAACTACTGGAGCTAACATCCCAAATAAAAGCTGAACCTCATGGTTAGAAAAATGAGTAGTTTGAAACATAAGGTTAAACTTCTATTATTCCTTTCTTTTTTATAATGGTATTGTTCCTCTGCCAAGCGCTGACAGATGTCAGGGCCTTGCAGGTGAACTTCTCTTTGGCCAACTCAATGAGGGAGATTTGGGATATATTTTTATTTTAGTTACATATGGTATACCACCAGTCCTGGAACTGAGATGGTCACAAACAGCACATGGATAAGCCTTTATTTCATCTATTCTGGGATCTTTCTGAACAACCTAAAGCAAGCTTCCAAGCCACCGTAAGATAAGTGTATTTTTTATACAAATAGGGGGCCTGGCACCAGAGAATACAAGATCTGATGCTTCAGACTGCAGGCCCACATGCATTTATGTGCCTACAGTTGCAGCTCTAATTTGACTTGCTCCTCATCTGATACACAAATACAAAACAAGGCCCTTACTCATGAGAATCGGCCCATTTCATCCTAAAGGTCCATTTAATACTTAGAATCGAGTCCCAAGTACTCAAGACAGCGATGCTCAAACTCCAGCCCGTGGAGCCGTGTCATCCTGCCTGCATGAATCCCCATGGGTCTGGAAATTTTGGTAGCAGGGAGTGGTAGCTGTGTTATTTCTAGCAGAGCCACAGCAATTAAAACTGCCACTGTTCCCCCACTGACAAATTTCTGGACCCTGGGGAGCCCCACAGGCCAGATGACACAGCCTCATGTGTCAGATCACGCAGGTGTAGGGTCAGGGCCTGGTGTGATCCAATGTGCTCCGTACGGTCGGCCAACAGACTGACCCTGCTCACGCCATGGCGGTGCACAAGGGCACACTGGATCACACCGGATCACGCCAACAGACCGACGCTGTTCTGGCCCCCAGACCGATCCTGCGTGCAGGATCTGGCCTGCAGACTGGCCCCATGCCACTCAACCGGCCCATGGGGCCAGAGAGGCTGAGCACCACTGATTTAAGCAGTGTTATTCTGTGCACATGTCTAGTATCAGAGCCATGCTGATCTACTGGAGGCTTTAGGGGAAAGAGGGCATTCGGCTGCACAGAAAGCGGCTTCCTGTAAACTATACTTAAAGTGATATTTTTCATCTATTCTGGGATCTTTCTGGACAGCCTAAAGTAAACTTCCCAAGGTTACCCAGGAAATCAAGTAGCAAAACCAGAAATAGGACCTAGTGATTTAAATCATGTGGTTTAAACACACAGGAAATTTCCTTTTCTCCCCTGGAGCCAAATCAACTTTTAGGAACCCAGATCTTTTGGGTGAGAGTGTAGGACTAGATCCTATTCCTTTTTTTTTTTTTTTTTACTTTGTCTGAGAGATAATTGTACTGTTGATATTTTGACTTTTGTTGACATGAGGGCCATTTTATACATGTGACGTGTCCCATTTTGGGGTCTGCTCACTGATGCAAGGCAAGCAGAGTTTCCCCCTTAATGAGTCTCGGAGCAATTAGTGATATAATAGAGTTGTTCGGTGTCAAATATGAAAGGGATAAATCTGAAAATCCCTCAAAAAAAAAAAAAAAAAAAACTTACAAGGCTGCACATTGCTATCTCCATGTGTAGACACCAGAATACTGCATCAAAGACCCCTTAAAAATCCTTTTTTTCCAACCCCCTTCCCATCTACCAGGGCTGTTCTATAGATTATTCAGAGCTGCATTTTAAAACAGAAAGAATTATAAAGGAAGGTTTAACTGCAGACAAAATCGACAGAGAATTAGAACAAGATCTGTTCTTCCAAACATGTGCTCAAGCAATAGAAACTCATTTAAGAAAGAGGGAAAAAAAAATCATGAAAGAGAGCCAGACTCCATACAGTAGTCCCAGTGTTTGCACTGGCTAAACCCCTTTTATCTCACATTCATAAACACAGGCTCTCTATATGATATAAAACACATTTAGCTGTCATTGAAACGCAGTGATTTATGGAACAGGGTTGTCCCTAAGAGGGTAACAACACTTGATGCTTATTTTGGCAGGTGCACTAATTCAAACTGCTGAGCCGCTCAAAGAACAGCTAATGCTAATGACAAAAGGTTAATGATTTTCTTTTTTCATTTGAAATATTTATTCAGTTTATGCACTGCTTCATATGCGACCCCAGCTGAAGCCAAGCAAATGTCATCCCGTTTTGCATTTAGCAAAACACAGTTATTGGAAGAAAATATTATTTTAGTTTCAAACATGGCTAACTAACTTTCAAAATCGCAGGGATAATGGAGAGATATCTACAGAGTTTTGATTTCTTGTACACTTACATTTAACAGCACATAAATAATTAACAGTTCCCATTGTAAATTTGAAATGACTCAGCCAACAGAGAAATCAGGATTTAAAAAGTATCTTGGGAAGAAGGGGGGTTCTAACTCTTGTTATGCATGGATCATATTGTGCGAGTGTGTGCGTGCGTGCATTTTATGTATTTATATGAAAATGGAAATAATGTCGCATATAGATTAGGAAATTTAGGCTGGAGATGAGGAGGAACTTTCTGACTGCAAGAGTGGTTAGGGATGGGGACAGGCTACTTAGAGAAGCTGAGGAATCTCGATGCTTGAAAACTTTCAAAAGCAGGTTAGGCAGACACTTGGCTGAGATGGTTTAGTCAGGGATGATCCTACTTGGAGCAGGGGACTTGGACTAGATGACCTTGTGAGGTTCCTTCCAGCTCTACTTTTCTATGATCCTATAAATTTAGCCATCTCTTCTCAAAATTATCCATTGCCCTGTTTCATCTGGGTCAACAAGACTTTATGGTGGTCTGCAGGGATCATTTCTTAAATGAGTATGTGATTTATACTCCTTGCTATTGCATTGTCATGGGTTATCATCACTGTTGGCTGGGAAGGATGGAATATTAGTGACATGCAAGTTCAAGCCCAGATCTGATTGATATTAAATGGAAAAAATTGCATTGACTTCCATGGCATTAAAACAGGGGTGGGCAAAATGTGGCCTGTGGGCTAGATGCCAGGCCATTCAATCCAGTCCGCAGAGCCCCTAAAAAATTTAGAAAATTCATATTTATCTGCCCCTGGCTGCCTGCCATGAGGCCCTTGATGGCTTGCCAAAACCCAGTAAGCAGCCCTCCGCCTGAAATAATTGCCTGCCCCTGCATTAAAACGTGTCCCTCTGGAGGTGGGTTCATCTGTGGGTTGACTGTAGATAAGATGCCTATTAGAGTCTGTGAAAGCCTCCCAAAGAAGATTTCATGGATTTCACAGACCTAGGGCTGGAAGGGATAACTCATAAGATCATCGGGTCCAGCCCCCTGCCTGAAGGGCAGGATGTCAGCCAGGGTCAAGATGCTGTACCCATTGGAGTAGGGCTGCTAACTGCTAAGAGAAGAGAAGAATTATGTTTCAGGGATGCATGGAAAGCACTGATCCAACCGATCTGTGGGTATCTGCAGGGAGTCAAGGATAGACAACTCCACCCCCCCAATTCTGCTTGGCCCCTTTTTATACTTTGTGATTCAGATGGGCTGGATTGTTGAAACTAAAGATGAACCAGATCTAAATCTTCTGGACTTAGGCAGTAGGCACAAGTGACTTGCCCTAAAGGAACCTAGGATGGGAACATGAACACATCAGTTACTCTGCTGAAAAAGACTGATGCATTCATGCCAACCTTGCTACTTGCCTTGTCACTCTACGAATAAAGGACCCAATGCAACAGCTTTCTTACAAATCAGGGGAGATGCTTCCTTTAGCTCTCAGGAACCCATCAGTTCAGTTCAGGGCACACAGTGGGGAAGCTCCAGAAAATACCTCTGTTTCTGCAGGAAGACAATGGGCACAATTCAGCATGCACTGCTCTTCCCTCGGAGTAGGGGTGCAGAGTCGGGGAGCACTGTTTTGCTGGATCGGGTGTAAACAGGAGGTCCTCGTGGTAACTGTAACCAGTGGAGTCATGGAAGTCCTAACCTGTGGCACTGGCCTTTTGTAGCCCTAACTCAGGATGTGCAGGGAGTGAAGGATCCTGTGCGTCACACTGCAAGCTACCTACACACCCCTGCATCCATGGCCAAGCCCCTCTGCCCTTTAACCAGAGATGATCTTAACTGTTGCCCAGTTCTGATGATTAAATGTTGAACAGCTTCTGCATGCCATGCCTTTAAGTGCTGAAAGAAAAAGAGATCTTTGTTAAGTGATGTGGCATTGAGAGATTTAATTTAATTTAATTGCTTTTAAAACAGGTTGAGATGAGGGAATTCAGGTCCTCAAAATGCATGGTTATGAAATGTGCCATCAAGGAAGTGCTGTCCTAAAGAAGAACAAGTCCAGTAATCTGTCACATGATAAAAGCTTGTGTTCAATGATATTAAGAGCTAAGGACAAGTCCAGCAGTAACACAGCAAGAAAGTCCCGACTAGCATGTAAAAGCAGACTGCTTTTAATGCCTCCAAAAGCAACATTGCTGCTATCAACTGGACAAGAGCCAGAAAGACATTTGTCAAATTAATTGTTGGGAGCAAAATGTCCCTGAAATGGTGTTGCAAACATCTTCTCGTTAACCTTTGACAAAAAGGAAAGGTTGAGACAGACTGATAATGTGCAACTTTTCCTAGAGAGTCCAACTTAAAAAAAAAAAAAAAAAGTCTCACTGTTACTTCTACCTTCAGGGCCTCCATTCATTGCTATGCCATGATAGACCCCACACCAAGGCATGAAGGATTGAACGCCATCTCTCATTCATTGGCCCTTGGTCCCGGCTCTAACCCTAGCCTAAACTGAATTGCTTATGAGCTGAATGGTGATCTCTATAGTTCTGTATCGCAGCAAAGACCAAGGAGAGCACAGGAGTACTCCTTCCCTGTCCAGACATGCATGCATATCCCAGATATGTTCTGTACATCAACTTGGGTAGGACCACTCACGAGGTCACTTTTTCCCCTCTCAAGAGCTCCCTTACATTAAGGGGATTATCAGGTCAGTTAGAGCCAATGGCCCCACTCCACATGCTTTGAATTATGTCACGTGTCTCAACGCGGAGAAGTCACTATGTTCCAAGCTACTGCAAGAGGGAAAAATTAACTCAACGACCAACCAGGATCACCGGGATCCTGATCGTCTCTGATTTAAAGAAATAAAAAAACCCCCAATATTGGGATTTAAAAAAGTAACCCAAAAATCCACATTTGTCCATGCTTAAAATGAAACGCCATAATATTCATGTTAGAAGGGGAAGCCATAAGTATGCACAGTGAAATATTTATAGCATCTGAAAATAAGCAATGCATGACATAGCATTACATTTTTATAGCAAATTCAGAGATTCTACAAAAATGGTGCCGTGCTATAGACAGTCAGTTTCGTCTACATGCACAGACATGCTATATTTCTAAAGCGTTTCAAGTCAGGAAAAAGAAAGAGAATTTCTTATGAGTTTCTTCAGTAAAAAGAAATTGCAGACCTTTGCAAATAGCACTGTTCTCATTGTAACCACAGGAAAAATGTGGATTTTGGGTTACTTCTTTTAATCTGAAAATTGGGGATTTTTTTTTCTTTTTTTCTTTTTTTTTTTTTTATAAAATCAGAGAAAACCAGGATCCCTGTTGATCATAAGCTGTAGTGTACATCATTCATGTTCATCAGTGCTTTTCATCAGCTAGAGAGGAATGAAAGAATTGGGAGTAAAGAGACCACTGGAAGTAGAAAACAGCACTGTTAGCACTGCAGATGTAAGCAGGATTTTGAGGACTTGGAACCAATATAAGAGCTTTAGCAAAAATTTTGAAAGGAGCATGAACATTAAAATGTCAATGGACCTTTGGACCCTGATTGAGATGTGCAGAATACATGCACATTTTACATATATTTTTCCATTCCTGGCCACATTTTCCTCTTGCGACAAAGTCAACAGAATTACTCTGAATTTAGTTAGTGTCAGAGCACAGCTTGAGATTGCAGTCTGTGAGGTCCTTCGACACTGTGCTGTTAAAGAGACAGACCAGAAAACTTTCAGCTATTGACACCTCTGTTTGAGCTGTTCAAAAAGTTCTATACCAAGGACTCAATGGAAGAAAATAATCTTATATCTCAAAAGGAACAGGAGATCCCCATATTTATTGTGAGAACATGACCAAAGATACTTGTGACCTTTGATACATGTAGAAAGAATAAAGTTGGTCAAGCTAGGACTTAATTTTTAATGCTGCCAGTCTTTATGGATAATAACTCAGGGGATGGGTGGGAAGATGATAGCCATCTTAACTTGACTGTACCAGGAGTAAAGATTCAACCCATCAAATACTGAGCATCATGGAAAGCTGAGTACTGTATGTGAATATTGGAGTAGGAGGCAAATACTTAGACAGCATTAAACTTCAATTGTCAGTATAGAGAACAGCACTTCTAAATCAAGAAAACACCAAATAGATAAGGCTTCAGTGATTGGGAAGATGTACAGTCAATAAGCCACTGTTTGTTTTAATATCCCCAAATTGGAAAATGGCCCTTTACCCAGTTAAAGCAAGCCCCCTCCCTCACCCCTCAGATTGCATCAGGGACAGCATATCGATCGATGAAAATTTTCACCCACGTTTGTGTCCTTATGACCCAAGAAACCCCAGCTGCTATGATTTGGCTGTATTTCTTCTAATGTATCCATCAAGGTATGAAAACCTCCTGTATCACATTAAATGTGATATGTATAAAAGAAAAAAAAAAAAAAGGGGTTTGCAAAGAACTACACAAATGGCAAATCTAACGGCCAGATATTCTGCATTTGTTGTCTCTTTGCAGAAAGATACATGAGCGAGGCACTGTACCGAATAATTGTGTGATATCGAAAGAGTGCAGAATTTACTGGCGCGGTGGGATTACTTTTGTTAAAGCAATAATGCCTCATTTGTTCTTATGACAGAGCTTTACAACTGTTACACCAGCTAGTCCTCTCACATCCATCAGCATTACTGTCTGGATTGTATTATCTAGGAAATCCCAGAGTCACTAGCCTACAGGTTGAATTAGCTGCAAATTCATTTCAGATTAGAATCCCTTTTGTAAATGCTGCAGTCACTCAGGCAATACCTTGGAGAAAGCGAGGGGGATGTTATTGAATTTTGTGTTAATAATTTCTCCCAACCTATTTTTTCCCTTCTTTTGTAACCACAGTTTCTTTGAAAGGCATTAAGCTAACTTTAAAATAACAGACTCAAAGGCTTTTCTGAAAACCTGCCTTTGTGCGTCCCTCCATTAGAAAAGAAAACCTTTCATTGGCTGGGGAATAGAGAATACCAGGAGGGCTGGACTGTAAAAACATTTGGCAGCGTGTGCATTTTGCTCTGCACTTCAGGCATATTGGAACATTACAGGCACAATGCCAGTCAAACCAGGACTATGCCAGCCTTGCCCAGATCCCACCCAGTTCGTACTGGGGGCATGGGAGTCTCCCTTTGTCCTAAAGTGATTGCCAGATACCAGGCATATAGAGACCTTTGTCCTCCAACCCTCTATGTCTCCCATGTGGGTGCAAAGTCCAGCTTGGTTTAACTTCTTGTATCTTTTACAAAGCAGAGAAAACAAAAAGTAACGCTCTGCGCTGCACGGGGCCGAGCGGCTCAGATCCCTTCGGCTACTTTGCAGTTTCGAGAAGAAGCGATACAATATTAAGCCAGGCCTGTGATTTTGGTCTTTGGATGTTTTAGCAGTTGGCAAAAATCATCACGTTGCACGTGTCTATTTTATTGGTTTCGTGCTACTCTGTCTTCTGGACTGCGACGCTTTCAGCTGCACTCTGATTTTCAGGCGGCTCTGAAACCAGCTAGAAACTGTCTTTGTTTTCTTAAAATTCCCAGAGAATAACACGACTCCAGGAGCTGGGACTGGAAGAAAAACATCAACATCTCATGAAACTCAGCACAAAATTACAAGAGTCAGATAGGATACCTCACACGCAACTAC
Organism: Crocodylus porosus; assembly: GCF_001723895.1. Taxonomy (NCBI): domain Eukaryota; kingdom Metazoa; phylum Chordata; order Crocodylia; family Crocodylidae; genus Crocodylus; species Crocodylus porosus. The sequence goes on along the minus strand of NW_017728915.1, from coordinate 36,468,515 downwards.
AGGCCTCTGTCACAGTGGAGGACATGGAGGTTAATACAGGCCTAGCGATAGCATGTTCTTTTTGGTGCATTTCTTCTAAATGCACCAACCTACTCCTTTAGAAGTTATTAAAAAAGAAAAAAAAAAAAGCCATCCAAGTCATCTAAAAATAGATAAATAAATAAGAATGGCCCATAAGATAGCACCAGAATGGGGTTTGTGGGCTCTGAACTCCCTACAATTCCTTGCAGTGGGAAGGGCAAAGCCGGACGTCCTTTATAGCCATAAACCCTGCTCGGTTAAGGCAGGAAGGGAGAGGACGTCAGAAGCTGTCTGTCAGACCGGAGAGGGATGGATTTGACAAGGTAATGGGAGAGGACTTGTTAACCTGTGCACCGAGCAATCCATGGGAGCGTCGAAACTTCGCTCCGAGGAAAGCAAAGCGCCATAGACATGTACCACCAAATTTTCCTGATCCCACTGTCCAGCCTCTGTAGGAAAGCAGAGATCAGCTCATTAAAAGATCTCTCCAAGTAGCGGTGCAAGCAAAGAGTGAAGGGTGGGCTTGTGGCTAAAAACTCAGTGGGGCACCCTGTGTTCAAGGCTCGGCAAAGAGGCAGATTTCCTGTGTCATTTGGCCTCAGCACCCCTCCATTCCCCACCGCAACATACAGGAAATGCTTCCTTTCGCCAGCTCCTTTTCCTGCCTTGGCTCTTTGGGTCGCAAACTCTTTGGGCAGGACCCTGTCCTACTTTACTGTGTTGGTACAATGTGGGCCTGTTTTTGTTGCGGCTTGCAGGCACTATCGCAGGACAAATCATCAAGTCGTGATAAATGTAAGAAATGGGTCTTCTCTCAGCTTTCCCGGTAAAAATCCACAATAACATAATTGGTGGAACTGCAAGCAAAATCAGCCTCTAATCTCCAGTCAGCTCAGGTTGACCTGTTCACTAAATGTCAGTCTGCCTATAGAAACAGCCATGATATCACGTATTGAGCATGATCTTTCATATTAAATATAGGGCCAGGGAACGAGGGCTTGTTAAATCGAATATGTTAACAAAAATTAGGATGTTTAACATATGAAGCACCTGCGAGTTTCCAATACAATATACATTTTAAAAATTCTCCTTAAAGAAAGGAAGACTAAACTCCGCCTTTCTTCTTTTATTAGTTTTTATGGACCTGTGCCAATAAGCTTTTGGATGGTGATTTGACAACTCACTCCTGTACCAGTGAGTACTTAAGCAAGTGCTTAACTTTAAGCCCATGCTTATGTCCCGTTGAAGTTATGCATGCTTTTAAGTGCTTTCCTGAATTAGGGACTTAAACTTCATTTGAAGTTAGTCCATAGGCTCATATAAAATATTGTAACAAGGTCTCCAAAGCCAAATTAGCATATTTCTTGCACAACCACGATCCCATCGAGATCAGTGCAGTCTCTCCAGATTTGCGCCTGTGAAACCGCGAGCAGGGTCTGGCCAACCTCACCATACCTGGATTCTTTGCCTTTTCCGTCTCTTTTCCCAACCCACTTTTTAAAACAAAGATATCGACTTGTTCAGCACCAGCTCTGCTGACACGCTGTCTGGCTTTCATAAATCAATGAGTTTCCACCAAGACGGAGAGCTTGGCAGTTGTCATCCCCTCTTCAGATACACACGCTTGCAGATGCAGAAATAATGGGTATTTTACCCTGTCACTTGCTGCAGCCAAAGCCTCACCTCCGTTCACCGAGGTCCTTACATAACCTGACCTCAAGAAGCCAATTACATCTGTTTTCTTTGTGCTCATGTGTTTCTAGTATTGACACCAACTTTGCTTTCAACAAAGGGTGGGTTCCCATGAACTCCCTTCTTTATTACCAGCTGGTTCTTATTAGAGATTAACCAATAAAAAATGAGTAATACAGTCAACAGTGTGTTCCTACATGTAGCACTTTTCCATGTGTTTCAGTTTACCCATCAACCAATGAAGGCCTGCCCTCCAACGAACTGGAATGCCATACCTCACATTTTTTGCTTATTTTGATAAATGTAGCTTTTCATAGATAAAAAGGGCAAGAATCTGGCTAACACTGTCTACTGTTAGCTGGAACATTGATGTTGGTCGGTGAAGTAAAGTACTGTGCTTGATCTTTTCTCTGACAGCTTATTATTTCTCGGGCTTCTAAGATTTCTTTCACAAAGCTTCCTGCTTGTCAAAAATGTACAGGCTCAATTTTTAATTTTTTTTTTGGAGGGGAGGGGGGTGTTGCTTGCTTCCTTTGACATTCAAAATGTAAAGATTTCTTACAAGTGCAAAGCAAATTCCTTTTTATTCTTGGCAGTAGTAGGGTTTTGCCATTGATACCGCTTACCCAGCATCATGCACTCATGTACAGTACAGCAGGTTGCAAGCCTGAAAGCTCCAGTGCATGAGACAGGTCATTTCTAAACATACTTTTTATTGGGGCAAGTATCAAAAGCAAATTGCAACCTCATGGATTACTGAACTTCTTGAAACATGAGTGGATGAGCAGTGGTATCGAGTTGCAGCAAGGGAGGTTTAAGTTGAATATTAGGAAAAACTCACTGGGATGGTGGTGGAGCCTTGGAACAGGTTACTTAGAGAGACGGTGGACTCTCCATCCTCAGAGCTTTTTAAGGCCCAGATTGATAAAGCCTTGGCTGGGATGATGTAGTGAAGGATCATTCTGCTTTGAGCAGGGGTTGGGCTAGATGTGACCTCCTGAGGTCCCTTCCACCCCTCATTTTCTATGCTTGTGCAGTTATCCTTTGCAAAAAAAAGTCACTCCTCCTTCCAACAGTGATACACATGGTTTTCTTTAAGGGCAATGCAATAGATCCAAATCTTTATTAATTGGGCACATAATTCTACGTCGAGATTAAGCGCATCATTTACCATTGTGTCGCAGGAAATTATTAGCCAAAATGGAGACAATGGAGATCAGTGCTATAATAGTAAGGTGCTTAAAAGGGAGATTAAAACAGATTGTGCTGGAAGCTGAGGTATCAGGCTGAAGAGAGGTTACTAGTTCAATCCCTAAGGATCACGTCTTGGGACCCCTCTTGTTTAACGTTTTCATTAGCAACCTTGGTGCAGGAACTAGATATGTGCCTATGACATCTGCAGATGATTAAAACGGGCGAATATTTTCCCAGGTAGAGAAGGAACAAATTCTTATACTACAAGAATCAGGCAACCTTGTAGAATAGAGCAGTAGAAATGGTATGAAGTTTAATAGTCTGAAGTGCAGTTATGTGCTTAGGGACCAGCAATGAGAATTTTCTGTGTAAAGGATGGGGATGGGAGACTCATGGAGTAGAGGTAACAAGTAAGGAGGGACCTGGATATCCTGATTGATCATAGGATGACAATGAGCCAATGGTGTGATACAGTTAAAGCAATTCTAGGTTGTATTAGGTGCAATACACTGGGTCAGAGACAGGGATGTACTTGTACTTCTAAACAGGTAACAGATTAAGACCCCATTTAGAATAGTGTGTACAGTGTTGGCCATATGTATTCACAAAGAGATTGATCTAAACCGGAGCAGGTACAAAGCAGGGCTGAATAGTTTAGCAATGAAGACCCTCACTCATGAGATGGACTTAAAAAGTCTAGCTTGCTCCCTTCAGCTTAATAAAAGGTGGAGAGGGGTTATGAGAGTCTTTGATAAATACTGGACATTCATGAAGTGAGTACCAAGGGAGGGAGAAGAGGCTATTTAAAGTTAAAGAATATCATCGGCACAAGACGAGGTAGTTGCAAATGGATTATGAACAAACCTAGACCCGATCCAAGAAGGAGGTTTCTAACTGCTAGAGAAATGAAGTGTTGGGATAATCCTCTGAAGAAAAAAAAGCGGACACGGAGAACCCTAACGGCTTTGAAATTGAGCTCTACAACTTTATCAGAGGGATCGTATGATAGCAGAGGGCTTTTTCTTGGACCAGTATTCAGCTCATGTGATGCACTGATTTAAGTATTCTGGATCCCCATGCTAAGGTCAAAAGGTAATCGTCTTTCTGCAGGAAGTGTCTAGTAATCCCATTGTTCAGAGCTTTGGCCGGGCACCTGCAGGAGCCAGGAAGGAATTTACTTGTTGAGTGAAATGGGGGCAGGCCAACGACGTGGGACGAAGCTTGGAATTTGCATCGTTGGACTCGAGCTGAAATCCTAGCCTCCCCCCCAAGTTATTTTGTCTACAGGTCAAACTTCTACCACCTACTACTGAGACCAATAAATTAGTGTGCTGATTAAACATAGCTGCTAATTAAAGTGGGCTAGGCTTTTCTTTTACTACTACAGTAACTTTAAGTTCTCAAGTTATTACTGGTGTTTAGCTTTGGAAATTTTACAAGTAAATTGTGTTTCTTACTTGTCGTTTTCCACATACGTGGTGTTACAAAGGAATACCCACAGTTTCCCTTTCCAGCAGGCAGTCTTGGTGGCACGAACCATGCTATTATCCCCCCTTATTTCTCTAAAATGGTTACAGAGCTTCCCTCTTTGACACTGAGCCCTGAACTTGGCTTCATTATCACTTTTCAGCAGGAGAATGAAAATACAGTAAATCTTTCCATTAAATCAAGCTGTTGAAAAGGGCACTTTATTGTTTTAAGGTAGTTCAAAGTATGCTGAAAAACTCCCTGTAAAAACAGGCACGAGCTCATTCAACCCCCTAAGGTATAAACGTGCTAACTCAATTCCTCAGTACCTCCGATTCTGGAGTTACCTTTTTCCCTTTCCACGCAGAGAAAAGTTCAGTGCATAGAAACAGTGATTCCAGGAAGTCAAAGAAAGTTCATTGCATAAAATACGGTAATTGCCTGGCATTAATGTCTTTTGACTACCAGCAAAACAAACAATTTCTTAGGCATGTTTTACTCTCTGCATGCTTTGTGCCCAAGGTGTTACCAAAAATTACCCCTCTTCCTTAAAATTTGCATGTGCTAATTCTTCTCTTTCATTCAGCTGCATACACTGCATTTCACAAATGTCTGTAGACCAGAAATGTGGCTCATTTATTTCCAGAGCAGATAAACATTTGCAAAACACCAGCATTTGTGGGGTGCACAATTGCAAGAACTCGTATATAGTAGAGCCTTATTCTCCAGTTTGCACAAAAAACCCCTCCAACTCGTTTTGCCCTCCGTTTCCCAGTAAAGCTATAATAGCTGACAATGTTATAACAAATCGACAATATGAAAATGTTGCATTTTACCATGACTGTTAATTTTTACCAATACTCTGTAGAATCTTTACCAGAATTTCAGAAGTAATTATGAAACAAGAGAGCCAAGTATAAATTGTCCAAATAAATGAAGGAACGACATATGACGACACATTAAATTTTTCAATTCTTTTTTTCTCCTAGCCTAAACCCCAGTCCCACTGGAGTTCATGGCAAAAAAACCCTCTTTCTACCTAGGAAATTTTTACCAACATACAGCAAGTGGCAAAATTTATGCCAGTATCGTATAGTTATGTCAGTATAACTTTATATGTGGACACTCACGTTGCAGAGTAAGAGGAGCTTCCAGAGAGACAAAACACAAATGCAAAAAAAAAAAAAAAAAATGACATTCTTAGACTCGAATATTGCTGTGCACATGTGGAAGCATAGCACCATCAGGACACCAGACTGCCCGATAACCCACAATACTGGCTAGGGTCCTCTCTTGAAGCAATGCAACAAACCATTCATTGGGAGTTTTCTGGGGAGATCTTGAAGACTTACAGCTGCATTAGGCATAGGCCTGCTCTTCAGGTCTTTCTACCTTTAGCCCCTTTTAGCCTGATGCAAGGAGACTACAGCCTGCATGCAGACATCAGTCCATGGGCCTCAACTGGTTATACCGAACTCAGGGCCTGGATTTCTACACAGTAGGAAAATAGAAATTATGTACTGTATTTTTTAAATTTTAATAACTAACTACTACTCTACTTTGGGCTGTTCTCCCCACCCTTCAAAAAAATCAGTGGAAGCAGTCCTAGTGCAGGGCTGTTGTACAGGCAGTGTCTTAGTTTTCACAACATATTTGCAAGGGAAGAGAACGTCAGAGAATTCATTTCCAAAAACGGAAATGTTTTGTATAATTAAAATTAGAGTCCGGGCTGGGAGAAAGGGTAAAAGCGAGCTGATAACGTGCTGACAATGATAAGTGAGGCTTAAGGAAATATATAGAGTCAGGAATTATTGAAGTCTTTTCAGCAGCATAGCATCCAAATTCTGTGAAAGCGTATGAAAAAATATTTGGCTTTTTGGCGTCACCTAATCACTCTGGAAAGCTGGCTGGAATTCAGATGATGTACTCTTAGCATGTCAGTGTAAATTATAGTTTCAAGCCTTCAGAACACGCTAGGAGGAATAATTCATCTGTGGTCTTTTTGTTGAAAAAACTTTGGACCTTAAGCCTCCTACTATATTACTTGTGGGTTTTTAGTTGTTTACAGTCAAGGAAGCACCAACATTTTTTTAAAACTGAATTAACAACAGGTAAAGCAAATGTAATGATCAATGCATTTTCTAAAGAATCAGCATGTTTAAAGGAAGGAGAGGGGACTATAAATATGGAGCTTGGATTTGTTCCCAAGTCTACTTCTACCCAATCAGCAAAGTCCATGGGTGCATACTTAATTTTAAAGATGCCTTCCTTACTCTATGGTAGGCAATGAGAACTCATTCCTAAAGTTAGCCACATGCTTAGATACTTTCCTGAAGTAGGTTGCATGGGAAAAGCTAATGGTTAACAGTCTTAGGTTAGTAATTACATTTGAATAAGATCATTATCCCCACCAGGATAGCACCAACACCCTCAGAGATAAGGCAGGCCTCCCATTGTGGGAAATGAAGAACAAAAAACCCCCAAAACAACCCACATCCCATGCCCTAAAGAGCTTACATACACTCCCCTCAAACAGATTGGAAGATATGAATAGCAATTAGGTTACTGGGCAATTCTGGAAGCAAATAAATGGTGTGGGCAGTTGTTTGTGATCGGCAGGTGCTCACTCTGTTAATATAAAGAGCAATGGAAAAAAGTGTATTTCTTATATCTCAGGTATAAAAATATTTGTGATAAAAATCAAGAGAGTCAGAAGTGATAAACACCTCCATTTTCCACTGCATTGGAAATAAAAATAAAAAACTCTTGCCAAGCCCATTCTAATGTGACAGAGAAAGGCTGTCAAATTCTAATTTTGTGCTTCAATCCACAACTCTGGTGCCAAGAAATTAAATACTTTTTAAAAATAGACAGCACTATTGCTGAGTCTGCAAAAAACACAATGTTTTGTGCTCCCCCTGCTGGTTTGGCATCTGCAACGGATTAGCAGTCCCCGTTCCCGGCATATTGATTAAGCTGGCGTCAAAAGGGGATTTGATCTGATGTGCTATGAACAAGTCTGTTCAAAAACACCGCTGTTGGGACTTTCTGATTGAAGAAAGCGCAGTTTGGGAAGTGCCAGGCACTTAGGAAAATTTGACTCTGTCACACTTAGGAAGTCACTGGTTTACAGGGGGTGCTCAGGAAGCAGGGGTGTGGGGGGGACCCCACCATTTACAAGCCCAAAGAGTGGAGAACCAAATTCTTTGCCCAATTGGCATATAAGAAGTGAGCCGTGACACGGATGGTCATGCATTACAAAGCTTGTCTAACTTTATCCCGACAATATAGTTTGTCCAATAAAAGATATCGTGCTAAGAAATCATTGCTTCTCACAAAAAATGCAAATAGTGAGATGCTAATAGAGCCTCATGAGCAGCCTGGCCAAGCGAGAAGGGAAGCTCTTTATCCTGCATGCAGAGGAGTCTAATTGTCACAGGGTTAGATTTGCAAATGAGTTAGAGAACAGCTGGTTGGAAGGAGGGCCACAGTGAAACTACTTGTGCTGCTCTGCTTGCAACTCTGAGAGCAGCTTCCAAGAAAATAGCCAAAAACCAGCTTTTAGGAAACTTTAAAACCTACCTTTCCCCCTAGCCCCCAGCTCTGAAGTCCTTACATGCCCTTGCTAGCAGTTCTCACAATTGCTCTGATCAAACAACTACCACTTTGCCCACCCCCAATCCTAGCTTAGGGTTCATACCTTGTCCTTTGCTCTTTACTACCACATCTATTGCTCTTGCCCATAGACTTACTTATTGGGAACTAAATCCTCATGACTACTCATTACTAAAGCCTAGTACAATCTGCATGCTAATTTTCCATCATCCTCTATTCTCAAAATCAGCATGTCCCCAATCTGCTTTTTCACTAGTAGAAAAAGATAGAAGATAATGTTAGGTTGAAGTCAAGGAAAGGTGGTACCTAGGTGCTATCCTACCCTGGCTTCTACCTATATTTTCACTTAAAGCCTCTTCCAGAGAATGGCTGTTGCTTTTAAAGAGAGTTGGGATCCAACAGCCCCTGCCTCCTCCTGGGACTAATCAGGTGCCTCTCAGTTGAGGCCATGAGACCAGGGAGGTGATAATAAGAAGAGCATCCAGTCCTCATAAAAATCAGCAAGAGGGAAATTGCAGAGAAAAGCTATGGTGGGTGGGGTTAGCTAGGGAATAGAGTTCTTACAGTCTTTTAACTTAAGAAAAGCCCTAGTTTGTGTTGGGTTTTCAGGCAAGCAGTTTGTAGGGTGTAGCTCTTTAGGAAATGGGCTAGGAAGGAGAAAAGAATGGGTAGAGATGTCTTGACTCCAAGCAGATGACTTGCCTAGCATGATCCTATTGAAAGTATATTAGCTTTTGCAGAAAATCCTAAAGAAAGGTGTAGGAATGGGGGGTTTTTTGAGGAAGAGATACAGCTAGTGTAATGACCCTGAGCTAATCTGAAAATAAAGGTAATCCCTGTAGTAAGAAGGATTAAAATCTTAGAACTAAAAGCATTATCTGATGTACTAAACTAGCCCACCTCTTTCTCTCCTTAAAGTCAGTGGTACCTGTACTTCTGCTGACTTTCACGGTCTCTAGTCAGGCCCTTTACCCCCTGCTTTTTGCTTCACTGCTTCTACTACCGTGTGCATCACCAATTCCTGTAGCTATTCTGTGACGGTCGCACTGCTCTTGGCTAATATCCTTATTGATTTGACTTCTGCTGTTTTCCTGCAAAACTTCAGTTTGTTAGCCACGTGTAATGACCTAAAGCAGGAAACAAGTGATAGCTCAACAACTTTAATTTAAACCTCCCAGTTTATTCTCTGCATGCCTCTTGCTAGTGTTGAATGAAGGATTTCAAAAAATGCTTTTTCATTGTGAAATGCTGAGTTGATTATTAGTTTTGTCTAAAGGCCCTCAAATGTGTTTCATCAGGACACTTTCTGAGATAATGTGCTATTCCCTGCTATTTGAGGTAAATGGAATATCACCTGATGGAATACAGGAAAATGAAAATTTAGCATCCCAATAAAGGCAGTAATTTTAATTTTTGGATTTCAAAGTCAGAACATTGTATAGATCAGAGGCTCCCAACCTTTTTCTTATTGCATGCCCCCTTCCTGATTTACCAGCTACCCATGTACCCCTACTAGCATATGTTTTACATTTTAACCCCTTAAATACCTATTATTTATAATAAAGTTAAATCTACCATTGCACAACTTTTCCCACATACCCTCCACCCCACGAGATGTCTTGTATACCCCCATGTGTACACATCACACAGTTTAGGAACCCCTACTCTAGATTATATAGGTCACAGAGCTTCAGTTACTCCTGTATTAAACCTAGTATCTTACATTTTTCAAAAAAGTGTTCATGAAAAGCTGCAGAATCCACTCATTCCCTTGCCACTTGTCCCAATGGCTGATTGAGCTCTCTTTTTGTCCCAATGGCTAATTGATACTAGGTTTAATACCTATCTTTCTCCACTAGTTTAAAGGGCTAATTAATCTCATCCTTGCAGAGAGAAAAAAAGTCCCTTGTTTCTACCTTGTTGGACTTCCACTAGACTAAAGGGCTGTTTGATACCTTTTATATTCTTGTTACAAAAACATGTCCACGCTATAAAATAGTTCTCTATTAGCTCAATCTATTTAAACGTATTAAAAAGACTGATTACTAAAATACATCACCGTAAGAGACAAAATAAAAAATTTTCTATTTTATTTGTAACCAACAGACTTGCACTTCATTCTTTAACAGTCCCAAATCTGTTATTCTGGTCCCTTCCTTTTCCCAGTAATACCCAGCTCAGATCCACTTTTTCTAACCTGATAACTTTTTTTTTTTATTTTTTTTGGCTCCAATTATTCTGTTCCATCATAACCTTTTAATTTTTTTTTCCAGCTAAGATGGCAACAGAGTTTTGTTTGTTTGTTTGTTTGTTTGTTTTTGTTTGTTTTCCTGAAGTGAGATCACACCATTTCCAAAATGCTTTCAGGGGTCGTTTTGCCAGCTACTTTAGGTTGTCTGTAATTGTTCGGCACGCACTTCCCGCCTGCGTTTAGCTTTGCTGGCTGTAGCCACATCTTGGTCTCCTCTGGAGGTGGCGTGTTGCACGGCGGCTAGTGGAAGATGAGTCCTTCTGTCCCAGGACGCTCCAGGCTCAGCTTGCACATGGGGAGGAAGACCCCCTCCGAACAAAGCTGATGCAGCAAGGACCCCTCTGCCATGAAACTCTGTCAGCTCCATTGGACCAATCGACAGCAGGGCCCTGAGACAGCTGTTTAAAGGGGGGGAAGGGGAGGAAAACGACTGGCGCCGGTGAGGTTTATTCAGGGTCACCCCCACAGCTGAACATACGAAACGCTATGCCATGTCACACCAGCCAGAACCGGGGGAGTGGGAGGGCTGGGGGGGTAGGCATGAGGGTGGGGAAGAAACCTAGGGGAAGTGGCGGGCTCGCAGAAAATAAATCACATCACATTGCCGCTGTCACTCTCAGCCCCAACTGGTTTCGACAAACAAAACTTCACTGTCCACTGACAAGAACAAATAAACCAGCTCGGGAGAGACTGCAATTCGCTGGGGGACTGAGATATTTACCTTGAGACCTTATAAGGCTAATAACCACTTTGCTGCTTCATAGCCACTGACAGAATTACAAAAAATATATATATGTAAAATGTTTGGGGCTTTTAACTGGTCCGACCTGTCCTGGTGGAAGCATCAAAGCAGGATTAGAACAAGATTTTAATTATACAGGAGGGGTTTTCTTCTTTTTTCTATTTCCTTAAAAAAAAAAAAAATCTTTTTTGCATTGGATTACAGAGATCAGTGGAGTCAGCCAGATATGACAGCTCATGTAAATGATTCGTTTAAAACCCCTCACCCAGAAATACAGCCGGCATTTATCAACCGTGCAATGCACTTTTTTACCCTTGAACTTTGTTGTGCAGGAAGCCTGGCCTTCCTACTTCATGGCTTTGCATGGTCTGTGATATTCTTTTAATTTTTATTTCAGTTTACACTTCCCCATTGGTCACCCAGGCTCACCCATGTGATTGCTTACATAAATAATCTAGAGAGACCTCCTTCCAAAGCATTGCATCGAGGAAAAGTAATCTGCCAGCTTTTGGATTGGTGTTTCCGTGTTGTGTAGGTGTGGTAGCCACCACGTTTGGCTGGCATACCAGGATCTGAATGAAAGAATTGCTGTGTCTTGCATCTGGATAGTAACAGACCCATTTTCTCTCTGGATCAGGTGCAGCAGATTAGCTGTAATGCACATTCCCCCGTGAATTGCATGCCTCTGTTAATCAAAGGAGACTCACGACGAGTGTAAATGGCCTGAATGAGCATCTATATATGTGACAGCAACTGTCTTGTTCGATGCTAGAGCCTGGCTAGGGTACTCCAGCGTTAAGTCTCTGCAGCCCGATGCAGGCCCAGCCAGAGGCCGGCTCTACAACATGCTGCTGTCTCCAGTGGGCGACACACAAAAGGGAGCCTTGTAACGCAGTTTCACCCGTGGCCTACGTCTGATAGTTTCCGACACATATGAAACTTGGTGAAACTAACCCTGTTTCCACTTTTCACCGTTTCACATTCAGGTTTTTTTCAACCCTCAAACTCCAGCATGGAACTTTTGAGGGTTCAAATCCACCTGTATTAAAGCCAAAGACAACCTTCATGCAAACATTTGGTTTGACAAAGCCAGTGAGAGCTTGGCTCCGATGACCAGGGATATTTGCACAAGAACAGGAGCATCGTTTTCTTAAGAATTCCCGTTCTGCTGTTGCTTACAGTCCTGGCCCCTTCTTTGCCCTCTTGGAGCCTGTTGCTGCAGAAATGGTGATATTAATACCACTAAACAGAGGGTTGTGATAACCTCGGTTTCAAGGTTTTTACATATTATGGATATTTTAATGAAAATTAAAAAAAAAAAAAGACGAGGTGGGGGTGCATGTGAAGAAGGGAAAGTGATACGTTGTGGAAACATCTTACAGGGCCAGATTTGAAGACCTCACTCAGGCAAATATTCCACGGAAGTCAAGAGTTGGTCAGTCCTGCTACTATTTCCCAACCGCAAGAATTTTTCTCTTATCCTTTAATGAGTGGAAATTTGATCCCTGAATATGTTGCAGCAAAGGCAGAATCGTTATATAATGATATGTGTACACACACACACACACACACACACACACACACACACATGTGTGTATGTAATAGAGAGATAGTGTGTATGTGTTTATAATAGAGAAATGCTGTATATAGAGAAATGAAGGTTATAATGCCATGCAATATGCTATCTATATACATAAACATCTACTCACATATACATGCGCGTGTGCACACACTCTCTCTCTCTCTCTCTCTCTCTCGTGTGTGTGTGCGCGCACGCATGTGTCTATATATGAGGTAGATATTTATGTATATAGATAGCATATTGCATGGCATTATAACCTTGCATGGCATTATAACCTTCATCTCTCTCTGTCTATTAAATATTGCCACTTAAGCCTATTCTATCATTGAAACCGCATCTGAATGGTGGTACACCAGGTTACCTCAGCCCCGTTCATCGCACAGTAGGTTTTTGTTTCACTTTACACAGATCTGTTGTGAAAAGCTCCAGTTCTGCAGCACACAGCTTGTTTCTATTACCAGCTGAGAAGAACCAATTGCTGGGGTTGTGAGTGTGTGGGGTTTTGTTTTTGGGAGGGGGGGGTTTGGACACCCCAATAATTTTCTTTCTTTCTATCTTTCTTTCTTTCTTTCTCAGCAGAATATGGCTTTGACTGGCTTCATACCTAACACCCTGCTATAGATGCACTGTAAAATACTGTCAGTGCTGGATGTTTATTAGTCCCTTGTCCTGTCCTGTCATCTGCACCTTCCTCCTAGGGATCCAAACAGCTCCCAGACCAGTGGGGTTGTGATGAGCACCATGCAATGTGCTAACTCATTTGTTGCCAAGGCAACTTTTTAATTCTATTGTTTCCTAATTTTTGAGAGCTTGACTTTTTTTTGTCAGCCTAAATAACATAATTTTAAACTTCGCCTTGTTTTGCATGTAATGCACTTCTCTGTGTTAAAAGCAGCAACCTTAAAAAGCTGTCAAGTGAGCCCTAGTCTGTGTAAATGTGTTTTTCTTACTGGTGGTGTTCTTGTGCTGACCTCTCCATTTTTTTTTTTTTTTGATATGATTGTTAGTTATTTGTAGTACCTGGTTGTCTTATGCCCTGATTTTCCAGCTCACGGGGCTTTTGATAGTCTAGCTGTATGTCCACCTGGAATGATTTCTGAGATTTGGTCCATAGTTTAACTAGCATTTTAACGAGAGTTGGTTTGGAGATTGTCCCTAACCTGGAAAATTTCAAGAAAATAAACCTCTTTATTTTCTGGCTAAACTTTCTGTGGAAAATGTTGACTTGCTGAAAAACCTGGAATCCC
>NW_017728915.1:36424590-36454604 GCF_001723895.1 Crocodylus porosus | reverse complement strand
CAAACTTGAGGTGAATATGAAAGAGAAATTCTCTCTTTCCAATTCAGTGAAAAAGATCACTGCAAATAAAATACCACCCCCCCATTTTATTTCCTTGGAAAATTTTCCAGGGAAAATGCTTTTTTTTAATCGGCTCTACTAATTACTCATTCCACTTGCTGCTAGTCTAAATTATGATTATTTTTCTATGGTAGTGACACTTTGCAGTCAGGAATTAGGACCTTTTCTGTTAGTTATGGCATGCTTGTGTGTCCACGCACACGCACATGCACACACACTCTGAAACAATACATTTCTTATCCTTAAAAACTTATGAATTAATTGAACATGTTAATTTTTTTTCAAAGTACCATGATGCTCATACATGGCAATATCTCTTGCACAAAATATAAATTAAGTTAAATTACAATTTAATTTAATTATGCAATGAAAAAGAACTGAATCCTTAAAAAATTAAAAATAATTTTAAAAAATTCCCAGAAGTTTGTGCAGCCTCATATAGTCAATGCTGTGCTGTGCTGCACTGTGTGCATCCACAGTGCAATACTCATTGATATTTATGAAACTGTATTTTCTCTGGGCAAATCGTACTCTAAGATTATAAAAGTGCATGGGAATCTTGCCCGCTCTGCAGATCTTGCCTCCGAAATAACGGGGTTGCATGCTTTGTTCACCAGAAAATCGGGGCCCTTTAGTTGCATGGAGATCTGGCTGGATTGTAAGCAGCTGCAGTTTAAAAAGCAGTACCACATCTCCTTCAAAGCCTGCCTGACCCTTTCCTTCCATTTCTTTTGGTTTTTAACTGTGATCGAAAGTGCCCTGGGGAGCTTGGTCTCTGTCAGGGCCAGGGCTTGGTACTGGAGGTTCGGGGCCTCAGACTGATTACGTGGATGATCCGGTTGGGATCCATCTTTCAGGTCTCTCCTGACAAGAGTCCAGGCGCCCTTCTGCAGATGTCAAGAAGGGAACAGTCCATTTGTCCATCGGTGAAACCTGTTATTAAGTCATCCATTCTAAACCTTTCCTCCCACTTGGCTGTCATGTCCTTGCTGATTTTTAATAATGTCTCTAATTTTTCATTTGCATCCTTGCCAAGTAGGCCAAGGTTGCTAGGTAGAGGGGATTTTTTTTTCGTGCCCCTTCCTTCTCACCCCCATCTATATCTGTCAGCACAGTTCTTTTGGAAAAAATCACTCCTACAAGGTTATACTGTGGAGAGTGTCGATGGCCTGACTTCTCCAGGGTAAAACACATAATTGTGTCTTTATACTCCCTGGCTCCCAAGGTTTCTAATCGGGAAGCCACAACAAGCTCCTGAGAATCCCGGAAAAATAAACTTGCAGAATCAGACTGTTTTCAATGCAACAACTCTTGCTTATATTCAGGGAGAGCCCCGGGATCCTTAGGGAGTTGGGGCCTCCTTGTAGGAGGTGCTTTGCTAACTAGAATCAAGTTTGCTTTCCTTGCGTCTACATTTGAGAGAGAGAATTTTCCCTCGAGGCTTATTTTTGCAGCTACAGGTAATTAATCCCCACCCCCCCATATTAGCCTGTGAATACGATGCAATAATGTATTTTTCAATCATCCCCCCAACCAATTCAGAATGACAATTGCATAATGGCATTAAATACAGGCGTCTGCCATTAAAGTCATCAAATATTAATGGATGCAGTTCAGTTTAAACAAAGCAAAATTGTCTAAGTGAGGTAGCTACAATGTCAGTCTTTTGATTCATGTTGTTCATGCCTAGAAAAAGGAACAAGATTTAAATGACTAAACCTTTGTGCTGCATTTTTTTTAAGAGGTCTGCAACATTTCAGTGTATGAGTTCTTTCAAAAAATACCGGACTGAAGTCACTTCTTGTGTCTGGCTTTTTGGGCACCCCTTTGAAAACGTACCCTTCACTTGGAACATGTCTTCTGTCCCGGGATATTAATTAAGTTATTTGCAGGTGTTTTTAACAAAAATCAAAATAGCTGGATTATTCATGCCGAATAAATTTTTGAAGCACAAGTCAGTTCTTTAGAAACTTTCTAAAGTTTCACGGTTGTTCACCAAATAGCTGGGGCTTTAAACATCTGGAATTTAAGACTCGAAAGTTCCCTTATCCATAAATTTTAGCCACCTCAAGGTCTTTCCACCACAACTACAGCTTTCCTGACATGCTTTAGTGCTTGAGGTTAAGAAATGCACTTTGCTTGCTGCATATCCGAGTCAGATTTGATGGGGGGAAATGCTGTGAGACAAGGTATCTTCAGGACTGTCTACAAATTTGTTCTTTGTGGGAAGAAATACAGCATTTTGCATAGTCTTCTAAAAAGAGAGAACTAATCAAATGGAGAGAAAAGGACTGGCTATCAGACCTGACATATTTATATTTAAAAAATATATAATTGTGAACCATATTGCCAAATAGCCCGACAATATTGATATTGTTTTGCAGCCGGATTGGGAGAGCATGTTAGCATCCTCACCAAGCTGGAATCGAGTCTGTCGCAACTTGGATTAACCATGTTGGGTATGTCAGGTTTCCCAGAAGTCTCCATGCACCAGCTTTGGAAAATGATGGTTTTTCCATTGTACTTAATGCCGCGCTGCAAAGTTTTGCAGAGCTTCCACTCATTCCAACATCCCACTAACTTTTACTGTTTGGTATTTCCTATTTTGACTGGAACTGATCATCTAATAGATCTTTTAGCATGTGCAAAATGCCTTTTTTCTTTTCTTTTTCATTTTTGCCTACACCCCCCCCCCCCGACCTTTTAAGGACGAAAAATCTCCGTGGTTTTCATGTTGCGTTCGATGTGCCGCATTTGCAGTATCTCAGCATATTTTTGTTTTTTCTTCCAAAGCTTCTGCATGGCTAAATTAAAACAACAAGGTGCACAGTTTGAATAATTTCTCAGTGCATGCTTCAAACACCTGACTTGTTACCAGAAACGACCAATCCCTGATGAAAGGGGTTGCTCTTATTGTATAGCAGCTCCAAGAAAAACTTGCAATGCGAGCTTTCTGCAGGGCAGTGTTCAAACGACTGCCTCAGAGGCTGCCGAAGGTCACATTAGGAGTCTAAGCGAGTATGGGACTCATAAAACATGACTGCCTTGTTGAAGAGCTACACAGTAGCGGGCCGTTTTCCACAATACACTATGTAGAACCCATATCAAAAATTACCTCTTGAAACGTATAGAAACAGCTTATTGCTTTTGCAAAATGCTTGTCTACTAGATGCCTATTGCAGGGCTATAGTTATGCTCCCTGCTATTTGTGCTAGCATGTGGTGCCTGCAGGCCGCAGCTTTGTGCACCTCTGCATGCCCAGGGCACCCGAATCACTTTTGCGCACGCAAAAGGTGGACTCTCCCTGGCAGATGGAGGCAGTGCGGAAGGATGACAACCCGGTGGCAGGGGCCCAACAGCCTTCAGGCTGAGAAACGGAGTCTATTTGTTTATGCTGTTCCTTCATGTCAAAGAAGACGACATTTCAAACAGCGCTGATACGCGCCGTCTCCACCCTGGCCTCGGCCTGTGCTAGACCTTGCATGTATTGCCCCTGACATCTGACGGGGAGTTCCCGGCATGTCTTTTTTAACAGTAAGGGATCCTCGTAGGCTTCTTATGAAGCAGGGTGTTAACCTCAAAGTCCTGGCCCACTTCCAACTGGAGTCATTACAAACTGCCTGTCTTAATTCCTCTTCCTGTGTCAACTGGATAAAGGTATTCCTTGGCTCCACGTCCTACCCTAAACCATTGTATAGTGTTGCCATGTGCAGTTAAACAGTTGCTGCCTTCCACCCAACACTTCTAGCTGCGGTTTTGTTAGTGGATGTCATTGTCTTCTGCTCTGGCCTGTTTCTGTCTCCATAGCTATACAAAGGGGCCCGAAATTAGTGCGTTGCCCCATCTCCCAGCGTGTGGTAGTCTTCAGACAATGTAGAGTTAGGTCCTAGATCAAAGCCTTCCTATTCACCCTAGAGGAGGGCGCATACTGGGGATGGGAGAGGTATGGCCAAAAGAGGCCAGGCTTCAGCTGTTTTTCAGCTGGCAAATGGCCCTTTCGGCAGCTGGTTCCCTGTAGACCATCACCAAAACTCCTCTAAGGTATGGTGTGGTCTAGCATATAGCCAGGCTTTGATTTGGAGGACTACAACTGTTTCTTTTTGCCCCCTCCCTGTCACCACTATACCACACAGACTGAAAGCGGAGAAAACTGAGCCCTAAACTCCGTAAACTCAGTAGGTTTGTGAAGATCATTGAGGTCAGGCAGAGGAAAGGAGCATGATTTGCTTCCAAGATCATTGCTCATGTGAAATAAATGCATGCATTCCCAGACTAGTGTCATAACGCTGCACCACCAAGCACCCTGTCTTCTTCCAAGCGTATTCGGCGCATTGTAGATGGGGCAAATGGACTTCTGAGCCGCTCACAAAATGATAGCAAGCATAGTGTTCATCCAGGATAATGTGGTAAGATAATGTGGCAACCTCCCCTAGTCCCTTTGCTCCAAACTGCTAACTGTATACTAGTAGCAACAAAACAACTGCCCATTAATCTAATCATTTTGGAGCGTTTTGGGCTCTATAATTCCCACCAGTGCTAATACACATCCGTCTTGTCTACAGCCAGACATTACAGGAAACTTGTAATAAAGTTACTCGCTCTGTTCAGCACAATAAACCCAGGAACATTTGTGCACCCTGAGAAATGCCACAAGCTCGGCCTGGTTGAAACCTAGACATTTACTTACCTTACAATATTTATTATTCCTTTCTTCTAACGCACTTCCTCTGTGCCATCTGTCTCCAAGGCAGGAGGAGTGCATTTCAGATGCTCCTGGATGCTTAAAACACCAAGGAGCAGTGGTACAAATAGATAACTATTTACTTAAGTGAATGTCTTTTTTATGGAGCTCTGCTGAACATTAGCATTTTAAAGATTTTCTTTCCCTTTCCCTTACCAAGATGATGGAAATAGTCTTTTATGGCTTTAAGGAAAGATGCTCTTGTATGACATGCCTTCAGTGGGAAATCAGCAAACTTAAAGACAATCTTGCTCTTTTTGTGCTCCTTGTTGCATTATATCACCACTTGATTACCTTAATCCTGATGAAGCCTTAGGGGTCTGGGACATAAACTGGTTTGACCCAAATAAGTTAAGTCTGATAATGCATTCAACCAGGTTTATCTCAAACCAGTTTTAGCATTTTCAAACTGGTTTATGCACCCTGAACATCTGTTCTGTTACAGGTTTAAACCAGTCCCTGATCACTTAAACCAGTTTGTGTGCCATGTCTGTTCCTAGCCTGACAGTCTTTCCATGGACTTTGTGGGATTTGAGATTAGATCACATATAATAGTCACCTATGCCCTTCCCTTCCTTGCTGTTTTTTCTTAATGAGAATCAGTTTTTAAAATGTAGTAAAACTGATATTATACAAGCCAATCTTTGGCAGTGCCAGGGGAGAAGGAAAAGAGGGAAGAAGTCTTTTTTTAGTTTTGTGATAGGAACAGAGGCAGGATGCTGGGTTTCTATTTCTACATTTTCTACTGACTTCTTTGTGCCCATAAGCAACTCATTTTAGGCTAAAAATGGAAAATCAGGAATGCATCATTGTGCTTACATAATTGTATACATGCAATTCAGCGCATAAGTGAGCCCCTGAATAAAGGCATGACTGGCTTAACTAAAAAGGCCCTCAACTGATTTGGGAACAGAAATTACATAGGAACTGGCATAAGTGCTCAAAAACTGGTTCAAATCTGTAACACAACAGAAGTTCTGTGCAAATAAACTGCTTTCAAAATGGCCGAAATTGGTTTAAGATAAACCTGGATGGATGTAGTATCAGACTTAACTGACTTAGATTAAATCCGTTCACTGAACTTCTTTCCCAGATCCACTCCAGTTTCAAGTTAATTCACAATCCCCCAGCATGCATTGCACCTCTCCTACAACCCCCACCCCCTCCATCTCAGGGTGGGCGGACCAGTCTTGGCCCAAGCTGAGCAGGGAGGCATCCTCGACCGCTCCCCATCTTTTGGCCTGGGTCACTGCAGGCCTGTGGCTGCATTTCTAGAATCAAAAGTGAATGTCTGGTCACTTGCTTATCAGTCCTACCTGCGCAGCTTAGACTAACCTGCAACAATTGAATTGACTCAGCCTCAGGCTTTTTGACTGTCTGTACTTAGCCCCGGTGACAAGTGGCATAGGACCAGTGGAAATCCTGGGTCTCCTCTCTAGCCTGCCCTGTGCATTTGCTACTGAATGTCTGAAACCAGCATGGATACCCTGTCCAGAACAAGCTCAGAAAATCCATCTCCCTATAGTGTTGTATACTAGACATAAGAAGAACAAGGCCACTGCCTTACCATGTTTCCAAGCTGTTTGAAAGACCTGTACACACAACACTGCAGCTGTCTTTTTAAGGGTGATGTGAACTTCCAGGGAGGAAACTAGGAGCTTGAATATTCCCCACCCCCCTCCTGTACCTAAGGCCCCCGTCTCTTTTGGCCCTTAACACTTTAAAGGCTTGAAAAGGGCAGAGACATGAAATCTTACACTTTAACCTGCTTCCTTTTTCCATCTCTCTGTAATTTGCCACATCAATGCAGTCCCTACTGTATGATCTGGAAACTATGTCTCCCTTTTCAAAAGATTTCCTTTTGATTTTTCTTGGAGTCCACTGTGTTTTTAAGCTCTTCTAAGATAGTTGCTTTGGAGCAGGAAGTTCTGCAGACCCCACTCTCTGTCTCAGGAAGACGAAAGGTGAGCCAGAGGGCTATTAGCTCTTCCTTTTTCATTTGCTAGCCTTTGAAAAAAAATTCATCAAACATAAAACGGTGCCAGAAACATTCATTTTCATTTTATTTATGTATTTTCCACTATGTGGTACAACAGGTTTTGACATACATCTGATTAGCAGGACAGGAGTCTGCCAGCACAAAGACACCGGGTATCTCTGGATGGAACGGTCTGTGGGAAATCAGAAGCGATTGTTAGTTCTAGATGAGCTTTCTGCTTCACTGCACGAATCAAATACCTGAATCAAATTATTATGTGCAGCTGTAAAAATTGTGATCTTGAAACCCGATTACAATTTTTTTTGAAAGGTCAGTGACAATATACAAAAGATCTTTCCTTCTCTAATATAAACATTGGATGAAACAAAGATGACTTTCTCTATAAGCTCAGAAAGCTTTCGCATTCCTCAGTAAAGGAGCCTGTACAATGCCAGCAAATTTCAGAGTCCAAAAGAGGTCACGACTGACTGGGATGGGCTGTTTGCTAAACGACTGGCCACTTTACTTTTGAAAATATTCTTTTCCCTGGTTGTTTTACCTCTCATCTCATGAAATGCTTCAATACAACCAGGGCTAACTCAAAAGGGTGGTTTTAATAAACCAACATTTTGGTCTTATCACAAGTCTCTTGAAATGCTTTCACAGCATGGAGAATGTAAGACATCTCAGCACGGTCAGGTCCTTTTAAAAGCTTTTCATTTGCATCTAAGCAAGAACTATTGCCCCCACACCCAATTACACTATCAGTGTCTATCCAGCATACAACAAGAGACAGACCCCCTGTTCCTTTATTTAAGAGTATTGCGTGTTTGAACAATGTAGTAGTAGCTAAACTTTCATGCCATAGCCAGCAATGACACATAAACAAACCATTGTGAAGGACACAATCTGAACCAGATGGACCCAGGTGTTAATACTGCATGTTGCCCAACCAGAAATCCAACTTGTGGCTGAAGTTGCAAACAAATTATTAAGTGAAGACAATGGGTCTACTCACTCGACTAAAGGCGACTCTTGTTAGTAAAGTGTTTTTGTTGGACTGAGCTCTTAAGGTGCATTTGTAGGCATAAATTAGACTTTGTAAAGACAGTTCTTTTTACACTATATTTTCCAGATAGTGTTTCATAAAAAGAAACAACACCCAACTGTGTCTACTTCTAGGGATTACGGTCAGGACACATGGCAGGGTGGCACGTTATAAACTATCTTGCTTATAGAGGCATGAGCTTTTGTTGGCTATAGCCTACAAAAAAATTACGTTGTATGTCAAGATCACAAGAACTGGTCTGTTGGTCTGTATCCCCCTAAGGAGGTGATTGAAAACATTTCTAGTGATTTTTTGTTTGGTTTGGTTTGATTTTGTTTGGTTGCTTGAAACTTTTATCACACATTTTTCATTGACATAGCAAGTAACATGATTTTTTTTCCAGTTGTTTTGGAAACCAAATATATATTTTTTTTCCTTAATTTTTCATAAAGTAGAAAACTTCATACATAAAGATAGGCTCTCTTTGTTAAACACGGCCAGCTGTTGATTGAACTTGTTGCAATTATAGACAAAGGTGGGTATTTGAGGAAATGTCAGGGCCTTCTGTATGAGACATTTTATCTCTAGGTGAGAGTATGCCGAGAAGGCAAAGATGGGAGTAAGAGATACAAGTGCGAGGGGCAGGGAAGCCGGGTTGACTTTTGGCATGTGGGAGACCAGGAGGAATGTGCTTAAGAGATCCAGGACGTTTACCTCGAGTGGAGTTCTTCAGGGCTTTAATATGGGATCAAGGTATTTGATGTTGTCCCAGTATAGGGGGATGCCAGGGGAACAAATCAGTAGACAGCAGCATGATTAAATCTGGAAAATGAGTGCCACCTTTATTATCCCCAGGTTTTATTAGCTGCAGGATGAAAGAGCCCAAAGTTGTTCATGAACTTGGGCCTTTGGAATGGCAATTTGCTGGGCTTCCTGCCAAGCCACCAGGCCAGATGTTCCTGACGTCGTTTGAAAACCACTGTCTCAGTCAGTAAACATCGCATCAGTCCAAGCTCAAACCTGATTAAAGGAAACTTTGGATTTTCCACTTAATGAAGAAGGGGTGAAAGGTAGGAATGTTCAGGAGATCGCTCCATGCCAGGAACGAGTCAAGGAAGTCAGTGTCTTTCTTTGCCTGACTACAACTACTGTGTAACTTCATGCTGATCACCAGCACATCTCACAAAGGTTGGAGTCTTTGGGTTCAGTTCAGATGAAAATCTAAAAGGGTCAGACAGCTTCTTGGGGCTGATCATAGCGCTTCCAAATTTCTGAGTCATGAGAAGGGGCCTGAAGTCTCACAAGATCTCCATTGGAGAGTCCCAGTAAATACTGCTTCCGTTCCTGGAGCCACCATGAGAATGGTCTTCCTGGTAGCGGTCTGGATGTAGTGAAGTTGAGATGTATGAAAGCTTAAAGGGAAAAAAAAAAGTTATTTAAATACTTTAGGACCACAAAAGAAAAACATTATTTTGGTTTTTGTTAGAACACTTGAGCCAAACATCAGGGTAGTTCTCTCTCTTTAATCGGTTTGCCTTTTCCTGTATTCAGACAAGTTTTCTAGTAATTGGGGCTGGATGTCCAAATATTATGTCACTTGTTTGCAAGAACATGGTGTAGAGGATGTCTCCAGCTTCATGGCTGTTCTTGAATTCATATGCAGAGAGTAATAGCAGACTACACAAATTGTATATTCTAAGGGACATCAAGGGTGACATTTTCAAAGTTTGGCCTCCATCTATAGATGTTCTTCGGCATTACTGTAATTATTGTGCCTACGTACACATGCAGGCAGCCATTGCATGTAAATAATAGAATATGGTATATATATAGATGGGGGGGGAGAGGGAGAGAGGTTGTCCAAATGTCTGGCCTTTTATCATGTACACGACAACTCAGAAGTCTAAGGAAACAAAATTCAAAGCACTGATGGGTAGTAGTAGTAGTAGTAAGTAGTATTCCTTTTGCATATTCTATCATTTACATGCGATTGCTGCCTTCGTATGTGTGTATATGTGTGTGTATATATAGGCAAATTGAAATATGCGTGTGTGTGTGTGTGTGTATGTGTATATATAGCTCCAAATCAGATTGTCTAAAGGTTGTCTTTATTTATATATCGATCGATCGATCGATAGATATATGGAAAAGAATCTGGTTGTCTGTCACTGTGCCACGATTACAGGTTTCCCAAAATACCTGCAATAAAAAATGAAGCTACTTGAAATTATTCCTTCCACTTCATTTTGAACTCTGAAATCATCTTATTTCACTGGATCGTACTCCTCTGCCACATTTCACAGTTGTTGCTTGGGCTGGAAAATAGATCCTTTTGCCAAAGAAAATACTTATTGGGCAGAAATTGACAGGGGGGGGGGAAACGAGGTAAAAATCTAAGCTTTTGCTGAAATCAATTCCAGTTATAGACTTAAGCTTAATTTGATTTAGTGTATGTAGGCTGAACAAAGATAGTGCACTATGTTTTGTAATTCAGAGCATGCTCCCCCTTAATATTAGATGGGTGAAGCAATGAAATGAGTAATTAAGAGCAGAAAGACACGTTATCTCCATTTATTCTCTTTTTTTAGATGCATTGCCATTTTTCTTTTCCCCTGATCTCTTCTTAGCCTCAAGCAATAAGACGTGACACGATGCACATGATTAACTGGCTTTTAATGCATGCCTCAGGTGCAAAGGGGAATGACTTCATCCACCTGAGAAGTGCATTAATGCCCAGTAATATATGGATCCGACAACTCTCCCACAGGAAGACTATCCACAAAAAAAAAAAGGGTGTAATTCATGAGTGTGATAGGAACAAGGGCTCATAATTCACCAGGGTGACCTCACACCCGTGACTTGACGAGTTCTACAAGATGAACTCTTCATTCATTCTCCGAGCCCAGTGTAAATCAGGAGTAGCTGCACTGAAGACAAAAAGAACTTGTGGCATTCAGCATCTCTGCAAGTTGGAAAGCTTCATTTGGGTGCCTAAGGAACCAGTATAGATGCTTCAGCTTAGCTGAACAGTTTCGATTCAATATAAAATCAAGTATAACTTGCAGCCTCATAAGGAAGCAATGTCATAACCATTAAAGGTGTGCTTTAAAGTGACGTCTCCACCTGACTGCCACTTCCAGAATGTGCAACCCACTGCTGAATGTCATGGGTCCCACTGGGCCCATCTGCAGTGTCTCAGCTCACATCTCAAGCTGTAGTAGCTACTGGTTCAGTCTCTCATACATTGTCCAAGACAGTGACCTTTATGCAGACATTATGATAATGGTATACCAGGCGCATTGCGTCTTAAGGCCCTTACGTATTTCAGGTTCCCTCATCTCTCTGTTTGCCTGCTCTTTGACTCTCTTCTCTATTGAGGTTTGTAAATTCTTTGGATTACTGGTATATCTCCCACTATGTATGTACAGTGCCTGGTACACCAGGGCCCTAAATCTTTTTCTGACTTGCAAAGATGTTCACTGAAAAGTGTGGAAAGGAGGAAGCTGACAGTGCAAAAATGAGACCCTAAGCATCGTTTAAATTCATTTGAAGGATCTGCAAAGAGCTAAAGGTGTACAAGTGAATGTGCAGACCTGTATAAGTTTAGTTCATGGTATTGGGGAAAGCATTTTGTCATTGCTTTACCATTTTCCTCTCTTCAGGGAATGTCTTAACTTGGGCAAATTGAAATACATACAATTAGGCTAGGTACAGACATTCAAAAAGCCTGAGGTGGAATGGATCTAAGTTGCACTGTTTTCTGTAAGCGGCGTAGTTTTAATGGATACCAAACAGAGCACACATTCCCTTGGTGGGGAGGAGGAAGGAGCACAGGATCTTAAGACTGGGTTTCACCATTCTTAAACCAGTCTTTGTATGCCGAGCTTCTGTTCTGTTTGGCTATAGACAAGTTTCCAATCATTTAGACTGGTAAAAGTGTAAGGTCTGTACCTGGCCTTGGGGCTTGCAAAAGTGAGGTCTCATTGACCTTACTTGAGGTCTTATAGGGAAGAACAGAATCTGCATCTCCTTTGAAAACACAGTCCCGTGCTCTATGTACAAAGCCATGCTTTTATGCAGTGGTGCTCAACCTTTTGGTCTTATGGGCTGGATGAGTGGCACAGGACCTGTCCACAAGTTAGATCCCAGGGTGAACACCCAGATTGGGCCCTGTGCAGTTGCATGGGGTCCTGCATTGCCTCAGCCCAGCCCTGGCTGGCTGCATTGGGCCCTGTGCACCCAAATGAGCACTGAGAGCCATGCTGTCTGGCCAACGGGCTCTCCACGGGCCTCGAAATTTGTTAGCAGGGGTAGGAGTGAGCTTGGGGGTTGAGCACCTATACAGCAATATATTTACCACTTCACCAATGGAGCATGGATGTAATTTATCTTACTTTCTGTTCACTACATAGTGTGAAAAACATGATGTAGCCTACATAAAGTAGGTAAAGGAGATGAGAGTATAACAACTCTTCAGTGAGTTAAAAATGATTACAGTATCACTAAAAGGCATTCAACAACCCACTAAATCCTTTCTTTTTTTTTCTTTTTTGGCAGACCATAACCACCAAAATGATACCAGAGGAGTCATTTACTGAATCACTTTGTCCTCAGTATGCACACGTGAGCTAAACAGATAGATCATAAACAGCAGCTGGGAATCCCCTTTTTTTTGTGCACAAAGAAGCTTATTTGAATTTTTTCTTGCTTTCAACTCTACGCACACTTTGCTTTTTTCCACCCTTTGGCTTGGGACTATAGCTTTGATACTGCAAACAATCTTAATCAGTCCTAGTGACTGCACTGAGGCAGAGATGATGATTACATTTTTTTTAAAATAAAAGGAAGCCCAGGCTATTTGGGATAGTTTAAGCCAATCGTTTGAAATCAGGCAGTATCAGTTCAATTTACTACGTATTTTTTTTATGTAAGTAGTCAGCGCTGCTATTAACAGCTGGACTTCAAAGTTTTGATGAAGCAGGAGTCCTGAGGTCTGTGCAATGTAACTTTTCTCCCCCTTCATGTAGTCATTAACAAGAGTTGGTTTACATGAGCATCAAGTGCTGATAAGGATGTCTGAGTATTGTCACAGAAATTGCTCAGTAAAGAGAGCAATTTATAGGAAAGCCAAGTGTAAGACATTAGTCATGCACTATTAGGGGACATCTAGAAAGATCTTTTGAACTCTCCTGGACTTGAACTTAATAAAAGCAAATTCCAAGGGGGAGGTTAGCTGTATATTGGCCAACCACTTAAAAACGATATTGGTCTGGGGTAAAAATTGCAAAGCAATTAACCCAGTTCCAGCAATGGTTTGGTTCATTGTTCAGAACAATTGTATTTCCAACTGGTGATAAAGTCAAGAGTGTTTTTACTGGAAGTAGTTGAATGGTGGGGTGGGGGAAAAGCTATTCTCAAATAATCTATTTGCTGACAGATGACAAATCTCAAAAGATTCTGTATTATATTCCACTAATCTTATTCTAGTATAACTTTACTGAGGACAGTGGGGATACTTGGGGGGTTATGAAATGGAAAACTAGGCCTTTAGATACTAAAGATACCTTTCTTACCAAACGTTGAGATAGAAGGATAATGAGGATGGGAGAAGGGCCTTGCAATGATAGTCTGATTGGATGAAGAAAATGCTAGACATATGCACTAAATGTTGCAATGCGTGATTTGACCAGCTCTAAGTATTGTTGTGATATCCTCTCATTCAGCGTGTGAATAAAAAACGTTATAGCACGGTGAATTTTTATACCTGGCTAAAACAAAGGCTTTGCAATGAGAGGACTTGGGATGAATGAGCCACAGATATTGAAATCAAGGCTGCAGGAAATCACAAAATCAAAGCTGAACTGTCTTATATTGAAACAAAAATGTTTTGGGGCATCTCCATATGTCCACTATGCTGCAGGGTGGCATTGTCTCCTCAGCTTCTTGCTGCTTGTATTCATTTGTACTTGTACAACGTGAGCGGAAAATGCCACCAGCCTGATCCTGGTAGCTTTAGAGAAATATTAGCATTGAAGCCTCTGCGTTTCAAAGTAACGAAGATTTAGGCTCAGAGAGAAGCAGTTAACCAGCGTATCTACACATGCATTATTAACTCTCTTTAGTTAGTGCACATTAAATCTAGTTGCACATTAAATCTAGTACCTCCATTGTGAGGTACTAAGCAAATGTGCATTAGCCTGTCTTAATGTGCATTTGCTGAATAGCAGAAGTCAGCCAGAAGGCAAGGTACAGGTACATTTTATAGACAAACTGTATTTATTTTATGAACTGCAACTCTACCTTGCCTTTTGTTTCAGTATTTGGAGCGAGAGCAAGCTGTAGAGCCCCAAACACATCCAGATCTGAGCTGGGTCCAGGTCCAGGAGCTCTCAGCTGTGGCCTGTTTCTTTCATGCAATCAAACTAGACAAGCTAATCGCTGGTTTCTGTTCAGAAGCGCCACTTCCTGCAGTCCTTTCGCAGCACGGCATGAAGAAAACCCACTGCTTACAAAAGGCATATGCACTAGTGCACCTCTGATTTGGTTTTTCCACAAGGTGGAAATCTACCCTGTCTTCTGCATTATACGCAGTCATACGACGACGGTGCGCTCTGAGCCGGCCGGCGTAACATGCTTCAATTCCGTTCTGCGTATGCATGTCCACAGATTTGGATTTTCTATGTGACAGCACCTGTTAATTGTCCAGTTAGGCATTACCTATTAAACATTTACTGCCCATTTCCGGGACATGTCTGGAGAGGCTAGCAGGAAATTTAGAACAAATTAAGCAGCAGCTGTAATCCCTTATGCTTTTTAACAGCCTGCAGTATTATTAAATATTAGAAATAGATGTCACGGGGGGCAGACACATTTCATCCAGTGGGGCTTCGCGACACCCAGGCTGCCTCGCCAACCGGGCCCAGGCGGTTAAATTGCTCAGCCGGTATCTCTCCCTTTACGCTCTGTCTCTCCACCCACACTTTTTGGTATGTTTGATGGGGCTCTTTCATCCCCCCCCACCGTTCCCACACAATTTCACATGTGGTCTGAGTGGGGCACTTCCTGCCGTTAAAAAAAGCAAAACCAAGACCCCTGCAGAAACAGCCTGTGTGCAGAACACCCAAGTTGACAGAGTGTGAGAGAGATGGCCTAATCCATACCAGATGAGTAACTGCAGTGGCCTACTGCGCCAGGCCAAACACAGAGAAGAATACAGAACAATCCTTTTTTTTTCCCCCCCTTCTTCTCCTTTTCCAAGTGGACACTTCAAAACACTAGAAAAATATTCCAGAGAGCATGCCCCTAACTTTAAACCGATATTGTTTGGGTTAAATTGCCTACTATGCAATGTTCTTTCTTCGCTTTCAAAATAAACCATAGGAAGCATTAATGCAAATACTATATAAACACACATTCATTCCTACATTTTAAAATCTGCTCCAGTGCTCAGGCCCAGTTCCTTTTAGCTGCAGTTTAATTTGATGTGAGAACCAGATGTATCCTTAAATTGCAGACTTCACAACCTTCGTACATGTAAACAGGAGGGAATGTGATCTATATCGGAGAGGGAAAACTACAGCAAGCAATCCATTTAACTGCACAGTGTCCCCTTCACTTCTGGATGTGTATTATTTTAGTTTTATTTGATCACATTTAAGCATGGTAAGAAATGGAGCGGAGACTTATTGAGGGCAAAAGCTCAAATGCACTGCTACTTCTGCCTTGGCGTTTTATATGACCATTTTGAATTAGTTATGACCTGTTTAACACGGAGACTTGGTATCAAGAAATGTGAACTGTAGGAAAACTGCCATGTAATTTTTTTTAAGTAGGAAAGGAAGGGGAAAGGGCAAACAGAGTAAGAGGTAGGATTGTAATTTAAACCAATTACGATGTGTTCTTTAGGCTACATTTTAAAAAGTTTCAAAAATCAATGCAAATAAATATATGATAGCCAACTGCAGATGTTGATAGGTCACATGCTTTGATGGTAATCCTTGATCCAGATACTGCTACCAGCTTCCTTGATGTAAAAATGCTGTACAAAAAGCTTTAAGTTTTAGTAGTTTATTTCTGTTTTGTTACTGTAACTAAGAGTAGACTCTCACACATTTTAAGTTGTTTTCATTTAATATTTTTATTTTTATTCTATTTTTAATTATCGTTTTAAAGTACATTGAATAAGAACTCATCAGCCACGTTTTCATTTCCTCAAAACAAAGCTTTTGGGGGAAATGCTCTAAACCGAACATTTTATACATATGTGTATGTGTGTGCATATATATGTACGTGTGTGTGTGTGTGTGCGCGCGCATAAACGTTCTGTTCAGGGGATTCATGCCAACCTCAAAATATAGGAATACATTTTAGAGTTACATGTATATGTATTATATATTCCAATCAGGACTCGCAGCAGAGATAATATCTCTTACTAGACCAACAAGATTTTTGGCAAAAAAATTCTTTAATTGCAAGATTTTAGGCACAAATACCCTTCATCAGGCATTGGAGACAAGATTGTAAAAGTTCTCCTGGGTAGGAATGAGAGTTCATATTCTATATTCCTATATTTTGAGGTTTTGTCATGAATCCCCCAAACCAAATAGTTTTCAGCCGAAATCTGAAAAAAAAAGTATTTTGGTCTGGAGTTTCTGTTTTTGACATTTAAAAATATCAGTAAATGTAGTCAAAATTGAAATGAACCATAGACATTCTGAGGAAAAAACTCTCTTTTCATTGAGAGACTTTTGCTGATCAAAGTTTCAACCACCTCTATTTTATTCTGCAAGTAACATGACTGTAATGAGGTAACTTGGAGAACAATGCTGTAAAGTTCATGTTCATGTATGTACACCCATGTATAGTCGTGTGTGTTCACACACACTGTAAATAATCACTGTATTTATGAAAATAAATGTTGGCCTACAAGCCGCACTTTTCCATCAGCCTAGTGTGAGAAAATGCGGCACCACCGAGGTGTTTTGCATTCAAGAGCTTTAATGGCTTTTGGGTGTCCTCAGACCATGTTATCCCAACGAGCGGACACAATGGGGACACTATCATGGATGACAGTGGGCCAGGATTTCTCTTTAGCCTTAGGTGAGATCCATAGCTGCTTCCCATGGTAAATGAGGCCTGCGTAGGGCCACATCTAGGATGATAACTCTTACACACGGTAAAAACGACCCAGTCATGCCATGCCAAGAAGGAGCTAAAAACAGGCCACTGAGCTGTATAGCCACCTCTTTGAGTGCCTAAATACATATTATCACAGTAATACTGCAGCTTCAGGGTTATTGCAACCTAGTGAGTGAACAGCACACACTGGGTGCATCTACGCATGAGATGAATGCGATGCAATAAACTCCGGAGTGGTTTGAGCCGGAGTCAACTGCTCCTGGGCTCTGCATCTGTTTCCTCAGGACTGCAGCAGTATAGATCAGCCCCAGCCAGACAGGAGGTCAGGCCCAGGCTCTGGTTGGCAGTGGGGCTGGCAGGAGTCAGGGGTCTGGACCCCGGCTGGCTGGGCTGACCAGGCACAGTTTGTCTGGCAGTCACTGTCTATACGTGAATTTAAGTGCACTTAATGACTCTGCTGGAAGATAATATTGTCCCCGACAGCACTATCTTATGGTGAGTTATTTAATTTATTTCACCCTAATACTGGTGCATGTGTAGACTGTGCTGCTTTACTGCGGAGCTAATTAGCCTACCGTGCAGTAAAGCACATGTGTAGATACACCCACTGTATACTTAACGAGAGAGACTGTTGTGACCCCCACCATCTCTTTTACTCTTTTTTATTTCTTTTTAGATCAGGGAAAAAAATGTATGCCCAAATCCCCAAGAGAAAGTTCATGAGTAATGGGAAAATAGCAGTAATCATGAATGATGCCCAGGATGTGGTTCAGGAACACTCCCCACCTCTGCCGCACAGCCACCAGCGGGAGCAGGACGTGAACTCGGCTCTCCTGTTTTATTCGATCAAATTTAAGAATTGCAAAAAATAATGACAATACTCACAGTCCTATTATTACTTCATCTCTTCTCACATTACCCTGAGGCTGAGGGGTCTTTGTCATGGACCAGACCTCCACTGCGCTACATATTGTACAAACACAGACAAAAAAACTATGGTCCTTTAAGGGGTATTTGAAGCAGAATAATGCCATTGTGCTGCATTTTTTTAGCTGGGTTTATGTCTTTGGTGTGAGGGGCAGTATGGGAAAAAGCACAAAGGTACTTATCTGGATATCTAAAAAAATAAGTGATGGAAATTATCATAATGAGTCAACTAAGAGTAGAAGGAATGTAATATGACTTCTTTTTTTATTTCTGCCCCTTAAAACTGTGGATAAGGCTTGTTCATTAAACTTTTAAAGACTAAATGAGCTTATTAAAGCATCT
Source organism: Crocodylus porosus (assembly GCF_001723895.1). NCBI lineage: Eukaryota > Metazoa > Chordata > Crocodylia > Crocodylidae > Crocodylus > Crocodylus porosus. Next base: position 36,436,370 of record NW_017728915.1, on the reverse strand, counting down.
CAATACCTGATGGGAAAGAGTGTAGGACTGGTCACCACACTGGTGAGTGCAGTGGATACAGGGTCAAGCACTGAAATAATTGAAGTATATACATTTAAACACATGCGCGTGCACACACCCGCTAATTACAAGAGCAGACCTGAGCCCAGAGACTGTAGGCCCAGAAAAATCTGGCCAACTACCTATGACATGCGTGCATGCCTTTGGACCAATTTCTCTTACCATTGTTTATTGTGCTATTTTACTTTTACATAAAGGAGGAAAAAGTTCATTGGCAGTTGCCCTTGCCTATGAACAAAACCCCTATTCTACATTTTTTAAAGCCTGCAGCTGAATAAATGCAAGAACCTGGCCTTTTCTTTACAGGCAGGGGCTGTCAATATTATACGATGCTAGAGAAACATGAGGGGAAGTGAGTGAAGGAACGACAGACCGAGATTTTCTGTTTCAAATACCAAATGTTTGAAGCCAGTGTTAAGCTGTGCCAACATAGCGAGGAATGAGTGCAATGTGAAACGTGATCCCTTTAAGAAGCTGGAAGGTACCGGGGCAGGGTTTTTTTTTGGTGTGTTGCTATTAAAAGCCATTTGAAATTCTGGGTTGCCCTTTTCGGAGGAGAATAAGCAAAAAAAAAAATAAATAAAAAAATAAAAATCAGCCTATATTTAATTCTGTGTTTAATTCTGGGCAATGTGTCAGAAACAAAAACATGACACGATTTTACTCTCTTTCAGCTTTCTGCAAAATGTGCACACGTGAATAGTCAAAATATCATTAATGCAAGAATTCATCTCTTCTTCCCTGGGCTTTTCAAGTGCAGTGGCTTCATTGACCACTCCTCTATTTAAGTGTAATCCAGCTGCCAGTGCTACAGCCATCACAAACACCAACTATTAGTTTTAGTTCAGGTCATGGCCAGTTTTAGTTATTTGAACTTCTTCAAGTGGCCTTGTATCCCGGCACTATTGCTAGTCGGGGGGGATGGGACATCATGTCCAAATAAGGCAGGTGATGGTCACTTTTAAATGGAATTGTGAAAATGTTTTAAAGCCTGGAGCAGGCTACAGAGGGTCATGCATTTTACTGAGATATGATTCAACTGTCTTTAGAATAGCTGCTGGCTATATGAAGAGAGGTGGGCTGCTAAGAAGGTAGTTTTTTAACTCATCGTTATTCCCATCATCTCAAACCTAAAATGCTAGCTGGCTAATATTGGCCCTGGCACACGAAAGTCAAAATTCGTGTTGAGTATGTCTTCTATTTTATTAAATACCCCTTTTAAAGTCAATAGGACTTCTTGTGAGGTAGGCATTACTCAATATGAATAAGTTTAGGAAATCCTGGCCTTTACAGATCTTTATATGCATTTACACACACATACATGCTCCTTTACTTACTTATAATATATGCTGCCACAGGGGCACAGTGAGAGTAGTTAAAGGCATCTTGTGATGGATCCAGAAGCATATATGAGAAAGGGTATATGTGTGTGTGTGTGTGTGTGTGTGTGTGTGTGTATATATATGTAGGCATTGCCTAAGATAAAAGGCAGTCTATACGTGGGGGGAGGGGAAGAAGCTGTAGTGGTGTGTGTGTGTGTGTATGTGTGTGTGTGTATGCACATGTACCACATAGGCTTTAGAATTTTTTTATGGACCCATATCTCAAGTCCAAGTGACACATGGGGTTAGCATGGTTTTAGGTGTACCAATTAACAGGAGAGGAGGATGTGGCTGTGATCACATCCTGCAGACTTTGACTCCCTAGCCCAAATGACCTGGTATTTTCTTTAGAGATGGGTTGAGTTGGGGTGAACTTCTGAACACAATGAGCCTTAGATTCATGCCTCTGGATCTATCATGAGTTGCCTTAACTGTTCTCATCATACTGTGTAGCCACTCAAAGCAGCACATAAATTCCTGTGTTTCATACTATAAAACTGAAAATGGTATAATCGAGAGTATAGAGAAATTGCAAAACCTACAAAATATGTATTGAAGTAGACATCTCACTAAGACCGTGTCAACAAGGAACTGCATGACTCCACAGATTGGCTTTCTACTCTTAGATCTGTGCTCTGACACATGAGTAAAACTCAGTCCAGGTTAATCTTGCTGAAAGACCATGTCTACATGGTCTTAGTGAGATGTTAACTAGTGTTTACAGTCCATGAGATCCTTGGTTTCTTAGCCGAAGCTGCTTGTTAGAAGAAAGGTAGGGCCTGGCTCAGTTAGATGCGTCGTTGGCAGTCCCTCAGAGTCAAGGATGATGTCTGTCAGGCTTGATGGGTCCTCAGGTGACTGAAAAACGCGATTCTGGATGCACGCAATCTTTGGTCATGTTGCTGCAGTGGGGAGCGGGATTCACAGCCGCAGGTTGGTCTCCTTCTTCTTCCTCTGCTGCTGCCATTCTGCCTCAGTATCGAGTCTTTGGGCCTCGAAGTGGTGTGTGCCTCGGTGGACCGGGTGGCACCACACTGAACAGTCAGCAGCTTGCTCCTCCCAGCTGTTGGTATTGATGCCTCCGTGCTTGAGGGCGACCTTGAGTATGTCTTTGTATCGTTTCCTTTGGCTCCCCTTTGAGCGTTGGGCAATGGAGATGCGTCAGTTAAATGCACGATGGCGTGTGTATACTTGCAATAACTCTCAAGATCCATCAGGAATTGCATGGACAAACAACAACTTGGGTACCTAAATTCACATGCTGAGCACATACCTTTTAAGCTAACTATATTTTTCTTCAGGCTTCGTGCCAATTGCAGTAGTGGTTTAATGAGAACGCAGATATTTGACTTCTAGGAACTGAAAAAAGACAACCTCTTTTCACACGGGCTACCACAGTGCGACCAGATGTTAAGAACAGCTTTCATCATGACTAACCTGGATTGAATTTCACCCATGTGTTGGAGCATAGATCTAAGAGTAGAAAGCCAACCTGTGGAGTCACCCGGTTCCTTGTACCTTGCATACGATTCAGAAACAATCTGCTTGAACCAAGTGAACAAGCTGATTTTACTTTAGCCTGGATTTTGAGTTCTACTTGTATAACAAATAGGATCATCCCAAACCTGATGCGTCACTGTCAAGGTTTTATTGGACACAGTTCTGGTGCCCCTTGTCAAGCGAAAACAAGAACAAGTGGCTGCACTCATCCAACCACTTAAAAATGTTTTCCTGCCTTTTATCCTTCTTTTTACAAGAAGACTAAAGCTATCTCTTGGTGTTTTCCTAGCAGTCATCTGGTGCAGGAGAAATAAAATGTTGCAAGGAAAATAAGAAGCAAATCCTGGCATTTGAGGAAGAACCTAATGGGACTTCTTCCTAGTTCTTCACCAGTTCAGACCAGTTGCAAACCAGCATGAATTTTGGACCTGGCTTTGGAATCAGGAATTAGAAACACGTACAACGTTTTCCAGTTTCCTGATGGGTTCCCTTTAATGTAAACAGAGGGTAACATTTTAACTAGATCATTAAAGCAGCTGGCAAGAATGCACTAATCGTGTCACCGAGCTGCCTGCTTCACCTCTGATTGCTATTAATCAATGGCATCTTGGAACAGTTGAACTCAGTTAAAGGGTTCCAAATGGTTGAATTAAAAATAATAGGTTGGATTTTATTTTATTTTTTTTCCTTTTCACACTTAACGCACTGCATTAAAGCTATACTTTTTAAAGCTTTACACCGTTCATTAGAATTCACTTTCTGGTTCATGACACGGTACAATCTGGGAATAATCAGAGCCTGAACATGTGTCTTCTAGCTTCTTTACAGGAAGAAAATGTGATAGTTGAAATTTCTTTCAGTTATCAAGATAAAAAGAAAATATATTGAATTTTAAAGGCAATACTAGGTGGAATGGCAGGTATTTGGGTTTCCACTTATAAAGAGACTGGGAAATAAATGTCCAGTGACTTTATCCCAAAAGAAGATTAAAATCCAAGTGTTCAAACAATAACCTAATTACTGTAACCCATTATTGAGATGGAGTGATTTTCATCCCCACTGTCCAATGAAACAAGACTCCTGGCTACTGAGCGTCCAGGAACAGATGGAGGGGTGTCAAGAATGATAAAAAGCTCCCGAGTATAAATGTTACAAATAGGTTAACTGAAAGGAGTGGCGCCATGCATACCATAAAACTCTGCTAGGCTTGTCATGTTCAGATAAATCTTGATTTTGTAATAGAATAACTTTGCAGCTCCCTGCATTGGGTTTCACAGGTGATTAGATCACTGATGTATGTGGCAGGAGATGAGGGCAGGGGGCCAGGACACGACAGAGGAAGCCTTAAATGACCTTCTCTAGCTGCTCTTTGATAATACGAGGAAAGTGGACTGGTAGCGTGCAGTGGCTACATCTGCATGACTTTTACTTTTTTGTAGGGGGAAGGAGGAGGATCCATATCTGGGCGGGGGGGAAAAATCAATTCAACTAGAAACAAACTCACTTGGCTCACACTGGCAAGCCTCATACAGGGCCTGCAGGGGTAGGAAGTTGGATAAGTGGGGCTTCAACCGCCAAAGTCGCCTGGAGGGTTTCCTCTAACAGGAAGTAATCCTGCAGCTTGTTACTCCATCCCCAAATGAAAAATGCCACTGGATGTAGAGGAAAATACCACTGGGCATTCAGTTATGGAGGAAAGGTACTTACTCAGTCTTAGGGCAGACCCCATCAGCAGGGATCCTAAAATCAGAAGTGATTTAAGGAGGTCCTTGACTATTTGAAACCCAGAGGGATGTGGCCATTAAGATAGCTCCCCCCAATTCTGATGTAGAGTGGGGGAAATCTATGCATGACATACATGGTGCAGCAAGGGAAGTTGAGGCTGGATATTAGGAAAAACTTCCTCACCAGGAGGGTGGTGAAGCACTGGGAATGGGTTACCTAGAAAGGTGGTGGACACTCCATCCTTGGAGGTTTTTAAGGCCCGGCTAGACAAAGCCTTGGCTGGGATGATCTAGTTGGGGTGGTCGTGCTTTGAGCAGGAGGCTGGACTAGATGTGACCTCCTGAGGTCCTTTCCAGCCCTCGTTTTCTATAATTATACATGCACTAACAACTTCGTACAGAATTTGGTACTCTTTTCTTGCAGGCAAAGGTACTCATTTTATAGCTTAATTTTTAAGACACAATTTCTGTCTCCATTTTTTTTCCTACGTCCCACATAATTAAAGCCTTTCACTTGCATAAATGTCCCCATGAGACTGAGTATGAGCAAGGGAAGCACCTCTTTAACAAGCCAGAAAAACACTCAGCCTCATATCAGGCACTGCACCTATTCATCTTTCCTCACTCTGCTCCTTTTAACACCAAAAAAATACCCCTGAGCTCATGAAATCCTAAAGGTATATTGGCAATGCAGAGGTCAGTAACTTGATCCCAGTGCTAAAAAGACACTAACAGTTCTGGAGGGTAAAGGAAAGTTCCTTAATGATTTTAGCAGATGAAACAAAAAAAAGAGGGCAAATCCCATACTACCCAACAAAAGATAACCTTTGACTTCCTCTGAGTCTCTGAACTGTGGTGCCAGCAAAATCCTAAGTCCTTCTGGGACCAATAAATCTTTGGGTGTTCATATCAGAGATCCTATATCCCAGCTGTAAAACATGGGAATTTGAACCTAAACCAGTAGCTAAAAATTGCTATCGATAAACTTTTCTCAGCTTCATTTACTAGCAGAGTGGGATGTAGCACTGGGAGGGATGCCTTATTAAATGCACTGCTGAACTCCTTAAAAAAAAATAATCCCGTTTTTTGTCATGGGATTGCAAAATAACCAGAACAAAAAGCCTTGAGACCAATTCCTCCCCTCAGATATGTGCCTACAGCTTCTGGAGAGTCGTGAGTGTTTATCTGAGGGCTGAATTTGGCATTCAGCCTCGTAGCTCAATTTATTCCAGCAATAAGTGTGCTTCTGAAGGCACTCGCATGAGAAATACCCAAGTGTCCCTTTAGAGATGAATTCTTTTGAAAGAAAAATAGAGAGGTGAAGCAAGGGGTGTTTTGAGGATAAAAATAAAAGAGTTTTTAGTTTCATTTTTGGCAACAGGAGGTGCAGGGCAGGGTGGCTACTTGGAATTGTTTTAAATTTTGCTTCCTTTTGCAGAATTAATAGATACTGAAGGTGAATAGTGCAAGCAGAGAAAGTCCTTATGTGCCAATAGCATGATCTTTAGAGCAAGCGACAGCGAGCGGAGCTAAAAGCTGGTGTGGGGGGGACGGATCTCTGGAGATCTGGGCACTGGTGCTCCGGCCTTCTCTTCCCATTTCCTTACCTGGCTTGTGGCATCTCCTAAGATGGGTAGATCATATGCACTGCACAAATGGGGTTGGTCCTGCTTAGAGTAGGGGATTGAACTAGATGTGACCTCCTGAGGTCCCTTCCCACCCTCGTTTTCTATGTTTCTATGAAATCCTACCTGTCCTTGATAGAGTTGCTTAATTCACAAAGGAATTGTGAGGGTTGGTTGATCAGGATCTGGTTGAGAACAATGAGCATCTTATTGCTTGCACACAACGTGTCTGGGCATCCGTCTCCTTGGCACATGAGTAATCACGATGGTATATGCAAATTGGCTAATGATGTGCAAACAGGAATCATGAGCAGCAGGAGTAGCCTTCCTGCCTTCAGCTGACCCCTGAAAGCCCCTCCAAGGCCTATGATTCTGTAAGTATATAATTGGCTTCAAGTCTAGGATCCTAAGAGCAAGAAACAGAACTCGTTCTAAGTTGGAGCTGGATACATTTATGATGAGCAGTTTGTACCATGATGAGCTAGCAGGTTTCATGTCATTATACTCCTATTTGTCCATCTTCATGCACACTATTAGCTATATATCCCATGCACGATAATATATTGTTTGTGGCTTCTTATTCTAGTATGATGAATAAATAATGCTGTTTGGCAGCTGCAACTTCACTTCTCCCCAACCATATTACACCTAGTTTCAGAGTATTCTATAGGATATATACTGGGAATAATGCTATTACCCTCATCCGCCTGAAATATATCCAAATTTCCCTTCATACCATTTCAGCTGATGACCCTGAGCTCCTCTGCTGAAACCTTAGAAATGCGATAATTGTATTAAGTGAGGAATTTTGTGATGACTAATTTCACTAAAGCCATTAAAAGAAAGAAAAAGAAAGTATGTATTTAAGATCAGGGGCTGTAAGTAGTTGCTCCTGCACTGAACCTGAAAGGAAATCTTCCATAAAGAAGTTTTTCCTAAAAGGCAAGGGAAAAGCTAATGGGAACAGGTAACTAACTACCTTGGCTGATTGGATACCTATAAAAAGTTATATTTAAAGAAAAGGATGTGGGAGGTAGGGGGAAAAATGGTATATTTAAGTGGATTATTATAGTAAGAAGTAGGCTTTCTAGTCCTCAATATCTTAGTCATTTGTTTGCTAAAGGAGTCTGATCAGCCCAAAAACTTTGCCTTAACTTGTCGACTTCATATGCCTCCATTTGAGTGCATAATGATTGCGCAAAAGACTTCAATAGTAATAATAAACCAAGGATGGCAGTCCAGCATTCACTGAACATCCTACAGCAACAAGCTGAAGTGCATAGCGCAGAGCAGCACTCCAGTAACACATTGGTTAGCATAGCGCAGCCCAAAGCACTCGAGAGCCACCCAAAAATAACAAAGCCGTTTGCATGACCAATGGGAAAAAAGAAATTCAGTAAGGAAACCGATTTCAGTGTGAATTTTCCAAGGGGCTGTTACTATGAGCAGCAGAGACTTCAACTGCTGACACTGAAAAGAAGAAATAATGCAATTTGGGAGCCCAGGGACAGAAATTGCACATAAGCCAGTATAAGTGATCAGAAACCAGTTCAAACCTGTAACACACAACAGGTCAGTGCACATAAACCATTTTGAAAATGGCTGAAACCAGTTTAATATAAACCTGGATGGATGTAGTATCAGACTTAACTGATTTAGGTTAAATTGGTTTATTGAACTTCTATCTCAGATCCCGTCCAGATTTAAGTTAACTCACAGTCCCTCAGCATCCCAGGATGCTTTGCACCTCCCTCACAAACCCCCCCCCCGCACAGGGTGGGCAGGCCAGCCTTGGCCCAAGCTGTCTGCTCCAGCCAAGCAGGGAGGTGTGCTCTAGCGCCCCCCAGATTCTGGCCTGGGCCACTGCAGACCTGTGGCTGCATTTCCGGTATCAAAAGTGAATGTCTGTTCACTTGCTTATTGGTTCAATCAATGCAGCTTAAACTAACCCGCAAAGATTGAATTGATTCAGCCTCGGGCTTTATGACTGTCTGTACTTAGTCTTAATGGGACTGGGGGTATAGTGAGAATGCACTAAAGGATCCCATTAATTATCAAGAGCAAGCTTGTAACTAGTTAACTCAGTTAACTAGTTAAATGGGGACTTTTTCATCTCTACTAATTTAAAGGGGATTTAAGGAAAGAAATGGGAAAAAAATTAAATCTTGGCACCCACATTGTATTTGTAGCAACCCACTGTCCATTAGCGCTGAGCTGGCTGTGAGCTGGAACACAAGGTGATGTATGTCTTCATCCTCCTAGTATCAGAAAGCATGGTGAAGTGTTTCTAAATAAATAGAGCTAAGTGTGCTGTTATGTCCAAGCTAAATCAGCAAGATTGCTGCCGGTCTTCCTTTGACACTTTCATTACAAGGATGCCAGCATCTAATATTACTCGGTAAACTGCTGGGTTATGAATTCTAAGGCTAGATTCAGACGCATGGCACCGACTTGTTTGAGGCTCTCTCGGAGCCTGGTGCCAGTGTTTTCCACTCCGCAATAACCGGCCTCCCCTGAATTTTGTGCACAGCCCAACTGGGAGAAAGCTCAGCTGCACCTGCACATGCAAGCTGCACATCTCGGCCTCTCTCTGGTACAGCATACGCCTCCTAGATGCACCACAACAATGTTTGCAGTCATCCTGGCACTTAGAAAGGCATACGTAACTCTGAAACCCAGCCTGAAGTATGTCTAATAGTGGAAGATAGGAGACATTCCCCTACAGTCCTATCAATTAAACAATGAAATGTGTTGAGTTTTCCTTAGTAATAGTCTCTGGATGTGTGTTGTTATTAGGGCTTATGCTGCTTTTCAAAGAGGTCCCGTATTAATTATCCAATTTCATATAAGGCAAAGTGATGTGTTTGAGGTCACTGAGAAAAACAGTGGCAGAGGCAGGGGTGTTGTATCTTAGAGCCCCGGTTAGTAGCATAGTCCCTGGGGCATATTGTGTCAGTAGTACAGGCTGATTCATAGGAGGGCTAGGAAAGAGCTCCCATAGAAAACAGATTCACAGTACTTTTCTATGGGGAGAGCTGGATTGGAAAGGCATGACTAATAAAGCCTAAATTATGCGGTCTCTTCCTTAGTAAAAATGCTCCTCTTAAAGTCATGAGATTTGAGTCTGATCTCATGCTGATGTAATACGACTGACTACAATGGAGTGATGCTGATTTGCATGAAAGTAAAGCCCAACCCCTGGTTTTGTGGGGCAGACGGGGTGCATGTGTGTGTGAACCTTATTTTAAACCTCCACTACTCCAGAGACCTGCATGGAGGCTAAATTTAATGTGATGGTACAGAAAGGACTGCAACTAGATCAAGGACATTGTGACGGCTGTTAAGGACGTGCTTCTACTGATTAATACCGAGGAGTTTATCCTGAGGAATTATACTGATTAATCAGAAATACGACACCGGCTTCTGCAAGGAGGGATTAGTTTGGGGTTTCCAATCCTGAGGTTTCTAAAACCAGTAACCTCCACTAACGGCACCGGCTGCCAGCTGAACCCAAGGAATTTCCTGAACTGACAATGAACAGGAACAATGAGTGAGTCAGTTCTCTCGGTGCCAGAGAATGAGCTGGGTTTTGCAGCCAAATCGATGCACTGGGAAGGTCGTTGTGGTACAGAGAGAAATATTTGCGAGGGCTGTGGGATTGAAGATAAGCCAAGACTCAGGAGAACAGATTGGAAAGGACCAGATTTCCCAAATATGGATGAAACATCCCATCCGAGGACCTCTGTCTTCGAGAAAGTGAAAGATGCTTTAGGTCCTTCAAGATCCATGACGCTTTGCTTAATGAAGTTGTGTTGCTATTCATCTCTAGGTGTGAGGTGCTTAGTTCCTATGAAGACGAACAGATATATGAAGCCCCTTAAAAAAAGATGGTTTGAAGAGAATTCTAAGCTATCCTGATTCTTGTTGTAAATGTATTTATTCTCGTTTTACTTAATTACAGGATAATTTTGTGTCTGTTTTTTTTTTTTTCCAAACCAGCACAATTGTTTAAGCATATTATCCGGGCAGGCAACCATTGGAGGTAAAATTTTTGCTAGTTTTTAGCAAGATTTTCATGTTTTGTTATGCAATAGAAACAGATCTAGTGTTAAGGTCTCAGTGGGCCTGAGTGCTAAACCAGGCTCTGCTATTGCTTCATATCTAGCCTTGAGCACGTCACTTGAATTTTTATGCAAAAATGGGGTAATAATACATATGCCCTACCAGTGTGAATAGCCAAATGTTGTATGTGAGGGAAGTGTATTACAAAGTTTATAAAAAGTCAAATAAACCAACCCATGGGCAGTCAATGGGGAGAAACCTGATGTCAGAGTCTGCATGAGTTTCAAATGACTCCTTGCCTGGAGCAAAAGGCAATGAAGAGATCATTATCTGCCATAAACTAGAAACCCCGTCTTACTCATCTAATTTGTTTGCAGCTTGTTGTTTTGTGGGATTTTAATTTTTTGGTTGAACTTAAACAGAATTATTTTAATGAAATACATACTTCTTGGTACAATTTAGGCTTTGAAGATCCCCTGAAAACAATGTACAGTGCAATAGCATTACCGATGCACTGTGAATCCTATTTCATTTCTGCTGCTATCAGTAGAAAAACAACCTCTTTGTGATGTGGGTAAAAACAAAACCCACAACCACAAGCCCTTTCTCAAGTTAAAATTCCCTAATCTCACTCTATTGTGGCAAACACACAAACATGTAACAATGGATGGAACGAGACTACGGTTCCTCTGTATCAGAGCTGGGCTAGAAAGAAACGATTGGGAAACCGAAGTTGTAGCAGGAGTATTCCTACTAGAGGATCTGATGACGCTTTGGATGAGTCTGCCCTCATTTGTCATACCATCATGCTGCATATCTAGCTGGAGGAATTGCCTTGTCTTAAATGGTTTCATACCTATTAACCATGTATGATTTTCATCCACCATCAGCAGATTGGTTCTTAGTATCATTAGATAGAGATTAAAAGGCAACATGGCAAAAACAGAGGGTTACTATTATTACTATTTGTTTATATCTAAAATTTCAAAGGGTACAGTTGGAGCAAAGGATATCCACTGGAACACTGTCAGGAACTGCCCGTTGATACAGATGTATTGATTTAATCAGTCTGTGACACCATTTATTTGTGCAAAACATCTGTTGCACAATGCGGGACTTTGAAGGCACAATGTTATGCAATGGATCTTGCCTAGCAAAAAATGACTGATAAGGGAATCCACACTAAAATGTATTTTCTGCACATTCCCCTTCTATGAAGGCTGTTTATCCAGAGGCTGATCAAAACTCAGGCAGTCGACAGGAGTCTTCACTCTGATTTTGAGTCGCATTAGACCATTCAGTCCAATCTAAGTGGAGTGAGGAATTGAAGATCTAAATTTAAAATGTGTGTGTGTGTGTGTGTATGTGTGTGTATGTATGTGTGTGTGTATATATATGTGTATAATATATATATATATACACACACA
>NW_017728915.1:36402612-36424490 GCF_001723895.1 Crocodylus porosus | reverse complement strand
TATAATGTACATAATTTATGTATGTGTGTGTATATGTATGTATGCACACACACACACGCATATGTGCAGAAATGTTTGTGTATATGTACACACACACATATTTTTGCACACATATGTTTGTGTGTATATATGTATATTGAATATATGCAAGACAAGCAGCTGTCACACTTAAAGGAAAAGCAGAATTTGTCTTAAAAATTACAAGCCTGGGTAATTAAAAAAGAATAATGGTTTGGACTCTTGTTCAAGCAATGGTGTGAGAAAATATTGGGAGAAGTATGCACACCAGTACAAGTTTACATGATAGATCAGTAGCTTGAGTGCTTCCAGAGTACTAGCACATATGAATGTGTTGAAACTATTGTCTCTGTTGTCTTTTTAATGCTACTGGGAAACTTTCTGTGGTAAAGCCATAGAGCTATTGCCAGCTACATTATTACAGTCCCAGTCTAACATCTGCAATTACTATGGAGTAAACGGTTCGTATCCCATATGAAATATTAAAAAAAAAAAAAAATGAGGAACAGATTTCACCATTTTTTTTTCTTTCTCTCTCTCTCATTTGCTTGCTTGTGCCTCAATTCTGGGATATTTTTCTCTGTGTGATCTCTCTCACCGTTGGACGGTCTGGGTGAAATGTAAACTGAAGCTCTCATTTACAAGTAGTGACGGATGGACCTCAAAAAAACCCAATTGTGGTGGTTCAAATGAATGTCGAAGTTCAGAGGCTGCTCAGAAAAACTTATTCAAGCCTCCCTGAAAAATCAAGATTGAAATGTAATGAAAGGAAACTCTGAGGAGGTTTTATGAAGGCCTTAGTCTTGTCCCTCATCTGTCTGAATCTCTCTGCTGGTCCCCCTTTCTTTATCACATCTAACATACGCAGCTTGTCTTCCCAGTCAAAGCCTTTCACAGCCTACCCCCTCCCAGCCCATCTTCTGTCTCTCAGTACCAAGCATCCACTCCTGTTTCCACTACCATCCATCAAAGTGATCATTACATTTTCACATAAGCACTTTGCTTTTATTTTTCTGGCAGCCCCTCAGCTTTGGGAGTTATTCCCTATTGAAAAAATAAAATCCACAAGGCCACTTCATTACCCTCCTGCAAATCCTCCTTGAAAACTTCTCTCTGCCATGCTGACTACGAAGGACTCGGCAACTATTGAGTAGTGGTCTTGGTGCAACAGCAAGCCTTGTCCGATGGTTTCTGTTTGTCCATCTGTTATCTCTTGTCTTGCACTTAAATTATAAAATCTTTGGGGCAGGGGCCATCCTGGTTCTCCTGCGTTCAGGACAGTGCCCAATACTGCGAGCATCCTGGCTGCTACCATGGTCTCATTGGTATGATGCCTGTGGTGGTCAATGATGGTAGTAAATAATAATAATGGTGGTTTAATCCAAGCAGGACACTTGTAATGCTTTCATTTGGTTAATACCAAACTCCCAAATGGAGGACTAGGTTCTAACTAGCCCTAAATTGGCCCTACAGGTAGCATATGGTTGTATATTTCTACCATAATCTCTTCTCTCTCCTCAACATGTGCCTATTCATGGCACCGGGTCATCTTTAAGAATGAAGTTGTGGTCCCTGTAATGAGTCAGGGGCTTAGGGTGGTCAGAGGAGGCGGGAAATGACCCCCAACCCACCAGTCAGGGGAACTGTTTGAGCTCACTGAGTGGGGGAAAAAGAGGGATGGAAGTACAGTGTTCCCAGCTGCAATCGCTTACTTCACCCATAGAAGAAAAAGAGAGAAAATGTTTTCAGTGATCCGTAGTGTTATGAATGTTTTGGTCCCATGCCCATTCTCTCTCTCATTTGCTTGCTTGTGCCTCAATTCTGGGATATTTTTCTCTGTGTGATCTCTCTCACCGTTGGACGGTCTGGGTGTGCCCTTGTTTGAAAAGGGCTAATGGCGTGCTGGGCTGCATTAGAAGGAACGTGGCCAGCAGACTGGGGGAAGTGGTTATGCCTCTCCTATGCAGCACTGGTGGAGTCCTGTGTCCAGTTTTGGGCCTCCAACTACAGACGTTGGAGAGTCCAGTGGAGGGCAATGAAAGTTGTTTGGGGGCTGAGGTACATGACTTTTAAGGAGAGGATGAAGGAGCTGGGCTTATTTATTGTGGAGAAGAGAAGACAGAGGAGGGATTTAATAGCAGTCTTCAACCACCTGACGGGTGGCTCCAAAGAGGATGGAGCTGGACTTTTCTCAGTGGGGGCAGATGGCAGAACAAGGAGCAATGGGCACAAGTTGCAGCAAGGGAAGCTGAGGTTGGATATTAGGAAAAACTCTCTGACGAGGAGGGTGGTGGAGCACTGGAATGGGTTACCCAGAGGTGGTGGACTCTCCATCCTTGGAGGTTTTTAAGACCCGGGTAGACAAAGCTTTGGCTGGCATGATGTAGCTGGGGCTGGTCCTGCTTTGAGCAGGGGGTTGGACTAGATGTGACCCCCTGAGGTCTTTTCCAACCCTAACTGTCTATGATTTTATGATGTTGTCTGGGGGTTTCCCTTGAGGACGAGCACTGTGTGATTCAACGTAGAGGGGTGGTTCTGTGAACAGTGTTTTCTCACTGGTGACAAGGCGTCTCTGTCCTTTGAATTATTTTTCTGTGAGTTCACCCTGGAGCACAGTGGCCATTTTAGTTTCACCCACATTGTTTAGTTTCACCCACGTGCTGCAGTGGACAAGGCATATGCCATTTTGTAATGGGATCCCTGCATGCTGCTGATTTTCTTGTGCAGGTTGCTTGCAGATGCACCAGCAGGTTTTGCATTGGTTGGTTAGGCAGGGTCTTGTTCAGTCTGGTATTTGTTTGAATCTGTTTCTGGGAGGCTTTTCCTTGGCCTTGGGGCTTTCAGCACTGTTGACTTCCTCGTGTGCACCCAGCAGCTGGCAGGGTCTCCAGGGTGGAAGGGTTTGTCACCACCTACTTGCAAGTGATGGCAATGTTGGAACTAGAGAGTACGTGCAAGTTGTAGTTCTGCTCAGGGATGATGTTGGGACCCCTGCACCTAGCCCCTAACCATTGCTGGCTCCCAGCTTCCCCTGGTTAGAAGGGGCATCTTGGGCCCCAGAGCTTGTCTAATAGCTCTCCCATCTATGAAACTGGTTCAATAAAAGATACAGTCAAACAGATCTTGCAACATTTCAAAGGCGGTCTCTCAATATCTGCCTCTGGGCCAGAATCATTTGCATAACTTACAGAATCACTGGCTGCCATTGGTTTCCTGGACCCTTGTCAGTTCTGGATGTGCCACAGAGACTATATTCATGGCCTCTCTGATCTTCACCTGGAGATCTACAAGGGAAATGGGGCCCTTTGAACGATCCAAAACTCTCTCCTTGCGGCCCGCCTGAACCTGAGCCTGGACATTGTTCAGAAGCACTGCAAGACCTTGTTATTTGGGAACCAGAAGTGGGTTGAAATGTTGTCTGGCTGGGTTTCTGCTTTATTTTTTATGGTTTTTTTTTTAATTGGAGTTGTCCTTTTCAGTTTTTCTGTTTCCTTGCTGTAAGCTGCCCTGAGCCCTTTTTTGGAAAGGTGGCCTAGAAATTACTTAAATAAAATGATAGTTTGAAGGGCTGAAACGGTGGGCCACGTGATCTGCTTCTCACTTCGGTGGGGCTGGCACTGACTCTGGAGCAGAAGGTGAGCGGGTCTTGGGCCAGCCCTTCACAGAACGGTTTAATTTATAGGAGAGCCTTGAAATGCTCTCTCCAAACCACGATGGATTTCAGACTGGGAGAATACATTAAATAAAATACCCTTATGTGACTGCCAAGACTGGAAGGTCATGGCTCTGTATCTCTGTATTTCTCCTTTGTTAGGATCCCACCCAATTCTAGCCATGAGCCTGCTACACGATAAGGCTGGGATTGTCGAAGCCCCTGACCTGTGCTCGGTAGTCCCAATGCCAGTAACTAGTGCAGGAAAAACATAAACTCAGCCCTTTCCTATGCTTAGCACTCACAAAGTGCTTTTACGTCTTCAAAGCACTCTTCAAACATAAGCTAATTAAACTTTAATTAAGGTCTTGACAAGTAAAAGGCTTTTCATTTTGCCTTTAACTAATGCTCAGCGAGTGCCAATGGGAATCAACTGAGCCACCAAGCGAAAGAATCCCAGTTTAATAAAAATCTAATTTGGAGCATGCGTTTCGATTTTAGAGTGGAGGGAACACTTTCTTTCTTTCTTTGTTTCTTTTTCTTGCTAAATTTTATTTATTTATCCTTTTATTTAAAAAAAAAAAAGGGAAAAAAAAAAGATTTCCTTTTCTTTTCTTCACAAAGACAAATAAATACCATCTTGGATTCAAATGGTCAAATATATGTAGAGCAGAGGGGAAAAAATAAATGCCAAAGCCAAGTTGGCTATTTAAACAAAACCCCACTGTCAGGGTGTGCTCCAAATGTCCAACTCTTTCATCAAAAGTGTTTACAGCTTATTTTTGTAATATGACTCTAAGTGGATAATGTAGCTCACAGTGAGCGTCCTGTGCATAAGTACATTCCTGTTTTGTGATTTTCTGAAATCATAACACGCTCTTTGAAATACGAAAAATCTTCAGTCTTGACACAATCCATGTTGTTGAACTGAAGCCAGCGGTAACTCGATAGGTAAATACTTTGCTTAAAAGTGCGGGCCCCAGATACTGAAAGTGGAGTGAACCATCTACGTACTCGAATTAACACAGACTGATTTACAGAGGTACGAGGCTCCTAGCGCTCCCACTTCGATCTCAGTTGGGAGCACTGGATCCTCTGTATTTCTAAAATCAGGTCACGCAGGATTGAGATGCTGGTCTTCAAAAGCACCTATTTGACTTCCGAACAGTAGTCAAACTAGGGTGAAATCTTAGCCTTCCTGAAGTCAAGGGCAAAAGTCCTGTTGACTTTAATCAGGCCAGACTTCCAACTGGTGGCTTTCAGCTCCCTGATTCAGTTAACCTTGAAGATCACGTGCCTAGTCTCTAATCTTATACACCTACATTTACAAACTTTGATCCCAAATCCACTGTTCTTGGCTGGGACCCAGGAGCGTAAGCCTAATTCTATCACAACAGTACTGCAATCATCACCAAAACCACCCACAAAAGTAAAGTAATTTTCCAAATTTAAGCAGAAGGTTTCGGCTTGTTTCAGATCCATTCTCTCTTTGAGTCTTTTCCCTTGAAATTCAATTTTGTTGCATGGAACAGTAACCATTTTTAATGTCTGTGCATTCTTATAGCCTGTGATACAGTCCTGTAAGTTAAAAGGATATTATGACGGTCTCTTTCTGTAATGGTATAAAAAACTCTTCTAAAGTCCTACGGTCCTTTCATAATGTATATAGGAAAATGAATTAGGATGTAATCAAAGCAGGCAGCGCTTTAATAAATAGAAAGGGGATCTGGGAATAGAGATGTAATAGTATTCTGGTCTGGTTTACCTCTTTCTGTGCAACTCCAACTTCATTTGCAAATATTTCTCCTAAATCGTCAAAGTTTCCCCAATTAACAAGCATTTTATATCATGGTTTAGGATATCTATATCCTAAATCCAATTAGTCTGCTTCAGACCTCCATTTTTCAGTATCTCATGTGCTGCCACAGTTATCAGGTTAGGAACTTATGTCACATTGTTGAAGAGAAGATGCAGCTCTTTTCAGGCAAGTGTCTTTCCTTCTACCTTAACCTTATAGAGATCTTATAGAGCCCAGCTGAATGGTACATTTTTGCCTTCTGGATATTTGGGCACAGTTTAAAGATTGCTTTTGTATCTCTATACTGGCCAACTTGGGGACCAGAAGCATACTAGCCAGGGCAGAATGGGGTTTACAGATGGCTGATTTAGATGAATATGTAGGTGGATATGTGCACCACACATGCATGCTGTTTGGTTGTGCCAGTTGCATTTGCAAATAAATTAGGTGCCAAAAGTTGACACTTAATTTGGAGTGTGGCTGAAACCACTTAAAAATGTGACTTTTTTTTTTTTTAAATGGTATAATTCAAAGCATGACCTAAGATGATGCATCAAGACCTCTGTCTCTCTCTCTTTTATCAGTGTCCTAGTATTTTAAACTGTTATACAGGACTAGCGATTCATGCTGGCAGTGTTTCCTCTGAAATATTTGGGAAGGGAGAAAGCTGGGAGAATGCAGCCAGAAGCATGCAAAACCCCATGTTCATGTGACTGAGAGCTTTTTGGATGCATTCAGTACATTTTTAATAACTAGCTCATTGGCAGGACTTCCAGAAATTATTGGTCTGCTGCAGCAATAAACAGAGCGCTAATTCCTTTCCATTGAGTTTGCTGTTGATTTTGTTTTTGCTGCTTGCTTCGCTTAGAGAAGCATTAGGAGCCAGTATCTTTAATAACTGAGAGCCAATCTGCTTTTGTAGCTCTCCTTACATGTTTTTTGTATTGACCCGCTTATATAAAATGTTAGACGCAATGTAATGGAGTTTACCGTTAGGAAATCAGCCTGTTGTTCATGTCAGATTTCCTTTTGGTTTAATTTAATCTGATTTCTCTTGAATTGCCTCTTTTATGCCAACCAAACAATTCCTTTCCTTTCTTGGTGGTTTACAACCTACATATACAGGGAGACAGTTATCATATCCCCTCTTAGTCATAATTTGGACAACTCATACATATTTAGCTCTTTTAATCTTTTCTCATAAACCAATCCCTCCAGGCACTTTATCATTTTTATTGCTCTTCCCTGAATTCCCTCCAGTTTGAAACTTTCCCGTTGTTAGAGAGATGGCCAGGATGGAACAGAATACTAAAACATTATAGACTCACTAGAAATCACACTTAAATAAACGGTTACTTTTTTGGTTAATGATACTCCATCTCTTTTAATCCCATTTGGCTTATTTTTGCTGCCATCTCACAAAGCGACCTCAGATTAATTACTGCGTCTGCTATCTGTCTTAACTTTTTCTGTATCAATGTGCTTGGGCTCTTTTTTTTTTTTTTTTTTTTTTCCTTGAGATGCATTAACTTGTGTCTTTGGAGACGAGTCTTTTCTTTGATTATTTCTCGCCAGTAGTTGGGGGTTTTTTTTATTCCTTCCTCCTGTGTTTATAATGTTTCTCATTCATCTGCAAGTGTAATCCATGTCATCTTTGCCTCTTCTTTAGGGTTATTAATGAAGACACACTAAGTCTCGGCTAAACTCCAGTTTCTTTGCAGCTTCTTACTAGAGTATCTCCCTCTCACCCCCCATGTTGCATGTTGACATTTATCCTTACCCTCTGTTTATGATACTTCAACCAGTGTTGAGATCACAGACAAGTGCTTCTATCCAGGCCAGTTGCAATTAATCTTCCAAGCAAGCTTTCACAAGGCTATCAAATGCTTCACTGAAATCCAGATAGATTTGCCCAGACCTCCTGGCATGATCTGTCTGCCGTACACTGCACTGCTGGCCAATTAAAGCCAGCTGAGCTGGCCACAGCAGAGAGTCAATAACGTAGTTTAGAGGGATCCTTCTGGTGGCCTAATGCCATTGTCCTGATTTTCTATACAACCGTTTCTCCCATTGGTGACACGCAGGGGTGCATGCAGGTGCATGTGCACCTCCTGAGATTGATTCATAGATTCATCATTAGCAATGTCGTCCCCCCTCCCCACCCCGAGAGAAGCACCGGGTTTGCCACTGGTGGTGGCAGTCGGCCATTGGGGAACCCCCCTGGTCGGGGATCAGTCGCTGGTGCCGCACCAGTCGCCCATGGTTTCTCCTTGCTTGCAAAACCGACTTGAACTTCAGCTGCCATATTTTTACCCATTGTTTCAGGGATGCATTTGGTAGCCTGTTGGTCTGAAACAAAAAGAAATACAAAACTATAGATTTTTCTTGTGACCTTTTTTTTTATTTTGTCTACTACGAAGTGTCAACCAAGAGATCTAGAGTTTTGCATATTCTTCCATTGGAGATTGGGCAGCTGGGGTAATAGAGAGCAGTGGTGGGCTCCCCTCTGAGATGCCTCCCTGGCATATGAAGAGGTCTCAAAGTGAAAGAAGAGGAAGGTCAAGGCTTAGAGGTATGAAGTGTGTTGCTGTCTCATCATCCAACACGTTCATAATTGGTAACTTCATTCAAAAGACAATCCAAGTCAAATTGTTCTATATAACCGTCCCAGGCTCATGCTTCAGGTCTCCCATCTGTACTCAGTTTTTTCTTCTCCCTTTCTCAGTGTTAGATTTACAGTGTATTTGCTGTGTGTAGCACAGCAATAGCATGGGTATGAATGAAACACCTCTACGATTTTCTCTCCCTGCTCAAATGATTGAAGAAGGATAGAAAAAAGAATTCCTTTATTTCTAGAAGTAAATCCCAACTGTTCTTGTGTCTGAAAATGTCCAATTTACATCATCTACAGTTTTGGCTTTTTGAGCTAGCAATCACAAG
This sequence comes from Crocodylus porosus, assembly GCF_001723895.1. Taxonomy (NCBI): domain Eukaryota; kingdom Metazoa; phylum Chordata; order Crocodylia; family Crocodylidae; genus Crocodylus; species Crocodylus porosus. Next base: position 36,416,082 of record NW_017728915.1, on the reverse strand, counting down.
CAAAAGAAATTAATTTCCTCCAAAGAACTGTGATATTCACACATGTGATGTTAATTCTCATTGGGCCAAAACACAAATAGCAATAAATGCCGTTTCCACTTTGTTTATTTTTTCCCAGGCCACAAAACAGCCATTGAGTATGAAATTTAAATGGACTGCATAAAAAAAAAAAATGCCTGTTTTCATAATAAGTTAATAATGCTGTTTCATAAATAACAGCATGAGGAGCAACAGATGCAGACTTTACCAAAAATAAAAATACAGAGCCACATTCGGTTTTAATCTGTTTTATTATTAAACATTTTATGGTGGTGTTTGATAAGTGAAAAACTCTCTTGCGTTTAGTAGTTCTGAAAGTCCTGCTGATGGAGCTCAACAGTGAGCTGCAAAATAGAAATCTCTTTTCTATCCCTGCTTGTCCTTGCTCTGGCTTTGCCCAAATGGCCTCTCAGCTTCTACTTCCATGTCTGTAAAACGGGGAGAATATTTATTTCTTACTCGTGCTGGTGTTTTGGGGATCGGTTAGTTCGCAGGGTTCTTTGGAGATGCAGAAAACTTGGTGGACCTGGAGTCGAGCTTTTCTTAGATCTCTATATATTGATGAGGCAAAACTCACCAGTACACTGCAGCTGCTTTGTGCCGAATTGGAGGTACAGACCACCATAAATCTGACTCAATTGGCCACCTGCCATGTTATCAAGGAGCTGGACTGGGCCCATAAATCTCACCCATGTTTTGTAGGTATTTGCATTCCTGTAGAGGCCATCAGCAGAGGCGTCTGAGTGCCTTACATTATTAAAGAAAGGTCAGGGTACCCCAAAGTACCCTGATGGAGGCAGATTCATAGGATCAAGGAAAATCATAGATTCTTTCGGCATTGGATTTTCCTCCTACAGTCAGAAGAGGACACTGGGATCCCTAAACTGCAGTGTGATAGACAGCAGCGAGAGACTTGATCCCTGATGTCATTGTCCCGTTACTCTACTTGCAGCTTTGAAACACTTCACAGCCCCTTCACAGCCCCATTGGAAATGGGACTCCGAAGATGAAACTAAAATGTTTCCCCGCTTTATAACAGAGTGGGTTGATCTGCAATGTATTCCTTTAAATGGAGGGCTCAGCCTTTTTCCATATGAGGACTTGACCTGCATTTGATTTGGGGCCACCCTATTCTTCTAGCTAGTATTTAGCAATATAGCAGGGGACAGTGAGGAGTGTAGGGGGAGCGGTTGTCACTAGCAGGCTGATAACTCATACTCTATATTTGAATTTCGTCATGCCTCAAACACCTCTCCAAACGGAAAAAAATAGGGTATAGACTAACGTGGCTAGTTAGTCCTCTCTCCAAAGGGAAAGAAGTACTTGCTGCATCCTGAGCTCATTAGGCTTGTTTGATGCTGATCAACCATCTCAAGAATATATTCTCTGCAGGAAAACCAGTTAGAAGCTCCTTTGTACCAGTTGTCTGAAAACACATGCAAAAATGCAGTTCCTGTGCCCAACTGGTTTTCAAGCCTCAGCATATGAAAAGACACACACACTCAAGGAAAGACTGAAGAAATAACTTACATTTATTTTCCTCATCCTTTCAATACAAAAAAATATCCAACCTCCATCTCCACCAATATATCAAATCAAACCAAAAAATGTAGAGCTCATGAAGAAAGACAGGGGAAAGAAATAGTTTCTGCAGTGCTGTGATTATTAAGGCGAAGTAGTGATCGCTCAACTCTTACTTATAAATTGAAGGGTATTTTAAGAATATTCAGCCCATAGGAATTTGCTCAGTACAGTGTGGGACTCACCCCAAAATGAACAAAAATTTTATTTAACTACTTAAAAAAAAATCTATTCTGATGATGGGGTAAAAATGTAATTGTACTGTTACTGTCCATAAGCATTCTTTGATTTAAAAGTACAACAAAATATAATACAGCCCACAAAACCAGTCATAAAATACTAATTGCACAGGAAAATATAACATTTTAACATAAAAAGTCTATATTTACAGTTCAAACAACAGTATCAGTATATTTCCTACTTTATAAATAGATATGATGCATGTTAAAAAGATAAACTCTAATCTTGCGGACTGTACTCTCCTAATCCAAATCCCATTATAGTCAATACCAAGATGTATTAATTTTGATTAAATCTGGATCAGCTCATGTTTGGAAAACTACTACTAAAATTAATGGGATTTCTACAGACATGATAAGAACAATTGTGTATTCCAAGCTGTCATTTCATGTTTCCCTGTTCTACTTCATTTAAATATTTTAGTTGAATGCATCCACATTCATATTCAAATTAAAACCTCAGAATACCTATCTGGACACACTATACAATGTAACTGTTTTATTGTTGTAACCTTGTATATCAGGGATGGAAAACACAGGATCTGCCAGTGAACTGAATGGAAAAAATGGGAGGAGAATCAGCTGTAATAAATAGGACAAAATTCTCTCCTGGTGTGGAAACTTCAAAGTAGGGGGTAGGTTTGGCTCATAGTATTATGGGTGGAAATCTCAAATGTCTCTTAAGACCTTTCTGAGCATTTAAAGATAGTAACACTTTTTGCAAGTTACTTAAGTACATTTGAAAAATCCATTTATTACTAATGCTTTTTAAATAAACGATTTCAGGGATAATGTCCTGTATTGTTTTTTAAAAAGTAATTATTTAGCAATGCAAAGTTTTCACTAAACGCATTCACTTCCTTTACATTCGATATTCCATTTTATTTTTTTAAATTTATTTTCTAAATAGAAAACTAAAAATGAGATGATTTCTTCCGGTGCCTTTTGTGAAATATGTACAGATAAATAACTTGGAAATATCCAGGGGAGTATAATATAGATCTATTTAAAACATTTTTATTGCTGCAAGTCACCAATTTCTATTTTTTTTAAAATAGGCTCATCACAAAATACAGTGCAGTAAAGATTGTGTGTTCATGAAAAAACCAGTTACAAACTGAAGACAAGCATTTAATAATAATGATCTTTTTAAGTATTATACAGCTTTAAAAATGGTACAAGTATATAAACTAGCTTTAATGCAATATCTTTACTACTCTGCATTGCAACAACATAGCAGTTATTAAATGTAATGGTATGACAATTTTTCTTCAAATCCTGGGTTATGTGTTTCAAGGAAACGCTTTGCTAGTCTTTTTTTTAGGCTTAATCTAAAGTGGCTTTTTTAATTTCAATGGTTTTACAATTTAAGTAAAGCTAAGGAACAGGAATAAGTGCAAACGTATTGCAAATCTACAAACCCCAAATATTTGAGGACTACTACCCAATTTTTTATAATATCTAATGGAGATTTTCTGGCTTGCTAAAAATATATAAATAGAAATCAGATCCCTAGTTTTTTCTTTAATCTCACTCTCATGCTGCTTGCTCAGTTGATAAAGTTGAAAAGTCAATAAACACTCAGTCCAGCCCTGAAACTTCATACTGTTTTTTCAGTTCAGTAAACTCACAAAACAAGCTTCATGTTTCATCCATATTCCTTGCTTTTCCTTTAAGCTTCACTGGATTTTAGAAGCAGGCGCAGAAACCCCCCTCGCCACCCGAGTTTGTTCGGATATTTAAAATGTTATGATGGAGGAAAATTGCCGAAAAGAAACACACAAAACATACAGTACACCCTGGAGAACTGATTTAAGCACTGGAGAAAACTTACTAAACTTTCAGATTTCCTGAGATTTTTCCACTCTTTCTGCGCACTCCTTATTTTTAATTAGGTTTGAGGCCATTCCTTTCTGTTGCACGGGATGAACTGGAATAAGCCATGGCAGTTTTGTTCTTTTACCCTTTAAAACATAGAGACATTATAAGCAGATAGCTATTCTTTGTTTTAACTCTTAGAAAATGCTCGTGATCTTCCAAGTCTCTCAAGATCAGCTTCTGCTCTTCTTCCCATAGAAATGAGACTTATTTTTCACCGCACATTTTCTACTAGACCCGTGCTCAGCAGAAGATGGATTTTCAAAGAGAAGATCCAGGTGTGCTCTCGTTCTGCTCTGGCCTGATAAACTGCTACTCCTGTCCTGTTGGTTGTACGGCAGGTCCGTAGGGCAATGGGTTCAGAACAAGCTTTTGAAAGGGGGAATTGGCAGTCCTTGGAGTGGGAGCTCTCCGGAGGGGACTTGCAGGAGATGCCTGGAGTGACTGTTCCTGGCACACCACCAAGCTGCAGGAGCAGCTTTTGTAGCAAAGGGACTCGGCCGTACGGCTGAAGCTTTCATTCAAGGTTGTGATAACTAGGCTTGGAGACGGATGCACACAGGGAAAGCTAGGAGCTGGGGGTGGAAGTAACATAAATGGAAAAAACTAAAATAAAGTAGTAATACCCTGCCATAAGGCTCCTTGTTTTAGCCCTGTGACAGCAGGACAAGCTTAAAGTGGCTTTCGCCTTAAAGAATCCTAACATGTCTTGTCTGAGATAAGCCATAGTCTATTCGGGTTAGAAAGGAAAGCTGCTTCACTCACACCCTTCACCACTGAAATGCATCCAGCTCTGAAGCACAGCATCATAGCCACCGATGGGTATGCAGCAGCAATGAACAGAAGGAAAAGGTTCATAATGCACATTATTTAAAAACCAGTTTGTACCCATAGCACGGGTATATTTTCAAGCTGTCTATCTGCCCTGGACCCGTCATGCTGGGGGAAGACCTACTGAGATATTTAATGAGCCTAAGAGATCTGGTTTTTGGTTCTCTCTCATCCCAGTGCCTCCAACAACACTGCCTGCAGAATGCCCCCTCTGCCCCTAAATTCGGGATTGCTCAGGTCTGGTCCCCTGAATGAAATGCAGACAATTTCGGGCTTTGCTGCTGAGGCTCAGATGCCTGCAAGTCATTTTGACAGCCAAGTGCCATAAAAACAAAGAAACCTCAGCCATATTCCCTTTTTTTCATGGGTATTCTCCACCACCCAGGGGCTGAGAAGAAAGGATGTGCTTAGTAGCCATTACCCCCACTTCTGTGTTTCTCCCAGTATTGCAGGAAAATCCTTCACTTGCTGGATGAGCTGGGATTACAGCAGCTTTGTTACTACCAGGGCAATGCAAAGCAGCCGTTGCATAGCAAGAGATGTGGCCCGTATTTCTTCCAATGTATGACTTTTGAACAGGTCCAGTACAAACACTTACCCGTTTCATGAAGGGCGCCGTGAGGATGAATTTGTGAATGGCTGCCCAGTGCTTTGAAGCGGTACGGTGTGATAGGGTGCTAAGTACTGCTGTTATAACACTCAAAACACTGGGCTCCCAAGAAAGGTGTTTGAGAAAAGGGAGCATGTATAAATGTCAGCATAATGAATAGCAATGGGGAGAAAGCAGTAATGGAAATTTCAGGCCTCGAAGAAGTTTGTAGTGTCTAGAGGGAAAAGATTCTTTGGAAACTGAGATTCCCTGAACAGATAGAGATGGAGAAGGTCGATTTAACAATGAAATCACCCCCACCCCCACTACCACCATGGTCCCAGTCAGTCAATCAGCGTGTTGGCAGGTGCTTGGCAGGGGTGGGGGGAAAGAAGGGAGGAAATATATAATATATGTTAATCTATAATGTATAAAATTATTTGTTTTTTTTAAATGTATAAAACACATTGAGTGAAAGGGGAGGAATGAGCAGATTAAGCCTTCTGGCATTGGGATGGATTGCACTGGAGCGCAAGATAGGGTCAATGCTAGGATTTTCATATCTCCATATATCAGTAACTATACTCCCATTCCCTTGTATGGTCTCTGAAAGAGGACCCATTTCCTCCCAAGTGTCTGCAATGGAGAAGAACAATTGTCTTGTCTGTTTTCTAGCAGGGTATTTGTTCTTTGCAACAAGAAGCTATAATAATGCTCTCCTTCCCCATCAGGGTTTGAACTTCCCATTGCTTCTATATTCCCTTGACTGAGGGGCTTCTGCTGGTGCACTTTGGGGGTATGTGGTCATCTGAGGCAGGTGCTAAGCTTGTCATCTCTTGCCAAAGTACACCAGTGGATTTCCCAAGACCTGTATGTATTCTCTGCATTGGGATTTATCAGATTTCCCATCTATCACAAATAATAGCTTGGTCACGTTGGGAGAAATTCACTCTGGCAAAGAAAATGTATACTGTGCCCCAAAGTCTCCCTGCTCCTCACAAGCCTAACGGGAGACTAAAGGATGTGCATGGCTCTAAGCAGACCCTTTGTATTATACTGAATGAGACCCATAATGAGTACCATAGGCAACTGGTGGCGAGGGCACAACAGGGCCATCCCCGATGCCGATGTCGGCGTCTGTGGGTGCTTGCCAGCTCCATCCCCAGTGCCAATGTGGGCATTTGCAGGTGCTTGCCAGCTCAATCCCTACCACCACCACCACTGCCGGCATCTGCGGGTGCCCGCCAGCTCCATCCCTGCCACCACTGCCAGTGTCTGCGGGTGCTCGCCAGCTCTATCCCCACCACCGCCACCACTGCCGGCATCTGCGGGTGCTCACCAGCTCCATCCCCATTGCCAATGTGGACATTTGCAGGTGCTCGCCAGCTCCATCCCTGCCACCACTGCCAGTGTCTGCGGGTGCTCACCAGCTCTGTCCCCACCACCAATGTGGGCATTAGTGGATGCTCTCCAGCTCTATCCCCACCACTGCCACCACCACCGGTATCTGCGGGTGCTCGTCAGCTCGGTCCCCACCGCCAGTGTTGGCATTTGAAGTTGCTCACCAGCTCCACTGCTGCTGGCATCTGCGGGCGCTCACCAGCTCCATCCCCACTGCTAATGCCGGTGTCTGCAGGTGCCCCCCAGACTCAGGAGGCACCAGTCACCCATGATGAGAGCTTCCCATTTTCCTTCGGTGAATCCATCCTTGCGAGGGACAAACCCTTGAAACAATAGACCTTGGGAGGCAATGGATGTTTTGGAAGGGACAGACACCGGGAGTGTGGCTGAACATTGTTGTTCATGTTCTGTCCGTCGGGGGATATTTTGGAAAGCCCTCACAGCTTACAAAATATGCAGTAAATCATAGCAGATCAAAAACATGGCTGGGCACCTCTCTCCTACCGCTTGAGATTTTGGCAGCTTTTAGCTTATTAAACAGGTCTGGCGCTACACGCTGTGACAAATACGCCATGAACTTTACTCCTGGGGTCTGCCATCTTCACATAACAAGGGCATATATTCCACAGCTGGGGAGCTGTTATTTGACTCGTCCTGTACCAGGGGTCAGAATTTATGACTTTGTTATTATTATGTTTGTGAGTTTTACGGCCGCGCGGGTCCCGCGGGAACTCCAAGCGCTTTCGCTGGGACGTGTCAGTCAGACCTCAGTAACGCACCGAAAAGGAAACATTGAAAACGCTGGGAATATCCTGTGCAACGCTATCTCTCATCTCTCTGACCCTCAGGTACAGGCCAGACTTTGTTTGTGGGAGGAAGCTGATAAAAGAGCATGAAGGGAGAGTCGAAGAGTGAGTGTGTGTGTGTGTGTGTGTGTGTGTGCGTGTGCATGTGGGGGGGGGGGGATTGGCACTGAACACTCTGCAGCCGTGTTGCCAGACACTTCTGCTGGCCCTGTTTGTTCCCTGTAATGACACATGTCCCCAAATTTCCTGATCATAACAGTCATTATGGTGCACTCAGTGTTTTATGGCCCTCTGATGTGGAGCCAGAAGCTGCACGATGGGGAGTTAACCTACTGTTAATGAGTTTAACCACAGCAGTTGATCTGCTGACTCCTCAAAGTGTTAATAGCTTGGATGGCTCAGCATGTTCATATTCCTACCTGATTACAGTGTACATAAACAGTCTACCTCGGCCCTGTATGTCTGTGCTGCCACGGCATCTGTTCTCCTGTGCCCAAAAGTTTATTCCCTCTTTTTCCTTGTCTTTGCACTACAATGTATTTTTTTTAACTAAGGAAAAGCCAATCCTGAACAACAAGAGAGATAAAACCACCTCTCCTGTGCTTCTGCAATGGGGAATTCCAGTGATCCTTTGCGCAGACAGAAGTGACAATTTTTGCCCCGTCTGGCCACAGAAAGCAGTCTATAGCCATGATCAAACACAAGTGCATGGCTGCAGCTTGCTTAAGAAATGGCCCATCAGGCGAAAATCTGAATCTTCATTGCACAAAGGGTGCAGGCAGAAATAACAATTTTTGCCCCATCTGACCACAGAAAGCAACCTATAGCCATGATCAAACGCAAGTGCACAGTTGCAGACCTCTTAAAAATGGCCAATTGGGCAAAATCTGGACCCTCCAGGCAAAAATCTGAGCCCTCATTGCATGAGGGGTGCTGGCAGAAATCACAATTTTTGCCTTGTCTGGTCACAAAGTGAGTTATAGCTATGACCAAACACAAGTGCATGTTGGCAGGCCACTTAAAAAATGGCCAGTCAGGAGAAAACCTGAACCCTGATTGCATGAGGGATCAGATGAAGACGTTTCAAACTGGAGCATCTTCTGTAGCTTTTGGCTGCGCTGCCTATGCCCAAGTCAGTCTGAAGAGACCTGGCAAAGGTTCCCCTGCTCTGTAGATGGCTCCGCTGGAAAAAGAACTGTGAATTCCCAGACTTGCTGGATTATGTCTGCCTTTGTCTCCCTGAACAAAATTGGATAGATTTGCCTCATCCCACATCATTGCCTGCCTGGGGTTGAAAGCGTACAACTCTGAGGACAGGGAGGCCAAAGCGATGCTTTAAGCAGTACAAAGAGGACTATAGGAAGAGTCCAGGTCTGAGCTTCATCTGCGTAATGGGATGATCATGTCCCACGTTTGCAGCTATCATCCAGCCTGACTTGACTGGAAGAGGAAGCAGTCAGTCCCTTTAACTCATTGCCTGCATTCAGCTTGTGATGAGAAGGCACTGCCTTTCCCTTCTTCCTCCATTGAGCCCTGTTGGGTATAGCAGTGTCATGGGGGAACTGAAGCATGTACTCTGCTTGGTTTGGCTTTGAAGGTTGAATGGGCTACAAGGCATGTTGAGAATCTCACTTTTTGGACTGAAGCTGTGAGTGCACGGCCCTTACATCTAGGTTGCACCCAGAGCTCTGTGCCTGAGAAGCAGGCAGCTCAAACTTCCCCCCCTTCAAAATTTCCTCACTTCTGGTGCAGGCTCCTTTTAAGGGATGCTTAAAGGCAGTCTTCAAATTCAGACATTCAAACTTACAAACTATTGTAGATGTGATGCTGATGTGCACCATTCTCCCATGCTTTGCAGCATGATTTTTATTAGCGCTTGGATGCATAAAACGTGTGTGCAATTTCATGCTGCCATTACATGCATAGTTGTGACAAATAAATGTGCAAAATGCCTCACTGTGTTTGCAAGTCCACTGAAAAAACTGCTTTGATGTGCAGTCTTCCTGACATGCCCTGTATGTTCACAATGATTTTGTGCATATATAGCACATGCACTGAGTGTACCATTACGATAAAGAGCTCCTAAAAATTCAGGCACATATTATGTGGTTATTTCTCTATTTGCACAGAGAGAGAGACCCATATGCTGCCTGGTGCTATAAATCATATTTTATAACCACGTGTTGGGCAAGAGGTCTTTTTTTTTTTTTTAATGTTAAGAAATTGCATCTTTCTCCACCTGTCCTGGGAATATATCATCTCAACTTAGCATACCCCAACTCCTGCTGTGGGCAAGTGCAATGGGATACCAGCAAGTCAAGGCCAGAGCTCTGCATCTTTCACCCTAATAAGGAAGGCGCAGCTACAAAGGCATCTATGATTCCACTCAATTTTTCCCCAGGGAGGCAGGTGTTCCTGCTCCTCTAGGAACATGAACTTCTGACTGACATGGCCATAATTTGGAGTCCCCTTCTCTGTTCTTCTCTTGGCCTTTTGCATGCTGCTACCCTACACCAACTGTGGCTTTTTGCTCACAGGTGCTCACTTTTTGCTAATAATGACATGATACAGTAATGGGAGCTAAGGTTAACATAGGCTCCCACCCCACGACGTTCTCGGTTATGCTTTTTGTGCTGATTCTGCGCGTGAAATCCAAGCAGGTTATTTCATCAAATATCAGGGAGATAGAGCATGCATCAACTTCTCTTTTATATTGCTATCGATCTGCTTGGTGGTGTGAATGCTTTTTGGTGTCTTCAGGTCATAGCATCATAGAAAGCAAGGGTTGGAAGGGACCGCAGGAGGTCACATGTAGTCCAAAAGCAAGACTGTCCCCAACTATATCATCGCAGCCAAGGGCTTGTGTAGCTGGGTCTTAAAATACTCCAAGGATGGAGATTCCACCACCTCTCTGTTAATAGGAGAATGCACAATTAAAGCATTAGCAAAGAAAAAATTAACAGAGGGACACCGGTTGCCTCTTTCATGGACTGGTTTATTTGTACGAGACGGAATAGTGCCAAAGGTTTCATATAGACTGAGAGCAATGCCAGCCCATGATGCAAGCATACGTAGTCCATCCAGGGAGAGTAGGAATCAAGAGTCGAATGGTATCGACGGATCGGGGGCGAGAGAAGGAATTTGCTAAGGAATCATTGCTATGACAGTAGGCGAGCAGAACAGAATTAGAGTCCACAGATTCCTTGGCGCCTCCCACGTGTGCCGTCAATTCACACCACGGGCTTTTATGAGGTGAGAGGAGATGCTGGAAGGCATTTCCTTCAGCCTGTCAAAAAGGGGTAATGCAAAATCTGCAAGGTGAAGGAGAAGGGTGGCGTGCTGCAAGAGGGTAAAAGAAATAAAGAATAGGTGAAAACTTTGATACTCGGGTGGTAGATTGGATCCAGCCCTTGCTGGGTGGCAATCATGGAAAAAGAATCAGTAGCCTCCTAAGAACCACAAAAACTACTGTTCTATATACTTTTTTTCCTTTCCTTTCTGCTTTCCTTTCCACTACTAAATGTATCGCAACGCAGGGGGAGGTTCTGTTTTTCAAGAGCGTCTGAGACAGTAAACCGGCCATTCAGAAGAAAATAAAGATAACTCTGCCGTTCCCCCTCTGGTGCAGCATATAAGAGTTTGTCTGCCCCACAGCTGCTTTTCTAATAAAACAGTTGTGAAATAAAACCATCGGAGGAGGTCCAGCATTGCGTATAGCTTGCAAAAATAGAAAAATAAAGAAATACGTTGTGGGTATCAGACTCTCTCTGCACATACAAGTGCACCTGGTACTCTTAAGGTTAACTTAATGAATATACATGCACTCTTAATGTACTCGTGTGTGCACACACACATGCATGTGTGTGGTGCTAAGCCTGAGCCAGCATTATCTTCCATCTGACTATACCCTACACCCACTCACATTTTCAGTTCCTCATAAGTTTCTGAACAAATTCCTTTTGGTCTGAAAGTTTCCATTCTTGATCTCAGTCCAAAGTCAAATTTTTTTTGTTGCTGAAAGTTTGTTCAAAATTGATTTGGCTATTTCTAAGTTACACATGGCTGAGTAAATATACCTTTCCCTCTGTAAGAATATTTCCCTGACTTTCCCCGGAGGGACCCACAGTGACATGGTGATGGATTTTGGAAAGAATAGTCCGGTTGATACTGAAGGAGCTGAATTAAAAAAGAAGCAAAGAGAGTGAAGGGGATATTTATGACAACGCTACAGGACTGTGTGCAGTCAAAAATCGCCCTCGTATGAAGAATATTGGCCTTCTGTTTTATACCTCAGGCACGTAGGGACAAGCTCTAGACATAATTCCATATCCAAAACACATCATTGTGCATGTGTATTGGCAGGTGCAAATGTATAACTGTGTATGAGTAAAATAAACTGGGTATGCATTATACATTAGCCCTTTCAAAGGGAACATTTGCATCTCCCTTCCACCTGCACCTGCTCTTGGGGAGGACTTGCAAAATTTTTGAGACATTTTAGCAAATCTTTAGCACTATTTAAGTTGTTTCCGAGTAATATTTCTTTCTTCTCCTTCCCTTGTCATTTACCACCTTTCCATTCCCCAAGATTTGCTACAGGTGAAGAATTAAACCTAGTTTCCTTTACAAAAATAGGAAAAGAGATGAGCCCCACAGGTATCCCATGAACTTTTCAAGCATGTGTGCTTCTCCAATGATTTCCCCTGTCCCTTTGAACATGCTGGCATTAGCAATCCAAAGAGAAACTTTCACATCAGACAAATGACTGTTAAAACTGTCCCCCATCGCCCAAATCTTTACTTTGCCACTAAATGAAAATATGTAGTGGGGGACAGAGGGGGATCCTTTCAGCCTGCAACACCTTGATGTCCCTGATGAACAGCTTCATGCAATCAAAGTTCAACCACTGTTGGTCTGAAACACAGGAAAGAAAATTGCTGGTGTAGGTGCCTCTCTTCTAGACCTAGACAGCTTTTTCCATTCTGTTCTTTTCTCCAGCAAACGTATCAAATACTGCTTTCCAAAGCTGTTTTAAACAAGTAGCCCAGTGTTCAAACCTTCTATTTTTCCAGCTGAATTTAAATTTTTTTTTTATAAATGGCTTCATTAATGTCAATGTGTGGATCTGCGATTTGTTAACATGTAGGTGGTCCAATTCCTTAAATATGACTTTGTTCTGCCCTGCCATTCACAGAAATGCTGGAGTGGGGTGGAGTTGAAGGAACCCTAGGTTGCCATCCAACTAGTTTTGGTTTTTATTTTCAAAAACAGCTGCGTCACAGAAATGCCTCCTTCCCTCCCGCTCTCGTGGCTCTTCTGACCTTTTCTTCTGAAGTCCTACTGGATGTGCTTCAGGAAGGGCAAATGGTTTCTCCACCTTTCCCTACCCCTCTTCCCCTCACTAGAAATACATGATCCTTTCATTTTGGCTGCCATAAATAGATGACACCCCAAAGCTTAGTAAGTCGTAGCCATAAAGAAATCAAATCCTTTCCAAATGACTTCAACCCTCTGTTCTCCTCGTCATATCACATCTGTCTCCATCCTTAACACGGGTAACAAAAGCGCAAGATTCAAAAACCAACATGACACTCTTGAAAAGTGATCTTTAATTTCCAGACCTTTAAGAAAAATTGACATGCGTGAAAACCATTGCTTTGCATATGAAAAGAGAGAAGAGTCCTGGAACCATGAAAATTAAAAGTGGAAAATCTATTACATCATCTACTTTTTATCTCCCTGCCAGGTTCAGATAAATTCTTATGGTAGTCTAGCATTCTTCATAGATTTCATAGACATTAGGGTTGGAAGGGACCTCGGAAGATCAAGTGCAGCCCCCCATCCGATGGGCAGGAAGTCAGCTGGGGTCATATGATCCCAGCAAGATCAGCATCTAATTTGCTCACTCTTGAAGGTGTTCAATGTAGGTGCTTGAACCACCTCTGATGGCAGGCTGTTCCAGGCCTTGGGGGCTCGGACAGTAAAGAAATTCTTCCTTATGTCCAGCCTGAAATGGCCTTGTAGTAGTTTTATGACTGCTTGACCTCGTCATCCCTTGGGGCGCTCTGGTGAACAAACGTTCCCCCAGATCCTGGTGGTCACCCCT
>NW_017728915.1:36380865-36402290 GCF_001723895.1 Crocodylus porosus | reverse complement strand
TAGTGCTAGCCAGCGTAGCACTGCCGAGCCTATAAGGATGCTGCAGGTTTTTCCTCCCAAGGTGGAGAGCCTTGCATTTTTTTGGTGTTAAACACCATTAGGTTCTTGTCTGCCCATTTGCTGAGTCTGTCCAGGTCAGCCTGGATCACCCGCCTGTCTTCTGGTGTTTAACACTGAAAAATGCAAGGTTCTCCACCTTGGGAAGAAAAGTTTAGATAGTCCAAACCAATAGAGCTCTTACCAGTTACCTTAGAAAGCTGTTCCATAATGCAATGCATCTCAGTTGAAAATCTGGGATATTTAAATCTAAAAGTAGGACTTTTCCTTTCAGGATTTCACCTCTTTCTCCTAATTTGGACCCCTTGCAATTACCACCAATGGGCCCATTCCATCCAGGTCCAAATATCTGAAGATCACCTGCAGGGCATCCCAAAGAGGATGGAGCTGGACTGTTCTCAGTGGTGGCAGGTGACAGGACAAGGAGCGATGGGTTCAAGTTGCAGCAAGGGAAGTTTAGGTTAGATATTAGGAAAAACTTTCTCACTAGGAGGTTGGTGAAGCACTGGAACAGGTTACCCGGAGAGGTGAAATCTCCATCCTTGGAGGTTTTTAGGACAAAGCCTTGGCTGGGATGATGTAGTTGAGGCTGGTCCTGCTTTGAGCATGGGTTTGGACTAGATGTGACCTCCTGAGGACTAGATGGACTAGATGTGGCCTCCTGGAATGTAACCCTCATTTTCTCTCATTCTCTGATTCTAAGACCCATTATTCCTCCTTAGATGATCTTTTTCTTAATTTATTTTCATTTATATCACCAGAATGATAGGTGTGCATGATGCTATGGCAAGAATAAAATAATTATCTTAAATTAACTGTTAATTTTTCAAAATTTTATGGATGGGTTCATTCCTTCCAGTTCTGTTATTGCTTCAGCTCCTCTTTTTTGGACTACTACCCAGATTGGCAGCATCGTCTTGGTAATGCTGAGTCCCAGGCAGTAGTCTAGCTTCTCTCAGAAAAGCAAAAAAGTTAGCTCCCTGATCTGTACCTTGTTGTCTGTCATATGTATTTTCATTGGCTGTTTTTGATGCTATGTGACACTGAAAAGTAATAACTGATTTTGTGTCTGCTATTGCTCCTAAGGTTGTCTTTAGCAGTAGGGTTTCTCTTTTCCAACAAGTATCTGTGTGTTTGATTTTTGTCTAAATATAGTGGCTGTAGTTTCTGAAGAAATGAAGTTCATCTTGAGATTTTTCACTCTTTTTCTCCCCCCACCCCCCACACTCCCTCCCTACTCTCACTAGACTAATCATGGGGAAAATTAAATGTGTATCAACCAATCAACTGGGTTTGTTACTGGATTCATTACTTGTTCTTTAATTATATGGATGAATGAGGATGATCCATCTTAGTATAGTACTCTGGGTAAGCAGAAGAAAATTGTTAGAAATCCTGGCGTATTATTTCTTTGTCCTTACTACTAGATACAGCTCTTTCCAATGTAGTAACACCTGTGAAAGTTGTGAGTACTCTTTGATCCTGTTTTATTAATGCAGACTTTTATTAGGACCAGACCAAATCTGATCCCCTGTGCTACCCACAGGGATCCTCCATCAAAGTGTCTGCTGAAGATCCCAAACCTACAAGAGTACATGAGTAGTTCCCTTTCACTGTGCTACAACAATATGCAATTTCCACAGGATTTCTAGCAGAAGTGAATTTCTGTAGGGTTGAAATCTTAAGATAGTTTGAAGTAGCACCTAGGTAAGGACTCCATTTCCATGAAAGAAGCCAAAACCAAAAACAACAAGTAAGATTTAGGGCATAAATTCTTTACTCATCTCTTGGCTTTTTTCCTAGAAGATGAGCTTCATGGGAATACTTTCCAGCAGGGCTCTTTATTTGCAAGAGACAGAGGGGGGTACTGCTTCTAGTTGTTATATAGCCTTGTTGTGGCTCTAAACAACATATATGCAGAGTGATGAGGAAGAGGTGATGACGGTGAAAGGGAAGTCTGATGGATTCTCCAGATGTTGGCCATCTGTAGAAGATGAAACTGTAGGTTTTCCAAAGGCTCTAATATGATTATTAATCAATCTATCCTCTCCTAGCAGATTTTAGGGGGAGTGGAAGTGTAGACATCTAGCATCTGGAAACATACCCTATAACATTAAGACTTCAGAATCAGAAGGGCCAGACTTGAAACACATTTCAAGTTCAATGTCGTTTAGGTGTTAAAAAGGCAACCCCAGTTCAAACCAGGATAATACATCTTAGTTTCACCATCTAAGAAGCAATGGGCTGTACCGGCAATGTTCATACCAGACTAAATTCTGGAAACACTGCAAACAGTTTTTAAACTCCTAATAAATTCAATAGATTTCCTAGAAATCATGCGAGCCCTAGTCCTATCTACCTGAGAGTGGCTTTGTATGAATGAAGAGGGGTGTGTGTGGTGGTCTACAGAAAAATAATTGAATAATTATTGATCTTAATTATTGATCTGTGTCTCTTTCTCCCCCAGTTCCCCTATATGCGACATTGTCTACTGGTTACCTATTGCACAGGAGAGCCCCTATGCTCATATGTAGAAACAGCTCCCATAGATGCTTCACTATCCCTACAATGGATCCTAATATTTTGATGGGACTTATGGATGGATGGGGGAGAAGAAGATCAGACCTTGACCTTGGATCTATACCAGTTTTCCACCCCTGGAGAGCTCCCAAGGATCAGTTGAGACTGAGGCTCCTTTTGAAGCAGATTTGAGGACTTCAACCTACCAGTAGCCCCAAAGAGAGAAGGCATGACTTGTCCTGCTCAGTGTCCCTGGGGCCCGTACCCTAAAAAACATGTTATCCAAGCTGCTCCCACTGTGCCAGCATTCTCTTAATCTCTTCTACATGCAGCATATTTTATATATTAACTATGGCAACACTTATATACCTCCACGTGCCCATAAAGTTATTGAACTGGAAAGGCAGCTTGCTCTTACAGCAGATTTGAACATTCTTGTGTGCATTTTCCTTTTAACACCAAAACCTCATACAGATGATTGGCCAATTCTAGAGAACTTTCCTTATTTTTTTAATTTTATTTTATTTTATTACTGGAACATTTTCCTATAAAATCTAAGCAATGCTGGAGGCTCACTCCTGTTTTCAGAAATGAGCCAGGCCCTTTGAAGCCTCTCTTCACCGACAGCCAAAGGGCCTGAGTTATTTTTTGAAAACTTGACCATCTGAGAGGAGCTTTGCTTGAAAATCTTCAAGGCTTGACTTTTTGTTGGCCTAACTCTGTTGCTAAATGTTTATGGGTCTGAAGCAAAGCCATTGACATCAATCGTCTTTGGGTCATCCCTGAAGGAAATTGGTTTATAGTTCACAAAGCACTTCACAAAAGGAAGTCTTTCTATGTTGCGTTCCTCTAAATGACAGTAAATCTGATAAAGGAGAAACAGTCTAAATAATGCCAGGTGTCCACAGGGCAGCACAGTGTTTCAGATTTGAACATGCTACATTGGATTGTCCCACGCAATGGTGAGATGGTCAAAGAAACGTGCTGCTTCCCTTAATGCGCAACCTCCTGAGAATGACCTTATCATGTGCTCCCTCCTTTTCAAGAGTGGCTTTGAAGGGGGTTGCTTTGTTGTGTCATATTATCGAAGTCTATTAAGCATGGGATGAAAGCTTTTGAGGAAAGCCAACATGCAGAGGAAAGAAGAACCCGCACCACGTTCAGGATTGTTAGATACATAAGGAAGGTACTGGGCAGGCAAGGTTCTTTGAGTAGATGTTGATTTTTTTTTTTTATTAGACCAACTGAGTAGTTGGGGGAAAAAAAGCTGCTAGTGCAATGTGTGCCCAATAGCAAGCTATTGGGTGCAATCGCCCGTCTTCAAGCATAGGAAGTCTCTGCTGCTCCAAGACTCCTAAGGAAGGGACTGTCATTCGAGAGTTGGGCTCTACGGCCATGCTTGCAGATGTCCAACCAGCTGATGCCTCACATGACACAAATCTACTGTCCCGAGAGACAGACAAATGTTTATAAAGGAACTCCCATGTGCGCATTTGACACGGTAGGAGACTGGGTTGTGTTTAAGAGGCCGATGCATCCAAGATGTAGGATGTAAATCAAGTGGCAGTCTAATTCAATTGGTGGGGAAGCATCTCAATGGAGTCAGGCTTATGTGAGACCTACAAGATCCCTTTTCGGGCTCTGAACAGAAGCAGCAGCAGCAGCGCAACCTCTGGAGAACCAGAAATCAAATGCCAGCCCTTGCCTGGGGGGTGTGCAGGAATGCGGATCTGTTTCTAGAACGTCTTTGGTCACTCATCCCCCTTTGTCTTATCTGCTGCTGATTTCCCATCCCTGCCATTGGGGGTGCATTTGGGTTTTTGGTTCGGCCCCACCCCTGTCTGCAAGTGGATGATGAGTTGCTTCTGTCCTGGAGCAGTTCAGTGCTCGCGTTCAGCAGGAGCAATGCAAAGAAAAAGCCTGTCTGAAAGCTGCGGGGAATGGGGGAATGCTGACAGGTTGGTGGTCTGGCATGATTTTAATGCTCTTTCTTCAAGTTTCCTTACTGTCAGGGGGAAGGCCCTGAGGACTGAGCAGCCCACTGCTCCAAGCAAATCTGTTTGCATGGGAGTCCCAGCAGGGCAATACATCACTTTCACTCCAGGCTGAGGAGCAGAAACCCCCCTCACCATTCCTGATCAATACTTCATTAAGAATAAAAAGTGAATAGTACAAATGGCGAAGATTTATTAACGCCCCCCCCCCGATATGTTAAAAGCATTCTGTCAAAGAATTTGAAAAATGCTTCTCATATTTAGTGCTCAGAGACAGAAAATCCCTTTTGAGAAAGGAAAGGTATGTAAAACACATCAGTCCCTCGGTGTAGAAATCCAGAGCTGGCTCTCTGTATCCATTACTGATGAATAGGTATTATTTAAAGCTGCATGTGGCTCTTAGCAGTGGGAGCAGCTCCACGTAAGAATGAGAAACAGCAATTGTCAGCACTTGAGCAGAAACACTGGTCACATCTTTAAGGGAGCTGAGAGAATTGGAGGCTATGAGATGGTAAAATCCAAGATTAATGGAAGTGGGAGAAGTTGTTGACAGAGCTTCTTGAGGGGAATGAAATTGGAAAGTGATACTTGTTGGGACACGGCCGTAAGATATTCACAGCAGTCTAAAGCTATAGGCAGGCTTTCTCGCCGTAATAAAAATACGGGCTGAAAAGCGATGTGCATTTGAATGGCACATCAGAAAGCCACTGTCAGAGGGCAATTCCAAAGCGTAGGCTGCAAGGCAATAAATGAACTTGCAGACCACAAGATACATAGTGTACCGACAAAGAATACAAGATATACACGGTAGCCCAGACCAATTACCGTCTTCTGCACCATCACGGTGCAATCGCTGACTTGGAGACGGTGACTTCTGCCATAAAACATCTTCCAAATGACTTTACAAACCTTAGGCCAAGCACAAGTAAATCAGTAACTGGGGCTGTGTGCAGGGGGCTTGGGCAAAAGGGGTCTCTTATTCCAGACCATGGCCAAGCAGTGAATACGATGATCTGAGGTGCTTTGAGCTATACCCCATGTACACTTTGCCCCTGCCTTCTGCAAATCAACAAGCAGAGTCTGTTGGATGAGCAAAAAGGAAGAAGACTGAAGGTCAGTCTAGATGCGACTAATATATACAAGGGTAGAGGAAGTACTCAGAAAGCAAGACAGAGGATTTATACCTTGGATTGAGGATTCAAACCCATTATTTCTTAGTGTGGGCACACTGCTTGCATTCTGCAAGTGCCTAACCTATGGTTACAAAGGAGAGCCTTTCCCTCCTGTGTCTGGCTAGGATGCCATGGCCGTTTGCTTTGGAGACGGACCTTGTTTCCATGATCCATGCCTTTGCCAACTGCGTAGCAGACAACCATGGTGCTGTCTTCACAAAGAATATCTTAAATCAACCTGGAAGCTGAAATAGCCCATGCAGTAAGCACTGTTCCTCTCTGGGACATCTGAGCTCCTTCATTTTAACCCAGTCCCTGTTGGTTTCCAATTAGAGTTGAAGGGTATTGACCTGCAAACCCTTAGATGGCTTGAGTGATGCCTGCCTCATCAAACCATGCCCTTCCAGCTGCCCTTAGGGATGTCGCTCCTATTGGGGCCCCATCAATGTAAAAGGAAAAAACCAGGAAGGCTTCCTCCACCAGAGACATGCAACTTGGGAGATGTCTCTCCCTGTGCTGAACTGGAATAACCTCTAATCGGACAGGATGTTGGAGCTAGTACCCACAACTCTTGCAAAAAGTATCCTGGTTGTAAGTGGCCAAAATCTTGCTTTAAAAATCTCAAGAAAAGAAGTAACATTTTCTGCCATGCTATTCACAGTGAAGAAAATGATTCAGCAGCGCTGTTTTCTGCTGCCCCGCTATATTTCCCTAGGAGAGCAATAGCTCATCATATTTTGGCTGTGAGGGCTGCAGAAATTTCACCCAAATGTTTATGGTCTTCGGAAAGTTTCCTAGAAGTGAATGTATAGCTGTCACAGTGCAAAAAAAGTATGGACTTTACCCATTTCTTCCATAGGGGACAATCAATACCTAGACACGGCTAATTGTTGTTTTGTTTTTCTGGTGTCCTTGGGGAGTTGAGGGTAGCTCTGAAGAAGCCAAGGAAAAAAAATACAATTGGGGAAATATCCATTCTTCTAACAGCCTGATACATTCCCAACAAAATGGTATTGGAATCCTTCACATCAATGGAATTTTTTCTTGATGTCAAATCCACAAATATGTCTTTCCCCCCTGATTTGTTATAGTTGCTAGTAGCAAGCACCTCCGAATGAGCAGCCAGTTGGATCAGTCAGTTGGCGCAGCATTCCTGTAACTCTTTCCAGAAAACAGATGTGCGTTGTATAGCAGACAGGCTAATAAGGAATGCTCCAGTGCCATTTTTAAGGAAATGGGCTAGTTAATATAGCAAAATCCTTTCAAGCATTTTTGTAAAATTTAGAACTAGGTTCTAAATAATGGCGTGGCATGACGCACAAGCTTTGGAGACCTGAATTTGCGTATCAGGACGGGTTTTGCTCTCCATGCCTGCAACAGCTAGGACAGTTGTGGAGGCAGCGCTTGTATCCCTGAAGGGACATGGACTTCTTTGCTTGGAGGTGCTCCAATGATTTCTTTTAAATGGGACATCAAGGAAATTCTGTCCTTCTTGCCTGAGGGAAGGGTGGTCATAACACTGAGGGTGCGTCTACATGTTCATTAATGTGCCTTAGATCCTCCACATTTAGTTTAGTACTTGCTTAATAAAATACTAACTAAAAGATTAGTAACTAGAGTTACTGTGTAGTAGCGCCAGCGCACGGTTCTTTGGTGATGCCTGCTGCGCATTAGCTTAATAGTTCTGCGCAGTAGGTTATTCCCATGGTTTTTAACCAGCATGCTATTATGCAGTGTTATTTGGCTAATGTTCAGAAGCGTCTCGTGTAGGTGTGCCCTGAGAAGTAGGAACATGAAGGGTTAGTTAAAATGGGATAGAAATGGAGGCAAAGAAAAAATCCTCAGGGATACGTGAAAGATTCAGTTTGCCCGGGCATGCAATATCTACAGGGGAAAAAAATAAAAATAAATGAAGAACAGCCCTCCAAGTTGTCTTGTTAGATGTCGGTTTTCACGTGGACGGTAGATACTTTGTTGGAGTTCGGCGACTACATTCTTTGAAGAATCCATTTGCCCTGAGCATGCTCCCTCGCTTACGAGACCTTGGACCCACCAGACTGCTCCTAGGCCATCTCCGTGCCGCAACAGAGAATTTGAATTGGTCTGCGATTTCTTCTTGCAGCTGCTGAGAACAGCTTAAGGAGCAAACATTAATGACATCATCTCATTCTATTTTTGCTTTATTTTGCTATATTCATTGCACAAGGTAAACAGCATGCCAAAAATGAAGCAGGACTGCATAGCGAATGAAGCTATTGTCTTTTGGACTTTGCCCCCCAACCTCATCTGTTACAGAAGTAGGAAGCTGGCAGTGAATTTGTGGTGTGCTGTGATAGTGTAATTAAAGACTGTCATAACACACCCGTACAAAATATAAAACCACATGAATAATTTTGATTCAAGCGCTTCCTAAGCTTTCGAGTGTTTGAATGTTCAATCTTCAAAACTAATATAATATCCATCTATCTATCTATCTATATATCTATCTATAGATATATAGCTCTATAGAGATATATAAAGAAACATATTGACATATGCACAAGCTATACTAATGCAGTGTGTACACTAATGTACTAATACTATGAGGCTCATGAGTATGAGAGAGACAACTTTATATATGCCCATAGCTTAATTTTTCATATACACATATAAATACCAAAGGAACCTGAGTGATGGTTTAGGGTACCCTGTAGAAGTCATTTCACATAAAGGAAATTACTGGTAAAGCTACTATGGAAGAGGGGTGTAGATTGTAGCCATGCTGGTCTATGCACACACCAACTGCAGATGCTTTCTCAGCCTGACGAAGGGCTTTTAAACCCAAATGTGTGCTAAGAAAAAATTTTCCTACTAGGAAACATAACTTAGTTGAACTTTAATATTTTAAGGAAACTGCTAACTGCCCTCTAATAATGTGAGTGATTTAAAGATTGGACAAAGCAGTTAACAATATCATTGTAGGAGACTACTCCCAGCTGAACAGGTTGAGGAAGATAGTCTACATAATTATTTAAAAACCTGAAGCAGTTGTCTCTGTTAACCTTTCCCTGTGGAAGAGAGAAGAACTGCTTGTGTGGTATGTGCTTTTCAGTGGACACATCTACATGTGCATTAACGTGCTTTAGTTAATGCACATTAAATCCATTGAGAGTTACTAGGAAAATGTGCATTAGTCTGTCTTAATGTGCATGATATAAAGAGCACAGGGAGCCTATATATGCTGCTCCAAGGTGCTATAATTACAGATTTGATTAATCTGCTTGATTAATTGGAGCAGCAGATTAATCAAGTCTGGTAGACGTGGTAATTACCACGTTCCAGCAGACTCCAGAGTCATGTGTATTCAGCATCCTCACCCTGAAAAGTGGTGGTGGGGGTGCTTTAACTAAAGCTTGTTCAATGAACTTTAGCTAAAGCACTCCTGCTGCCAGTTTTCAGCATGGGGACAGTGATACACATGACTCTCCAAGTGCTTTAATTAGAGCAGCTCTCAGAGCTGCTCTAATTAAAGTGCTGCCCCCCAACTCCTGGAGCACATGAACATCCGTAGTTTTTAAGTGACATTTAATATGCCTTAGCTTATTTTAATGCATATTAGCCAAATAACATTTTTTTGGTGATGCTTTAATAACGCACATTAAAATAGGCTAATGCGCATTAAAGTCCACATGTAAATACTCCCACTATGATAGAATCTGGCCCAATAAGATTTACAGTAAATGGCAGCTTGGCTTCTCTGCTTTAGTTAGAAAAACATCCTATCTGAGTATGCTGTTGCAGAACCCAGAATTTCTTCTACAATTACCCCAATTACGAGGCCATCATGTAAGACACCCACAACAACCAGGCAAATGAAAAAAATGCAGATAATAATGAGGTCTCGTATACCAGTCCAAACTTTTATTTGCTGTCACAACTGAACAAAATTGACTTGGTCCCTAAAATCTCCAGGCAGTCTTGCCTTAAACAAACTGTAGAGTGATTGCAGAAATGAAGAGGTAATTAGTTGGGAGTTAACCAGCTGCTCTCTGTATTAGAGAGGCAGACTAAAACTCTTGGCAGTTTGATCGGGTAGCACCCCTCAGCAATTTTCAGCATGTCTTTTCTCAAAGTCTGATGCAGCCAAAACCCCAGGAATCCACAGGTTTTTTAAATGATCAAGTCTACAATTTTGCCTGTCATGTTCATGCTGGAAACTTAGTGGACCTCTTAGAATAAGGTTTACAACATGTCTTCTGGATTTGATTAGAAGAAAATCTGTACTTCATCTCAACTCCTCCACGTTTTCTGCCCTAGACTCCAGGAATGTGATATTGGCTTCCATCTCAGTGACTCCCACATTTGTAGCAAACATTATTGCACTGGGTTTTACCTAGATTATGTTATTTTAAAATGTTCCTTGCTCACCTTGTGTGCACAGAAAATCATTTACTGTTAAGGTTACATGTGTTTCAGAGTTGGCTTTAAATTATTATGTGGGAGTACATTGTGTTAGAATATGCACTTTCGTCCAAGAGGCATTTATCAGGTTAATTTATCCCACTAAGTAGAGCAAGTATTGATGAAAAACTCCCCTCACACACACACGTGGAGAAGAAATACTGGTGATGAAATGCACAAAGTTCCCTCACCACTTTCTGTGACTATGACCCAGCAAAGCATTTAAGCAATATGCTTTCTGAAATAGGCATGGGGCTGTCAGAAAAGTGTAAATCAAATAGGATTTAGAATTCAAATTCATCAACTTTTAGGCGAGCATATTCTTTAAGGTTTAAGTCTTACAACGGTGTATGCATCATACTTCTAAATGTTAGGATACATGGCAGCACGTGTCATCTTCTTAGGGCCAAAGTGACTCTCAGATGAGGTCAAAGGGAGATTTGCCACTGATTCTAATGGGGTCTTTTGGTGGGCTTGATTTAATAAATGTTTCTGCCAAAATTTCGGAAAAGAGTCCCTTGAGTTCCAGCGTTCACCTATTCCATGCTAGGTCTTAATTGAAACCCCGTAATTAAGTTCACTCACAGCCCTGCCTCTCTGATGTTAAGGTCTATTGTGACCATGTCTTAGATGAAAGGGCAACGTTGGTGAGACATATTTCCTAACACAAATGTTGTGTGTTTCTTGCCTGGGGAGGATATCATTGCTGTCCACTGATAATAGCCACCGAAAATGAACGGAAGGGAACGAGGGGTGATTATTAGCAAAACCCAAACAGATAAGGAAAGACAAATGGGATGTGTTTATCGTTTCTGGCAAGGATTCAAAGTTCTTTGCCTGCATGAGATGGTTTAGATTCCAGTAAAATTGTTGCCTAGGTATAGATTTCTCTGAAAAAACACTCTTCGCGTCTGTGTTATCAGCTACTCTTTCCCACCATGCATGCAATGGCCAGCAGGGGACTGTGAAGCCAAAGGTAGTAGAGTATTTTTTTTTGTCCCCCTTCACACTAAAATTATGGAAATATGAATACTTGAAGAAATCTGAATTGAGAGTGAAACCTGCTGTGAATCTCAGGTCTTTATGTATTTGTATCATTGTAACGGACCAGGATGCTACTGTGCTACCAGTTGCACAGAAAGAATAAAAAGTCTCTTGCTCAAATAATTGGTAGATCCTTTAGGAATAATATTCCTAGAGATAAAATGTTCTGCATGTTCACCGGGGTCAAATTAGGCACTCCAAGCATTCAGCTTTCAACTCCAGCTACACTGAAACCAGTGGGAAAGCTCCCATCCAGATTCCAGCTTCAGTATGCAATGATATATATATTAATTTCAGCTAGCTGAGAAAAAGCATTTTTGCTTGCCTTCAGTTTAGGCTCCTTGAACTTTGCCTTGAGTCGCAGGCTCAGTCCAAAAACTCAAAGTGAAACTTAATTAAATCCAAAGTTTCGTGTTGTTATGCGGTTTAGACTTACGGGTCTAAGTTTTGAGCAAACTCGGGCTAGAATTTATTGGAAACTTTTGGGAACTTGAAAAATTTTGAGGAACCTGAGTTGGCTTTCTAGTTTCAACAGAAACCTGAATGGAGGGAAATTCTGCCTGGTTTCTAGTTGCATAGCGACAGCTGGTTGACATTTTTCAAGAGTAAAAACATGAAATGTGGCCTTTTTC
This sequence comes from Crocodylus porosus, assembly GCF_001723895.1. Taxonomy (NCBI): domain Eukaryota; kingdom Metazoa; phylum Chordata; order Crocodylia; family Crocodylidae; genus Crocodylus; species Crocodylus porosus. Next base: position 36,390,431 of record NW_017728915.1, on the reverse strand, counting down.
CAGGCATCGTTTCTTCAAAAAATATATATATATTTTTGCATTTATTGGGTTCTTTGGAAAAATGAAAAAAATGCCTTTAAGATTTAAAGAAAAAGACAGACCCTGAACATGCGTTTTTTGGGACCACAATGATCAGGGTCTCTTTTTTGTTTAATCGTAAAAGCATTTTTTATGGTCCCCCCCCCCCCCAAAAAAAAAAAAAATATTGCTTTCCAAAACCATGTTTCTGGGTTTTTTTCTACTTATTTACTGTTATTGTGTAGCTTCTGATGGAGTGAGGGGGGGAGATTTGGGGGTCTTTTTTATTATTCAGGTTGTGTATTTAATTTTTTTTTCCTTCTTCAAAACTAACCAAGAAATGGTTTTCCTTGCTTTGTATCCTGATGGTGCAAACCAAAGCAAGATGAAAACAGCTGCATTTGCTAAAACTTCCAGTGTATCTGTCAACCCTGGTTTTTCACTCCATTTTTAACCACCGTTTCTCCGGTCTTCAGCAAGGATACACGCAGGGCAGGATGGTGAGGGTTAGGAGATGTCGCTCAACTGCGTTAAATGAAGATTATCTTCCATGGCTTCTCTGAGATGCCTTGGGATCTCTCTTCTGCACTATGCAGCAGACCTTGTTAAACTCAAAAAGGGCAATAAATCCCTTGGGCTGGCATGCGGGAAGCATGAGTTATGTGACCGCAAACTACAGAGTGAATGGTCCTTGGGTTGCAAAGCTCCCTGGGTCTGTCACATTGTATATTGTTAGCCATAATCCCCTTCCCTATGAAACTCTTTCCTCCTTCCTCCTTGTAAGGGACTAAAGTAATGCTACAGGTGACTGCTGAGACCTCCCAATATGGGGCTTGAGCCCTCCCAGTTGAATATTTTTCAATTAATGGACACTTGGTGGTGGACAGTTGACACCTCAGCAAGGAAATTCTCTTTTAGCTGCCATTAGCCCAAGCCCTGCAGCTTAAGCTTTTCAACAGCTGCTTTATCTCTGCTTCTCACCCCCACCCCCACCCCAATTTAAGTTTAAGATGAGCCTCCACCCCCAGGCCCATGATATCTCACTCCAAAGTCCTGTCAGAGCCACAACCAAGACCATAAATTTCCCTGCTGGGTCACAGTACTCCCTATTCATTTAGTGAAACATTATAAATGTGTCCAGGCTCCAAGTGAAACCTAATCCTGACATTCCTTGCATGGAGATTCCTTAAGCTGATGGCAGGGTCATCTGGAACTGCCATCATCTTATCTGATTGGAAACTGATCACCTGCATTTCAACACCAAGGGCTCAGCAATGTCTTGTAAAATAAGGCCCGCTCTGCCTGGGATCTGTTTCTTTGGTACAGAACATGCATAGCCTATTAAACATCACCATGCTTGGTTTGCCCTGTCTTAGCAGGGCTCACATAGAAGAAACCAGTCTTGGAGGGCTCCATGAGCACTAAAACCTGCAACTTTTGAAAGGCAGATTGCAAGGAAAAAGGGAGCATTACTGGGAGGATGGAGCTGGCGGTTGGAGCAAACTGGGAGGATGGAGCTGGTGGTTGGAGCAAACTGGGAGGATGGAGCTGGGGTTTGGAGCACACTGGGAGGATGGAGCTGGAGGTTGTTCATGGAAAGACAAAGAGCTGACACCTTGGAGGAGCTCTTTTTGCGGTGCCAAAGCTCAGCCGGTAGAATCCAACATGGTTCTTTTGATGCTAGACGGATGGCAAATAAATTCACCATCCCATTTGTCCCATCCCTCTCCTGGGTCTTGTATGACCTGCCCCACCAGAAGGACCAAGCACCTTGCAATAATCATTAAGTCATGCAACTATTGCCACATGGGTGTTTTGTTCTCTCATCCTCTTCTTAAGGAGCTGTGTAGTGCATAGTTTTTTTATTTTGGTAAGGGTTTGGGGGTTTTTTTTTGCTTGCCTTCAACAGAAAGCTAGGGATATGACCCAACATTATATTTAATGCTAAGGGAAGACCTTTGTCTGGGGTGGTATTCACACTGATGCCATGTTAAGTGCAAGGCAAAATATAGTTTTAATAGCAACCCTTCTATCTTCTGGTGTTATCCCATCTGTGTTACTGCTGTTCCTAAATGTGAAACAGCAAGTCCCCATGAGCTATATACTAAATAAACTAAACACAACCCAGGAAGAGCTCAGACCAAATGGCTTTACTTGCTGCAGTAAGCCAGCATTCCTTCCCTTGTGCCAGCCAAAATCATTCCTGTAATATTTAGTGGATTGCAAAAATATTTTGGATTTCCTGCCATGCTTGACATCCTACAGTAAATTAATTAGGAATCGGGAATCAATAAATGTCTCTTCCTAGAATGTCGTATTGAGGCATTTGCTTTGTATTACTTTTGGATTGCATTTCCCCATTCTTCAAAAACCTCTCATTCAAAAGCCCAAGAAAATCAATGACTGCACAGAATTGTATTCATTCTGGGGGAAGGGCTATGATGAGTTTTTTTTTCTGGGCTGAATATACAGCCGCTCCTGGAGGTACAAGATTTCGCTATTATGTGTGTGCAGGAAAGAGAAAGGGATAAGAAAACACTTGGGGTTGTTAAAGCGTTTAAGATAGATGTTTCCCAGGGAACAACGAAGAGAAAGGGAAGGGATCCCAGAAGATACGTTGCTCATTGTGGATCAGTCTCCAGTTCCTCACATAGTAAGTGAATTGTTTGAGGATATCAAAAGGAAGATCGCTCGGCGCGGTGTATTAGCTCTGATCTGTGACACATTGGACAGGACCCAGCTCCTCCTAGAAGCTCAATGCTAATGTCTGAGAAGACATAGCAGACGCATCTCAATTAGGGCGTCCCACTGGACCAAAAGAGTAGGACAGTCCAATGGTCACTAGCCTGACACTCGGGAAATGCACGTTCAACTCCCCGCTCTGCCCCAGAGCTTCTTTGTGCCTTGGGGAATATATGTTTAAACTTGTGCCATGGTACCTCGTATAGGCAGACCTGAGCTAGTTGTGAATAAGCCAACTTGGGTGGTTCTAGTAGGGTAGCTGCGGCAGCATGCGCCTTGGCGTGGCCTGCCTGCTTACAAATTGACTCCATCTGCAGTGTAGATGCACCATAAGTTCCTGCCTGCCTCATTTCCCCTTTTGTGAAATGGGAACAGTGCTTCGCTACATCATGGGTGTGAGCTGAAAATATATGCACTGAAGTTGCTAAAGCTCACTCTTGGATACTAAGGTAATGGGGACCTGGCAGCTAGCTCAACTAGAGCATGTAAAAGCCATTCTTCTGAAACTCATCCCAACATAAAACCCCAGGCAAGCATGCCATCGCTGTCCCAGTCCAACAGAGATCATTAACCATGAGGTTATATCAGTTCCCCCGGACCTCTGAATAAAGCAGCCAAGCCCATGAAGGGTTTAGCAGAGGTTTTCTAATTTATGAGGAGCAGGAATGCACCCACTGCATTAGGGGAAGGTCCTAACCAGGACCGTGAGATGACTTCGCTTACCAAAACCATTTCTTGTAAAAGTGCCATTGTATTTGCCGTTACTGAACGCACTGCTCCGTGAAAGCATTCCTACTGAAGAGGAAACTTCTGCAGAAGAAACCCTACTTCCATTTTTCTCCCTTTTGAACCTCCAAGGCTGAACTTCTACCTTACAGCCCAAGACAACAAATGCATTCAAGGGAGTCACTTTGGGGAGTTTTAGATCTGTAGCCTCCAGATAAATCAGGCAGTCCTCCTGACTTCAGTCCTGTAGGCTGAGCCTCTTCTTCTCGAGCTTTCGGACAACTCAACTGATCACTTGGTCCAAGATTTTCTAATTCAATTTCTCCGTCTGCTTATTGCCCTGTGCCTTTCATTAGTATTCTTTGGGTCTACTTTTGCCGTTTATATAAACCTTCCCTTCCTCTTCCATTTAAATAGATCCCAATGGCTCTTTTATCTGCAACAACCTGCTGTGTGTGCAACCTAGAAAAATACTGACCTTGGCTTTCAAGAATAAACCTACTGCCAGGTTTTGCTCACAGACCAACCGATAGCCCCGTCTCGCTTTCTGTGCAAATGTTGAACTACCTTATCTTATCTGCTGGAGCCTACTCCCCTCCATTTGTGTATCTGAATTATCAGGATGTTTAAGGGCCTCACAATGATTTACATGGTGTTGTAGGTGGATGCTGCAATGCATGCTGGGGAATAAGTGTCAATTAATTGGCGGGCACGGGGTGCGAGGCGGGAGGCATGGTGTAATATAGGAGGAGTATTTTATGGAGAATATAGCACCAATGTTTTCAACCAATATGGTCTCCTCTTCTGCTGATGATGGCTCTCTTTCTTTTTTCTTTTCGTTTCTATTTTTTTCTATTTTTTCTTTAAAGCTTTGGCTCACAGCAAATCCTACAGTAGTTTTGGCAACAAGCCAGCCTGCACTTTTTGTAAAGTAAGCACCTCCCTGCTACAAATCAGCTCTGTGAAGGATGAGACTCATCAGAGCCATCGCTCACTGGCACCGAGACCTTGAACGCTGGATTTTCCTTACAAAGGGGCTCTCCAGAATCATCTCCAAGCCTGGTTGGGTTTCAGCTGACTAATACACATATATATGACTCTCTCAAGCCATGCAGATGCAAAATTAGTCACGTTTTTTCTTATAATAATAATATTATTACTACTTACACAGCACTTCGCAGCTAGCAAGCCTTCTGTCAAACCCACAAGTGCAATACTTTTTTTTTTTTATTTTTTACCTCCTGGCAAAGCATTTTTTGGTATTTGACAAATACGAATGAATGGATTCTGCTGTCAGGATTACAGGTGGGGAAAACCGAGGCAGAGCATGGGGAACAGACTTGCCGGAGGTGACTGGCGGGGTCGCTGTCAGTCTGCAGAGGTTCCCTTCTCCCCATGCGGTGCGCACTCCTCCTTCTTTCTTATCACGCAGGTTGCCGAAGAGTTGGGATGTCAGAAAGCGATAATGCCTCCGGTATCAGCTTAAAGCAGTAGTATTCAGCTCTGACGATCTGAAAGCCAGAGAAGGGAATTAAGAGAAAGATGCACACGTTCAAAATGTGTCGTTCAAGAGCCCGAATCTGGACACATCGTGCTATCTGATCCCTTCCAAAGCCAGGTCACTTCACATGGATGTTTAATGCATGTTAACTGATGGCAATTTGGCTTCACACTTGGTTCATTCATCAAAATTTTCCCTATTGTCCCCATGTAGACAAGCCATCAGACCCATGAGCTCCACTGTGCAGGGCACTGAACAGTCAAGTACAAGCTCTGGAAGCACAAAGCAGCCTCTTGCTGGCAGACGAATGCTTTAAAATATTTGCCTCCCTAACAGAGGGAAGCTTTTGTCTGAGAGAGGGAGAGAGTATGTGTAATCCCATTTTCAACACAAATCTGGAAGCCTATTAAATTCAAAACTAACAAAAGGAAATGCTTTCTTACATGAGGCATAATTTGTCTGCTTGCTGTGACTCCGAGTTTCGCATTGCTCAAAAAAAATAAAATAAAAAAGCCTTGGCAAAGTCGGCAGGAGTGAGACGATCCAGATTTCTAATATGAAATATTTAAAATAAATAAGAGCTTAGGAAAGGGTAGAGGGCCAAGTATTAACTACTGGGAAGGAGTAGTTAGAAACATGTCTCGCGGCAGGCTTATCTTATTGCTGCGTTGCAGAGGGTTGCATGCACCTTGCACTGAAGCATCGGGAACCGAACGTCGGTGAGACAATAACGAGCTAGTGAAGGCTCGCTGCTCTGAACTTGCATCCTGCTGCTCTTTTGCTCCTTGGTACTTTTACATAAAGTCATTATTGGTTTAGTTTATTAAGTGATGATGCTCCTCCATGTACCGGACATTTCTCATCCTAAAGATCTGTGCATACTAGGGGCCTACGGCTGCGACCGTGTATTCACATGAGCATTGCTTATGTATTCGGTTTCCCTCGGCCTCGGCAAAAAGCCATCACTTCTGTTGTCAGCGTTCGTGGCTTGATGGTGCGTCTCTACAGAAAAATGTGGCAGCAGATTCTTCCAGCAGAAGAAGCAGCTCTTTAAGCAATGTGTGAGTAGACTAATTGGAGTCAAAGGAATTGCTAACCAGGGTAAACTGGTATGATTAATCTCGAATACTTTCCCTCTAAGAAACACCAATTAAATGCTCTTATCTCAGCCTAATCCCTAGAAGATGTTTGGCATCATCCTTCACATAACAGCAGTCTCTGATCAGGGAGGCGTGTGATTGACAGGGCAGGAGCTGCTGCAGGCCAGGACTGAGCAGAAGAGTCGGAGGTGTGTGTCCCCCGCTGCCATAGCACTGGAGGCTGCAGGTTAGGACTGAACTTTTATTGGCAGGGCTGCTTGCGCCGCGCCGCGCCATGCCTATTAATCCTTTGCTTTCATGCTCACCAAGTCATCTGCAGAAATGTAATCAGTGCATCTCCTCAGCGCGTTGGCTTAGGACGCAAGCAAACTGACTTAGAAAAAAAAATGAATTTATCTCTCAACAGCATCTGAGTGTCTTCAAAAGGCTTTTCTTTTTTCTTTTTTTTTTGCGTTGTTTGGAAAAGTTGAATTAAATCTTTTGGAGCCAAGCAAAGAAAATCCTTCCAGGGAGAGAGGTCTCCACTACTCATCTGGGCTGGTTCAGTACCAAAATGCTTGCGCCGGGCTCCTCTGGAGCGGAGCATGCTGTAACAAAGGGTTTTTCAGCTAGCGCTACATGTAAAAACGGAGCAGGTGCTCTCAATAAAGAAAATTCTTAACTGTGCTCATATTTATTTCAGTTCCTCTCTGTCTGGGCACCAAGCCACCCGTACAGCCATCCAGCCTGACTTGCTGGAAAGGGTGAAGGCTTTTTTTTCTTTTTCTTTTTTTTTTTTTTAAACAAATGTGGAAACCTCTGTTAACATCTGATCTCAAAGAGATTCCTCAGTGATTTACCAGTAGTGCTCCAGAAATGATTTGCAAGCCCTTCTGATGAGACTGATTTCACCAAAATGTTTGCCTTTGCCTCCTACAGAGCGACAGTGGTTCTCCGCATTTTTAAACTCGAGGCGCCCCTGGGAAAATGCCAGCTCTTCGCTTTCACTCGTATTTTTTTTTTTGACTCTAGAAAACAAGTTGAACAATACTTTTGTTGCAAACGACTCTGAAACCTATTGAGGTCTTTTGATGCATTTGACATGATGGGTTTCAACTTCAAATCTCTGGGTTGGCCTTGTGAACCATGTGCATGTGTTTGCACACCCCACAAGACTAATATTGTGTGGACCCCTTAAAAGGATCTCAAGTGCAGCGATTCTCAACCAGGGGAATTCCCCACTGGGGACTGAAATCCAGGAGCACTCTGCTCAATACTGTGGCAAGCGCTGAGTTGGCAGAGAGAGTTATTTTTAAACAAGGTCCATTTTTTGAAAGAGATGGGGCTGCAAAATTCCTGCCCCGCTCCAGACCTCGGCAGTCTCTGAATACTCCAGATACAAGCCGTTTGCAAAATTCAGAGCTGGAAGTTGGCTTCTCCTATAGTTCAGGAATGTTTACATCTGGAATTTGATTTAGGCACATAATTTTTCTTGTTCATCGTTGATAGATGCACTGTGGTGTGTGTCTTGGAATATGGGATCGGTGCACCTCAACCTTTCCCTTTTCCTGAAAAAAAAATACGGCAGAAGAAAAAGCATCAGTTTGGGAAGTAAAAGTCAGCTGAGCTCTATTGAGGTTTCCATAATTCATGCGAGTCAGAGTTGCTAGCTGCTAACTGCCCTATCTGCTAAACTGCTTTGGGCTTCTGGACAAGTCTGGGGTGAAAAAGAGCTGCCCAGGGGAAAAAAAAAGAGAGACAAGTGGGCCATTCATAAAGGCATCACTGTAGCACTTTATGACATTTCACGCTTGCAGAAAGAAATCACTAACAACACTGGGAATCAAGCTTTAGGCTAACCACCACATAGGTCTTGAACTCTCCCTCTGTTTAAAAATAGCTATCCCTCCACAAGCCCCAAAAAGTCTTAAGGTGAAATTAGATGGAGATAAATGGGGAAGATATTTAAATACTGATTAGGGACTTTGGCGGCTTTTCTTTTGGCACTTTTGCTGAAGCAGTCAAGACACATCTGGATACTTAGATATCCCATCTTCCTCTCTTTTTATATATGTGTGTGTGTGTGGGGGGGGATATGTGTGTATGTATATGCATGTGTATGTATATACACACACCTTTGCTAGGAAATATCTCTAGAGAGGCAAAAATGTATTGATTGGAAGCCATTGGCTAGGGACAGACATTACATGTAAACCAGTTTAAGTGATCAGAACCTGGTTTAAACTTGTAACACAACAGATGTTCAGTGCACATAAACCAGTTTGAAAATGGCTGAAGCCAGTTTGAGATGAACCTGGCTGAATGTAGTATCAGACTTAACTGATTTGGGTCAAACAGATTTTTGCACTATCTGTCCCAGACCTCTTTCTGGTCTAAGTTGAATCAAAGTCCTCCAGCATCTCAATTGGTTTACAACACTGAGTGGGGGTTTGCTCTCTGTTTCAGCCCAGCAGAGCTGGCTCCTCCCCTCTGCTCCCTGGCTGCAGCTCTGGCAGAGACTGCAGGCATCTGCCTGGCTTTCTCCTGATCCCCCCCCTTCCCCTTCCCCTTCCCCTCATCACTTCCTACTCAAGCAGGGACTCCCCCCTACCCTCTGCTTTACACAGACACCTCTCTACATTAGCTAGCAGACCACATGCTGGCTATGCTTCATGCTGTGGGAGATGGCGCAAAGGCAGACAGCACAGTGTCTGCTTAGGGCTTTTTGGAGCTAACCAACAGGTAGTGGGTAATGTCCCTTCATTCTTTTCTTGGAAAAAGTTGTTTAAGAAAAGCTTGAACTAATGAGAGAGGCTGTATGGTTTTTTTAATGGGCTGATAAATACAGAGTTAAGGGTGATAAACACTATGTTATCAATAGGGCTGTGCAAAGCTTTGGGTAGTGATTCAATTCGGAGGCAATTCGGCGACTGAATCTCTGAATCCGAATTCAATCAAGGGACCATTTAAAAGGTCCAAATCAATTCAAAGCTCTCCAAATCTTCAGAAAAGATTTGGAGAGCTTTGATTTAAGCAGTCCCCCATGGCTGCAGCAGGGAACTGCAACTTGACTCAGAACTGGTAAGTACTAGGGGTGGAGGAAGGGGGAAGGGACCATGGGGGGGGACCCCTGCCAGCCCCCCAACTTCCGCCTGCCCCAGCTCCTGGCCCTTTAAAAAAAAGCCCCACTCATTGGGTGCTGCTGGGTGGGAGACAACCCCTACTGCCTCCCACTGCCCCATGCTGCATGGGGGGCTCTGCCACAAGGCCCCCGATCCCACTCCCACTCCACCAGCCTCCCCCCAGGTGCCCCACCCACCCCAACTCTGGCCCTTTAAGAAAAAAAAATCGAGAAAAGCCCTGGAACTCACTGCTTCTGCAGTGGCCTCGGGGATTTGGAGAGCTGTGGAAGAGCCCCCCATGTGATGTGGGGCAGCAGGGATTGCCCCTGCCAGCAGGAGTGGTAAGTCTGGGGCTTTTCTTATTTTTGTTTTTTGTTT
>NW_017728915.1:36341857-36380765 GCF_001723895.1 Crocodylus porosus | reverse complement strand
AAAGCTTGTCTAACATCTCTTCTAACCATAAGCTGGTTGAATAAAAAATAGAAACTTGGCTCTCAAATCTAGCTTCTCCCATGCTGCCCAGACCCACGCTTCCCAAACTCTGACAGATTGCGGACCACCAGTATAAAACGATACAACCTTGAGTACCACCAGCACATTTTTCAGTTCATCCTTAAGTACCACCAGCAAATTTTTGTCATATAATAAATCTGTTAACGCGTACCACTGACAGGCTGTCTGCGTGCCACTGGTGGTCCCCGTACCACAGATTGGGAACCGCTGCCCTAGACCGTCATGGCTAGTACAACCCATTCATTTTAAAATGGATTCATTTTAAATTTTTCAGCCAGCAGTCTGCATTTCAGTAGCTTGAATAACTACAATTCTTTGTTTAGGAGCCAGGAAAGTTGCCCCTTAATAAACTTAACACACCAAATGGTTTTCTTTTGTCAGATGAAGATTGCTGTAAAACTGTGCTATCAGATATGTATACAGCTAGGTCCCGGGCATCCTTTGCTGAAGTCAAGAGGAGTTTTGTCAGCAACTCAGCCGATTAAACATGTAACAGCAGGAGTTATGCTGATTTAAAGAGCTATATTTCTAAACCAAATGCTAAGTCTTTATGGGGTTTTCTTCTTCCTATTTAGAGCTCTCATTAACGTCTGTACAGAGTTATGCCCTTCAGAATAATACCCCACTAGGTATTTGGGCAAGGGAGAGCAGCAAAACATCAGCATCACCGAATGAACCAATCTATCCTTCAAAATTTGCAGTGCTGCTCCTGGTCACAATAGAAACACCCACGCTCTCTCCCTGTGCCCTCCTGAAGGCTACAGATCTCATTTAATTTCATGGTGGGGGCAGACTGGTCAACTATTTATAGAATCGAGATGAACGTTTGATGACAAACACATGGGAACGATTGGGAATGTGCAGTGACTCATGCTGTGTCAGACTGACACCCACTTGCTAATCCGCAGCCTTCCCTTCACCTGGAATTAGAAAAAAAAAATGGTGCTAGCGCTTTAACTTAAACATCTCAAGCAAGCATTTCAATGAGAGCTGATAAGACAGCTCACATGTGTCAATGAAAGGCCAACCCACTGTGAAAAAGCTAATTAAGTTGAATTATTCTGCAATGGTTTAATCAATGCACTTGTAATTAAGTGCAAATTGCCTGCCTAATATATTACAGATGTGAAACAGTACCTTTGAGGGATCGGGGTATTTTGGTATATGCAGTGGGGTGTAGAAAGAACGGCTGTTGCATTATTAAAATGGAGCTGTTTGTTAGGCAAGAGTCAGATGCTGCATTTTGGGGTTTGCCGTCGTCTTAAAAGGTGAACTGGGAAGGCTCCTTACCCACTAAGCCCTTGCTCTGTTTGTAAATTTTCGAAATGGGAGAAAATGAGCAGAGTTTAAAACTTCAGCTGTCTCCATCTGTGATGATGATCAGTTCTCACAGAAGTGGGATAATAGTGTAAACACAATAAACCTACTTTGAAATGTATTCATTCCATTCTCACCCACTGTTTTTATATCTTCCCACACTATTTTCTCCAAAAATTTCCTTTATGGCTAACATTTCTCATGTTTAGTCTGATACTAAAGATTTTTTTTTCCTTGAAAAGTTTTTCAATAAATTGAATTTGGCTGTTTGTAAAGTTGGAGCCAAAGGGAGATGGAGGGTGGAAGGGGCTATCTTCTTTCACAGATTAATTTTACTAAAGCAAGTAGCATAAGTCTGAGACTAGAGAGTAACTGGGAACAAAGCCTAGATCGAAATTCCAGTCCACGGGCTGAACCGCAAAGCCTTTCATCCTCTATCCTAAATTATACCTGTACAAAATCAAGGAAGTCATATAATTATACTGATTTTTTTTTTTAAAAAAATATATTTTTATTTTTTGGCCACCAACACTATTAGAAGCTTTGTGGTCTTCAGCTTTTTATCAACCTACAGAAGATTTTTTTCCACACCCCCGAATATTACTCTGGAATACAAAAAAACAAGTAAAATATCACGGGATCCATTTCAGCCCAATGATGTTAATAGAATTACTTGTGTGAATAAAAAAAAAAAAAAAATCAGTTTGCCACATTATTTTTCATTTGTTTCCATCAAATGAAAAGCTTGGTATAGTACAAGAAAAAGAAAACGAGAGAAAGTTTGTCAGTCCGTTTTACGTGACTACAGCTAGTTGGGAAATATTTTCCATTGCATTTGGTCAAGCGACTCTCTTGATTTTTTCCACAGAATGTATCCTGTTGATGAAAATACCAAAACCCCGTAACCTTTTTTTTCAGGTTTGTAAAAACTAGTTTTCAGTAGTCTTTGATTTAAAATGTACAGGTGGTTTGAGTTTTCAGCACACATTTTTTGCTTGTTGTATAGCCAAAAAAATTCAAAAGCATAATAAATTTTAAACCAAAAAAAAAAAAAATAAGGAAAAAATCACATTTGTTCAAAAAAATTTGGAACGCATTATTTCAACCACTGCTAATGATTGTGATATCAGATTTGAAATTTTAACATGAAGCTGCTTTCTCTTTAGGGGGAAAAAAGGGTGTTTAACCAGCTCAATCCCGGTGCAGCTGTGCAGAGGCAGTAACACAGATCAGGAATAAAGGTAGAACAGCACCGTGAAAGCTTAGGAGAAAAACTTTACTATTGTCGCCTGCGCTGTATTGGACAATGAGGTCCATATGTTCTGGATGCAGCGGAGCCCAATGCAACATAGAGAAGGTTAACAATGCAGAATTATGGGGAGGAAAGTGAAAAGCAAGAAGAGATTTACAAAGGCAAAAAGGCAAGGCTTTCATTTTATATTCAATTTATCTTTCAGCTTCTGAAAAGGGTTCAAGGGTTTGGAGTTATGGCTGAGTTTTTAATTTTATTAATGGCAGACTTTGTGGTTGCCAGGGGAAGTTGACCTAACTGACTTGCTAGGGGAAAAAAAGGCCCAACACAGTATTATCAGGATTAATCTACTGCCTGGAAATAGTTGGATTTCTCTCCACTGGCCTCATAAGTCCTTCCTGCTTTGCCTGCATCTCCACGACCACCTTGTTGACATGAGCCTAACGCTTAATCCTTAGAAAGAAACCTAACCCTTGGCCTTGGAAAGATGTCCCTGAGAGAGGGTAATCAGAGTGCAGCTGTGCTAGAGGTGAACCCAACGAGAACTTCAAAATAGACACTCAAACACATCATGAGTGAAGGGGCCTTGAGGCTTTCGATATTGTCAGGGAGTGCAAGCAAGACGTTAATTTAATGGGAGGCTTGATTACACTGAGATAGGGCCTCGCTGATTGTTTCCAACAGACCCCTTCATGGTATTAGTATTTATTACACCCTGTATTATAAGGCATGGGGATTTGCTTCTGTAAAGCAGTTTAGCCGAGCAATGAAACATAATGTTTCTTTTATTGCTCAATAAACACTGCTCTCCCTTACACGGCCAGTCTCTCCAGCCTGGTTTTTTTCAAGCCCGTTAAGCCTTTAACGAACACAGTAATCTCGCGGCCCAGCAATAAGAAAGCTCGCCTTCCAAAGTCTTTCAGTTACCTCGAGCAGGCAGCTTTGGTAGGTCCATGCTTGAGGGCTGCGGGACAACTGAAATCCTTGTTTGCTGGTTTGAAACAGCATTTGGTCACCCAGATTTAATTCATTCTCCTCATCCCTCGATTACCAAAAAAAGGAGAGACGGGTTGGGAGTGAAACTCCCTTGATTCATGGATGTTAGGGGCTGGAAGGGACCTCTGGAGATCATTGGGTTCAGCCCCCCTACAAGCATTTTGATTTTCTATTTATGTGAGTATATTTGCATCTTCTGACTAGCACCTCCCGTCAAAGCTAGATCAGCGCTGAGAAGCAGCAGACCTGTGCACTATGCATCACTGCCGAGACACCTCTGACCTCTCCTGTACGTGCCCAGCTATTGATTACTCCGGTTCATGATTCTCTTGCATGGAGACTGGGACTCTACCTGGTACTAGATAACCCCATAGTGTTCAGCTCTGCAATAAGGCTCAGGCTTCTGTAGCCTATTCACTGCTTTATTAGTTGATGTTTGAAAGGGTAGCACAACCATGCGCAGCATTATTACAATTACACATCATGCCTCGTGGGTCTTCTGCTACGCTAGATTTGTGCTGTCTCTCAAACTAGGAAAGATAACAAGAACAATCCCAGTTATATTTGCAACGAGCTTCCTAGGGGGAGAAAAAAAATATGCATATATTTACACATACATAGATAGATAAATACATTTTTACACACACACACACATATATTTACACAGACAGATAAATACGTGTGTGTGTGTGTGTGTGTGTGTGTGTGTATGTATGTGTGTGTGTGTATATATAGGTATAAAATCAGTAGTAGCATTTACAGAGATTGGGCAGTGTGTGACTATGACAGATCTGAGAAATTGAACAGAATTAAAGCACAAAGGGACTAAATTTTGAGGATCCGTTAGCTAGAAGGGGAATTACAGAACTTAGTAGACTAGGTTGGCATTGAATTCAGGTTAGATTCATGTTTTTATACTTTACTTTGTAACATATCCAGCAGTAATTTTTTTTTTTCACAGCGTCGTAGAGCATGGAGATGAATTACCTTTGCAGTCATTTTCATTAGGATATCATTTTTTTTCTCTGTTAATGCTTTGTTTGGAATATTTTTGGATGCTTACAGAAAGAGACTTATTAGCTTTTCTTCTGGGAGACTGTCACGGGTCATGTATCGTTCTATGAAAAAAATGCTCCCCAACATAGTCTTTTTTCTTTCATAATTTCATGATAACACCTAGTTGTTACACATCCTTTCTACTTCTTTCATCCTAAATACTTCCTCTCAAATAGTCCTCATATGATATTTGTAGACTGCTTTAATGTCTCTGTAAACTTACGGCAAAAGGCAGAGTAGATCAAACATGTACAGCATAAGCTTTCATGAGCCTGAGCTCACTTTATCAGATGTGCTGTATATCAAGTCAGACTACAAATAGTTAATCTTTTTTCATAATCCAGTATCTTTTCGTTAGCAGAGTTACATCTGGGATGCATCTTCTCCCTATATGTTTTCCCTCATTATTTTTTAAGAAGGTCCCTACTTACATTAATTATTAGACGTTCATTTTGTAATTAAATTCTAAAAGATTAAGGCTAAAACTCCGTGGTGTCTTAAATGTCATAATAACTATATATACAGCAGGAAATTTAAATGACAATTTTCACCTCGGTGATAATGTGGACAATTTTTCTTTTTCGGAAATCCCTAGAAAAATGATTGGTTTTTCACACGCATGCACACATACATGCATGGCCACTCATACACATGCACACGCATGCACACGCACGCACACTGAGGTTCTTCCGTGCAAAATTGTACTTTTGCGTATCACTTAAAAGGATTGATGAGCAAAAGGAGCTTTCTACGACCTCTTGCTCCACTGGGGAGAGGGTAAAATAGGCCATAGCGTGTGTGTGTGTGTGTGTGTGTGTGTGTGTGTGTGTGTGTGTGTGTGTGTGTGTGTGTGCATATAGACATTTTATGGCATGTCAGAAAGCACAAAATATAAGCCTGATCACCACTTTCCGTGGCCTTTGTTACTTTTCTACACACTGTAGTTGGAGGAGGAAGGCTGAACTGGTGATTTTGGGGGATTCTTTGATGATCAACAGCCTGTGAATGCAGGGCTGGGACTTGATGGCTGAGGAAGTCTTTTCCAGTCCTTTATTCCAAATAATTGGGATCACATGGTTTATGCCAGGTATGGTCAAGCTGCAGCACAAGTGTGGGGGAAAAGGCAGGTCAGGAAGGGAACAGGCAGCACCACAGCAGATGGGGGGGAGCAGAAAGCAGAGCAGCAGACTGGGCAGAGAAAAGGGAACAGAGCAGCATGCAGAGAGTGCTGGGCGAATTTGTACCATGCCTGCCAAAAAAGTTGCTCTCCTCCTCTCCCCACCTGGTTTTGCCTAAACAGATTGAATGGTCAAGTCTTACTGATCACTATTAGCAATGATACTGTACATACAAAACAGATGCAGGCAGCCTATCACTTTACTACGCAATCCAGTGTTTATGGGCTGTTCTGTGACTTACTACTAGTGTTTCATAGCACTGACATATTTATCCCTTAAACACTATTGCGCGGGATTCACGTGATTGTCTGAGAACCTGGTCTTTCACTTTTTTTTTTTTTTTCCTAAATGAAAAGATTTGATGACCTGAATGATATGGATTCAAAATCAAGAAGGCAAATAAAAAGGGTGACATGTTTATTTTCAGGGGTGTACTTGGTAGCCAGGTTGGTCTGACACAGAATTTTCTTGCCATATTCCAGCTGGTCTAATAAAAGGTATCATTTTGGAACCAAGAGTTCTAGTTTTTTATATGTATAAGTGTTTATTTTGGAATTTTTAAGCAAATCTTATTATCCTGGCAGGCTTTATTAATAAAATGTAAACCATAGTAGGTAACAGGATTGCAGATCACGGCTAGAAAAACACAGGCTGTATGCAGACATTCGAGGATATAAGGGAGAGGTTAGATCACATTAAAATAGCCACCCAATCTAAGGTACATCAGGGTTGGGAGGATCGGAGGAACAAGCAGGCTTTGGGGTGAGAAAAGTTGGGTGAGCAAGCAGAGTCCATGGGGACATGGGTGGGCAGGTGGGGTCCGCATGGGCTTGCTGGGGTCTGGAAGGGTTTGGCAGGATATGGGGGGAATGTGGGGCCTGTGGATGGGCTCGGGAGAATGGGGGCTCTCCCCCCCTGGGACCAGGGGCTATTTTTAGCTCCCCTACCCCCCAATGAACCAACCTCCCCACCCTTTTCACCCCTTGCCCCACCCTGACTTACCTCCTCAGCACCCAGCATTAGTGAACACTGATAAAGATGACAGTTGAAGCAGCTTGCAGGATAGTGGGGGGAGGCTGGCTGGTTCATGGGGGGCATCTGTCTGGGGTGGGCAGGAGGGGCCAGGGGGCTAAAAATAGCCCAATGCTAGGGAGGGGGTACACAAGCTCAGCCCCAGGGATGGGGCCAGCAGCTAGGTTTTCCCAGTCCTGGGACTGCACTGTACAGTTCAGTTAGATCAGGTTCCCCAGACCTGAGCTAAGTTAGATTATCTGGGACTTAACTTACATCAGGTTGGCCATTTTTAAACTGATCTAACTGTCCTGAACTTCTGTACAGTTTGCACATAGATGCACCTAACTAAGTAGTGTAAGGTTTGTATCTGGATGAACTAAGTTACATTGGGTGGCCATTTTTAACACGATCTAACCTCCCTGTACCCAGCCAGAATGATTAAGTGGCTGCAGACATAGGAAATAGAGGAATTAAAGCTCATCAGAACTTCCTTCCTCTGGGTCAAAGTTTGACTTTTCAGGGGGAATAGAAGTCAAACAGGTTCAAAAGAATATTTGTTTCTTAGAAAAGGTGTCACTTTTCTGTGCAAAATTTTCATTTGACCAAACCCCAATTTTCTATTAACAGACATTTTGAGGGATAGATAACAAATAGCTCAAATCTCCAAACACAAAGGAATGAAAGAAGCAGAGGACTGTAAGAGCAGTTGTGAGATATTTTAGAGTGAAGGCTGATTATCTTTAGAAGTTTATTGGGGGGGGGGAGGTTTAACTAACAGTGGTGTCACTGAAGTAGTCAAAAGTTGATCTCTTCTGAATCTGAAATTGCCACCAGATTATAAAGTGGCATTTACCTACTTAATTGCTAATTATTCAAAAGCCACTCTAAAGCATGTATAATGATTCAGTCTTCTCTGTAACTAGAGCGAGTGGGTAGAGTCAAACCTCCCTATGGCCAGTAGAGAGATTGTGATTGCTTTCAGTAGGCCTTTCATCAGCCATAAATTACACTAGAGTTTTTCTTTTATAATGAAGACTCACTTCTAACCCCTTTTTTTCCCCCAGCCACCAACAGCTCTTACTCATTGCATGCAATCTCGAAAACTGAGGCACATCACAAGTGATACTTCTCAGAGTGTTTTCTTCCAGAGACAAGAAACAAATGTTCTTGCCCAGCCATCAAAGAGTTAAAAAGAAAAAAAGAAAAAAAAAAGAAAGTCTAAGTTTTAGAAAGAATCCATTCAAATCATGACATGAGAGAGACAGCTAAGATATTTTCTCAATGGAGGTTTAGTGGAATTTCCTAAAGATTTGGAGTAAAAAAAAGTCTTCAGCAAGTCTTATGGGAAAAGAAAAAAAAGATCCTTTGAAACATCCCGACTTCTGTTATGATAAGCAGTTCGATAAGCCCACCCATGGTAAAGTTATTAGGAATTCATAGCATATGGATCCCATTAACCTAAACGTTTGCTTTTAAAGTAAACTTCTCAGTACACGACTAACAGTAAGTCCGAGCACTTCAAGTTTGAGGGTTTTGTTTTTACAAATGAATCTTAGGTTATCCAACCAATTAGCTGAATTCCCTGTGTAACTGTGCTTTTAATGAATCGCCAGGTCCTAATGAGACTGGGTCTACCAATTTTTTATTATTATTATTATTATTATTATTATTATTCAAAAGCAACTGTTTAAAACTGAGGTGGGGAAAAAATCTATAGTTTAATTCAGTGGAATTCATTGCCACTGAATAATAATGGAGATAAATACATTAGAAAGATCCAAAAGGGATCAGACATGTGAGAATAATGTCTGCCATTGCACTAGTTTTTATTTAAAAATATGTATTGATTAGGTATCGTAGGATATTATTTAGAAGCGCTAAATGAGATCCTCATTAGGCCAGGCCTCTCTTGGTCTGCCATCTAGTACCATATCAACCAATACTGCCTTGTTCCATCGTGGGGTTGTTGGGAACTAAATCAGTGCCCCCACCTAGGCTAGCCCGGGTGAGGAGGGTGTGTGGACACCCAGCAGGACTACAAACAAGACCTGTCAAAGAGCAGATGAGCTCCCTGTGAGTCAATGGCCATCCATAGGTGGAGAGGAGATGGGTGCCACCAGGTCACTTTGTCCAAAGACTCACCAATGACGCACAGCATCTAAGGCAGGGGAGGGCAATTATTTTGTGCAGAGGGCTGCTTACTGAGTTTTGGCAAACTATCAAGGGCCACATGACAGGCAGCCCAGGGCAGATAAATATTAATTTTCTAAATTTTTTAGGGGCTGGATAGAATGGCCTGGTGGGTCACATCCGGCCCCCAGGCCTCATTTTGCCCACCCCAATCTAAGGTGTCTCAACAGGTGCAGCAGCTTTGGGACCTCCTTTGACATGACTTGACCTGAAATCGGGGCATGTGGATATTGAGTGCTTGACCAGCGAATAGGGGCAGAACACATTGCTTGAAGGAAGGACTGGGGAGAAGGAACTGAGATGGAAAAAACTTGCCAAGGACATGCAACAGATTAGTGGCAGCTCTCCCGAGTGTTGTATCTGCAGACCATATTGCATCTCTGGAAGGCTCTCGGACAAGCTTTGACTGTGAAACAATTTCTCTCCATGCTCCATTATTGTGCAATTTAGACACATTACAGGCATTATATGCCCATAAAAGATTCCAGACTAGATGGGCCATGGTTGTGTCCTCGGATGGAAGCGCCACAGCACATCAAGGGTTAAATGCAGCATTAGCTTGCATTTCTAAATGAATACGGTCAAGCAAATGAAAAAAAGAAAGTGGGGGGGTGAGGGAGGCAATTAAGGCCATGCTATAAACAGAGCAGTCCTCGGGCAGGAGGCTGCTGCAAATTATGTGGAACATACTTCTCTTAACCACAACCCGATTGAAACAATTTACTGGGTATATGCGCTGAACTACACAGTACACAGGATTTGAATGACTGAGGGAGGAAAATGTCAAACCCCTTCTCCCTGCGAGGCAAACGCTTGATTCTCCAACCAGGAAACCACCAAAAACTGCAACTTTGCCGGGTCTATCGCTTGCTCTGCGTTCGACTCTGTTCTGTTCTGTCCCATTGGCCAGCGCGAAGTGATGTAACGCATCACCGTGCAAGAGCAAAAGCAGATGACAAATTGGATATCGGGCATGTTACTAAAAGTTTTGTCACGGTATATCTTTGCTGAATTCAGAGGCCAGCACACCTCTGTGAAAAGGGAGCCACTATATACTCCCTGGCAAAAATAAATAAAGACAATTACTCCTGGAGAGAAAGAAAGTACTTTAAAGTTGGCAAACCATTGAACATTTCTGTTTTAATTTAGGAAAAAAAAGGCTCTAATAGGAATACTTGGGATTTCTTGCATAAAAAAAAAGAGTCTAGCTGAATTTCTATCCAACTGTTTTCAGTGGCGTGGAAAAAAAATTAGAATCATGCAAGAAGTACCTACTTTTGATCACTAAGGTGTTTTGATCTCATAAATTATGTCTGAAATTAGGCATGGCCTGGAAAATGTGAGCGTGTTTTCTCTCAGTCTGGGAGCTTCTGGTTTCTAGAGTAGGAGCTCTGTTCCTCTAGCCTCATCAAATGCCTTTTTCTCCCCCCTTCCCAACTCTGCTTTCTAACAAGTGGGTTTCTCTCGCTGTTCATCTGAGCTGTCATGTGGGTAAAATGGAGGAGCGTTGCATCCCTCCCTGGTTTTCCTCTGGGGCTTCCAGAGTCCAAATCTGGAGCTTGGATCCAAACAGACCTGAAAATATTCCAGTCGAAAGAGGAGGTTTGACCGACAAACTAATCTTAGCCCAACTGTCATAACATTGTGTTTGCCATGCACAGCTAATAAATCATGATAATGCTAAGTTAATGGACCCGGCTTTGACAGTGCGAGGATTAAAAGAGCATACAACAAACAAAGAGTTTCTGAGGCGCAGAGGTATGGTGTAGAAATGGAAATGACTGAGCGATGCATCAAATCCTTTGCTGGTATTTACACAGGCCTCAGCTATGGTCACTGCAAACCATGAGGCCAAACAGCATTTTCATTCATTGTCCCTCCTCCATCAGATGAGCTGTCAAAAGGTAAAAAAAGCTAGGGTTTTTCTAAAGGATAATAACCCTACTGGAGCAAGCAGCTCCAGGTGACCTGAAGCCAAAATATAGAGAAAAGGGGATGTCCCCAGGCACAAAGATCAGGCTGTGTGAGAGTGGCATGTTTGAAATCCTAACCCACGGGGCAGAGAGATGGACCTTATAAAAGGTAGACTCACAAAGCCTGATGACCTTGGAAATGAAATGGTACACTTCTGCAGACAGGACTGCATCAGAAAGGAGACAAGCAGGGAGAGGATCAGTGCAAATGGCAATTGTGGATGTGGCAATGAGGAAGGATGGTCCAGATGCTGAAGACCGGGGTCTTTGGCCTGGTAGGGATTGCAGACTGAGAAGCATCATGTAGGACATGGCTAGGAGACATAACACAACAGCATGGCAAGGGGCCTGCAAACGCTATGGGCTGAGGCACAAGACGGATCACAACAGGCATGACGATCTTTAAGAGACTGAGAAAGAAATGCAAAGTGTTAGAGGATGCAAAAGGATGCAATAGTGCAATAGTTATTCAGAGAAGATCTTCCAGGCAAGTGGAGGGCATAAATGCATTTTGATCAAGGGTCAGCTGCATCTCTTGATGAACTGTAGTCCCCTTGGCAGCATACAGACCAAACAAAGCTGAGGGTAGTTCTTAGATGACTCTCTCTGAGGCCTGGAGAGAAACCCCATCTCCCATTCTCATACATGACCTTAACCATGCCAGACCATATAGAACCAGCAGATAATCTAATTTCGCAAACTGGGAAGACATGGTAGCCAAAGTCGCGTGGAAAGCTGAGGTCATTGCAACAACACATTATTAGGTAGCGCACACAATCCTCTGCAGATGACTTCATCTTCAAGGCATCCTCTCTTGGGTTTACATAACGGTTGCAGAGGGAGTGAGGACTCCTTGCACAACTCAAGCACTACAACCCATTTCACAGCCTGGCGCTGCTTTCATCTTCACATTTCCACAATGCAACATGTGGGTTGTCTTAGCCCGTTAAACGGGACTGCAGAGAAATGCGTGCAGAATTCCAGTCATTGGCTAAGACTTTATTAGATTTAAATTTAAATAAGCCAAAATCAAAGAAAACGGGTGAACTGAAAATCACTTCTGGGGAAGACTTTCAATTTTACCAGGTTTCTGGCTCTTTCATATCCTTAGCAAAATCCTAGACTTTTTTATTTTTCTGTTGAAAATCCAGGGTTCGGTTTATTCTATGAAAGTGTTGTGTACACAGTCTGGTCGGCGAAACAAAATGGCAGACAGAGACAGGCTCTGGGCATGGTTCTTCAACATGTCCTCCTTATTTCATGATGCTTTGAGTGTAGGAATGGGCCGCCCTGGTCCCAGAAGGTTGAATTTGCTTTCTTACTCCTCACATGAGAAAATCCTAGTTAGAAGTGGATGAACCTTAGGATGTCCTGCCCAGAGCAGGGGGTCAGACTTGATGATCTGTTCAGGTCCCTTCCGACCCTAGAAACTATGAAAATATATTCAAGCCTTTGCTTTGATGCAAGGAGGCACCCAAACTAAGTTTCTCTGAACTATCAAAACTTACCTGGGCTGAAGAAAGAGGCTGGAAATTTCACACCACCAAGATTTCTAGTACTACCTGTTTCCACTCAGAAGAGTAGTGTGAAGAAGGTATTTTTTCTTGTGATAATCACATCACCTCTGCTTTTCCTATTGGCTGGAATCAAAAAGCACAGGATGTTATGGTCATGGGCACGTGGAGAGCTGTGGGTCTGAATGGACTGGTTAGAGAACCATCCTCATTTTAATTTTAATGGCCCAAATCCCTGACACCGTTCTTAACTCCCAACTTTATTCTGTTAACTTGGTTTGGGGTCACTCTTCATTCAGACGCTGTTAAATAAAAATCCCTGGTGGTTCCTAGTCTTCTGAAGGGCTTTTTACCTATGGGATTGGGACTCTATAACCAGAAGTAAAACCTTCACGTCTTGTGGAGAGGTGAAAGAGCAATTTTAAGTTACAAGTAGAAAGAGTAAATTGTCAGCTGAGAGGAGCTACTGTTCAACTCCAATGAATAAAATATGGACTAACTTTCAAACATGAACTTGTAAAATTACTGGAGACCCCCTCCTCCGCCCCCCGAAAAAAAAAAAAACTTTAAGTTTCAAGGTGAAAAATGAAAACCGATCAAGAGTTAAGGTCTCTGCCTTCCAGCTACAGAATAGGGAAACACAGAGTTTATAAAACATCCTGAACTAACAGAGCAGAGAAAGTGACACTAATAAAAAAGTGCACTTTCAGGGAATAATAGGGCCTTATGCTTCAAATTAGGTTGAGGAGAGAGCGAAAGAGAGAACGAGGGCCATGCTCCATGCTGATGCTAGCACTTTCATTATTGGTCATGGCCTTGTACCAACGAGGAATGTGTCACAAGGAGAAATCAAAATGAAATGTTGATTATGTAATGCATTGGATGTTTGGGGTATCAAACCTCCGTACTTGGGTTCATTCCAGGATGAGCGAACTGGAAAAAGCTTGTTTCATCCACCTGTCAGCAGCACCAGTGAAACGGGTTTATTACAAGTGGCTCAAGGCACGTATCAATGGAGATAAAAGAGAATCACTTGGAGCAAGATCCACCGTTCTTTGACATGATCAGTCAACTTTTCAGGGACCTCACTGATGATGGGAATACAGATCTACATGAAATAACGATTTTTTCCTAAACCAAGCAACTAGTATACATACATGAATGAAAGTAGAAAACTGCAGCATCACCTCAGATACAAACATCTATAGACATTTCCAACTAAAACTTCTTAGCTAGCCTGTATGTATATACCATTACATGGTACTTTTGAAATTATTAGACATTTTTTAGGGGTGGAAACTGCATGATGGGGAATCGTGGGTTTTCTAATGGATGATTGGTTTATTGACATATAGAGAATCTAGCTTATTCAAACTAAAGGTTAAAATATACATTATAAATCACTGGATATTATGGTAAAACTATTCTCTTTGCCTACTAGGCAAGACATACCAGTCTTATCTTGCAACATGGAAAATTCAGGTTGGCTGTTAGGAAGACCTTTCTCTGCCTTCTAGGAAGAGAGACTGGCTCTGTGGATGCAGGGAGAGCATTGGGCATGATAAATTTTGATTTTTAATAGTTTTTGATATGGTCACCCACAACATTCTCATAAGGAAGCCTGGGATGGATCTATGGACTTGTGTGAGGATAGAAAACTGACTGGATCATTGGGCTCAAAGGATAGTAATCAATGGCTCACTATCTAGTCGGCACCTGGTATCAAGCGGCGTGCCCAAGGCTTTGTTCAATGTCTTCATCAATGAACTGGGAGATGGAATAGAGTGCACCCTCGGCAAATCTGTGAATGAAGTGGCAGATACACTGGAGGGTAGGGCTAGGATTCAGAGAGACCTGGATAAATGGAAAACTGGACCAAACTAAATCTCATGAAGTTCAACAAGGACAAGTGCAAAGTCCTGCGCTTAGGACTGAACACTCCCCTGCACTGGTACAGGCTGGGGCTGATGGGCTGGGCAGCAGCTCTGCAGGAAATGACCTGGGGGT
Source organism: Crocodylus porosus (assembly GCF_001723895.1). Lineage (NCBI taxonomy): Eukaryota > Metazoa > Chordata > Crocodylia > Crocodylidae > Crocodylus > Crocodylus porosus. Next base: position 36,366,187 of record NW_017728915.1, on the reverse strand, counting down.
GACAATGGGCAATATGGTGGATATGAGCCAGCAGTGTGCCCTTATTGTCATGAAGGCTAATGGCATACTAGGCTGCATCAGTAGGACTGTTGCCAGCAGATCAAGAGAAGTGATTATTCCCCTCTATTTAGCACTGGTGAGGCCACATCTGGAATCCTATATCCAGTTTTGGGACCCCCACTACAAAAAGGATGTGGCCATATTGGAGAAAGTTCAGCTGAAGGCAATGTTAATGGTTTGAGAGCTAGGGGGCATGCTTTATGAGGATAGGCTGAGGGAACTGGGCTTATTGAGTCTGGAGAAGAGCAGACTGAGGGGGGATTCAATAATAGGCTTCAGCAACTTGAAAGGTGGTTACATAGACAATGGAGCTGGACTGTTCTCAGTGGGGGCAGATGACAGGACAAGGAGCAATGGGCTCAAGTTGCAGCAAGGGAAGTTTGGGTTAGATCTTAGGAAAAACTTTCTCACTAGGAGGGTAGTAAAGCACTGGAACAGGTCACCCAGAGAGGTGGTGGACTCTCCATCCTTGGAGGTTTTTAAGACCCGGATAGACAAAGCCTTGGCTGGGATGATGGAGTTGGGGCTGGTCCTGCTATGAGCAAGGGGTTGGACTAGATGTGACCTCCTGAGGTCCCTTCCAAGCCTCATTTTCTGTGATTCCATGATTATTACTGTGAGGTGATGAAGCATTGGGACAGATTACCAAGACGTGGTAGAAGCTCTATCCTTGGAAGCTTTTAGGGGTGGGCTAAACCCACACCTGTCTAAAATGGCTTAGACAGGGATGGTTCTGCTTTGAGTAGGGGGCTGAACTAGATGAGCTCCTGAATTTCCTTCCAGTTCTACTTTTTCTCTGATTTTATGACATACAGCAAGGAAGACCAGGCAAAATGCTACTGTACCTTGAGTCTTAGATATTGCAGCATGACAAACAGATGGACGTCTGTACAATTTCAGCCTATGAAAACCCTTGCTGCCATTTTCCTAAAGTCCTGTGCTAGCCCGTCGAGAGCCGTGATGCTGACTTATGTTGTCCCGACAGCAATTTAGAAGAACTGCCAATTTAGTGGGAGGAGAAGATGGCAAAACAGCATGTCTAGCAGACCTGGAAATACGATGGCTTCTTAAAAAAAAAATCACAAAAAATAAGATGAGCTAAGTGGATTTTAACAGACAGCCTTTTCTCCTGCATCGCTCACAGTCGAATACCCATGAGTACCTCTCCTCAGTTTTAATGTGATAGACTAGCCAATAGTTTGGAGGAAACCGGCCCCAACGTATGCGAGTTTGACATAATCCTTGTGCATCCTCTGTTTCCATCCTAGTGTTTCCAACATTTCTATGGAGCAACGTGTGTTTTGACTGAAGTATTAACAAAGCAAAATGTGCCTATCCTGAGGTCATTTGAGTGCACAAGGCTGCATTCCTTCTTGCAGAACTGGTGAAAGTAAACAACATTATTATAGATTTTGGTCATGCCCTGGCATCGGTAAGTATAGTTTCTGTGTTTGCCATATGCTCGCATTGAACTGGAACAGCAATGCGTACACAGGGAAATTGTTTAAAGAGCCAGTTCAACCTCAGTACTCACTGTCAAAATTATGATGTACACGATTCATTCTCCTAACCACAAAAGGGTTTTTGTTTGTCAAATGAAATAATGTATAATTTGGTATATCATTTAGGAAAGCATTCTTTCAATATCCTACCGCAGGCTTGGAGACTGCACCATCAGATTAGTGGATAACATCCTACCGGTCCCTATGGCAACATGACTCAACAGTCGAGGGGAGTTAAAGAAGTCTGAAGCAGAAGCCTCAAATCATGACCGCAGAGCGGGGAAAAAAACTCACTGACCAAAGTTTCGAAATGGGTGGAAACCCTGGCAACATAGAAGTTAGTGGGAATTTTGCCAGTGTCTTGGATGGAGCCATGATGGCAAGTCCACTTTTACACACCCAAAGTTTTGCACATTCAAATTGTGCGTCCCATTTCTTCAGCGTGCCAAAAGTTAGATTTGGAAATGCAGCTACTTCCTTCATGTATATGTATGAGGCTTTCTGCATGGTGGGGGGGAAGTCAGGCGAGAGGGGTGGAATAACTTGAACGACGCTGAATCCAAACCTCTGCATGCAGTGGGTGAGACGGCACTAAACCATTTTTGAAAACTAGCTCTTGGACCAGTTGATAGGCTAGTCTTGTCATTCAGAGGTTTTAAGTGAACTCTTTTAAAATACTAATATTTTGCCATGCTTTCTATTTCTCATCTTTATGGTCATCATTATAAATGACATTTCTGGGAAAACAAATAATATTGGCAGTATTGCAATAAAAGATAGGACTGAAATGCCGTAAACAGTCAAGTGATTACAGAAAGTCAAGTGATTTGGGCAACATTGGGAAGGGGTGGAGAGACTACAAAAATATCAGCTCTAAGAATACTGACCAGCTCTCTAGACAGTCCATTTTAAATGTCTTTGGCCATTGGTTTGCTATCGCAACACTTAGAAGGTCATTCTATAGTCCCACTTATTCTAAGCAAGACTTTGCAGAAATAGTCATCAAAAGTATGAAGCATTTTTATTAAACTTCCAATTCTGAGGTTCTTACTCCAGTTGTGCAGCTTCCTACTTAGCAAGCAGTCATCTTGCTGACTTCGGTGCAACTGCTTCCTGCAGGGATGGCCAGATTTTTCAAGCACCTAAATCTCCTTGATTTCAGTGGGAGTTTGGAATATAAATACCTGAAAGTCTCAGCCAAAGCCACAAATTAGTAGGTATAAGTCTCCATTTAATGCATGAATTTACAGGAAATTAAAGTCCTCTGTGTGTGTGTGTGTGTGTGTGGAGAGGAGGTGGGGGTGGGAGAGAATCTCTCCCTCTTTCACTATTTATATTTCATATAGTTTATTTTATATGTCATATATTTTATTCATTTATTTTATATTATATTTTATATTTCCTTCTATCTTTATTCTGTGATGCAACCCCATGCTTTCCTGGGCAGCGTGCTTAGCTCTCAGTTGAAAGCACAGAATCAGATGTTGGTGGCAGTTGCATTAACTAAAGAAGAGAAAAACGAGATCAGAAAAAAAAAATGTCTGCACCGACACATTTGTGAGGTTCCTTTCCCCTGCCAGACTGGTGTTAAGAGACCTGCAGGTTAATACTGAGAATCAGACCCTTGGTGTCCGAGAGCACTGCTGCATTTCACACTCAAACCCAGTGTGATGGTTAAGAAAACACTGAGGGGCTTGTTCCAAGACGGTGTAATATGAGTACATGTCTGCCTTATAGCCCCTTTTTTGCCCGCCCATTTTAAAGCACCGCTTATACTAAGCACCTTTACCGTAATTAAGAATCACACCCCTGTGGTCTGAAAAGCAACGACACAGGAGTTTGCAGTTGGTTCAAGTTATTTAAATTCTGGCCAGCCCTAAACCTTGAACTCGATTGCACCGAACATTTTAAATGGTTTATTGTTTATTAAATCCAGCTGATGAGCTCAGTTCATTAGCTGACACTTAGGGTTGCTTTTTATAGATAGCAAACAACATAGCAGTGGTTTTCTTTGCTTTTCTCCTCCTACCCCCCTTCTCACTTTCAATTTTTGACCTGAAAATTTTACTTGTAAATGGAGGCCAGAATTTAATTTCAGATAGTGTTACTCCATCTTGTGCAAGTGATTTGCCCTGACACTGCACCGACTACCCACGCACAAAAAGCCCTTTATGAGGTCCATGCCAAAGAGCCTGAAGTATTTTTTTTTTTTTTTTTGCTTCCCTGAAAATGACATTTCATCTCCCCCCCCCGTTTTTTTTTTTTTATCACCTGAACACTGGTCTTAAAACCACAGCACGCAAAGGTCCCATGTGAAGTGGGGAAAGGCATTTCAGCATCTGCTTATACCCCCAAACTGAAGCACTAGTGTGCCTAAAAAAGCTTGTATTTAAAGGCACTGCAGCTGCACCAGCTCATATTTCATCCAGCCACCAATTTCCTTTTTCCCCTGACAAACAGGCCTCAGAAAGAACGCAGGCCAAAAATTCTCCACGTTAGCGAAACATTTCCTCTTTCCCGTTCCCCCTTCCATTAACATTATTACACCGCTCCTGGGAAAAGATGACTTTTCCAATCCAGGCAGCATATTTCTTTCTTGCTTTTCAAGGCAGCGTTAAGAAAAGAATTGGGGCTGGGAGCAAGTCGGGAGAAAAGGAAATACGAGGGGTGAAATGGCTTATAATGGCTCTCCGGGAAAGATCTGAAAACCTCCCTCCTTCTCGCATGTAAGGATAATAACTCCCTATTTCCCCCACTGACTGCAGAACAAGGAGAGCGAGAATAATGCAGATTCAGTATAGTCTTCATCCGGGGGATTACAGGCTCACTCCAGGCTCAATATCTGTTTAAACCCCTTTTGACTGGGGCTGTGGTTAAACTTGCCACAGACATAACTGTAGCCGATTCTCTCTAAATCCTAGTCTTTAACTAGTTTAATAAGTTTTAATCTGCAGTCCTCGGGATATTATGTTTTCTAGACATCCAGCATCCCATAGAGGGGGCTACCCTTATTGTTCAACGTCTGATTTAAACCATTCCAGATCCCAAAGAGCAGAGGCTATCCTATGACACTTCTGACCTGGCGCCCTCTTCTTTCACCCGTCTTTCCCCACTTCCGAGTCCTGGTTATACCGTGCTTATGTGAAGCCAAATTCAGCATCAGTGTAAAAAAATGCCTCATTATATTGCATATAAAGAGGATCTCACTTGCTTCTATCAAGCTTCACCTGGGCCAGTGACTTGTGTTTGTCCTGCTTTTATTTTTCCCTTCTTGGAGACCTAAAACAAAAAGTCCCATTCACCTGGAAAAGAAACCACAAGAGCAAACCCTCACCCTAGCCAGACCAGTGACTTCAATGGTACCAGGTTTGGCCTTTATAAAGAGACTACTAGAACGATATTCTGCATCTGAACAACGGGCCGGTAGATAAACAATATGGCAATGGTGGAAATGCGGGGCTGTAAAGGGGTTTGTAGGAAAGAAGGGGGTAGCACGGGGTAGCATGCTAGTGTTTTTCACTCGAAACACCTACGCCAAGTATTTTTAACTCTGCTCATCTCAATAAGACAGCCAATTTGAAAGAGCTATTGTTGAGTCAATAATGAAGGGAGGGACCAGTATGACGACTGCATTAATAGAACCCTAATTGGAGGGCTGACTTTTCTAATCTCACTGGAGGTAGCCCTCAACCAAAATCTTGAATGCAAAGTTGCGAAACTTCGGTTCATTTGAGCTTCACGGATCAGGCTTCTCTCTCGCTCTTACCAATAAAACAGAATGGGCTAAAACAGATGTTGGCAACCTCTGGTGCATATGCCAAAGCATGGCACATGAAGACATTTCTCTTGGCTGGCATGCCCGTGCATGCCTCAGGACGGATGGTGGGGGGAGCCATGGAGGGCCTGATCCTTCTTGTGGCAGCACAGCCCTGGAGCCCCCACCAGCAATGGGCCAGACTAGGGCTCCGTGGCCCCCGGCGCAGCTGTTTGCAACCCCCACGCTGCCTGCTGCAAGAAGCTGAGGCTCCATGGTGGCCGCTCTGCTCAAAAAATTTGCCACCCCCTGGGATAAACTGTGGCTGGGACATCTCTCTGGCCTCTTGATTAGAACATAAAACCTGATATTTTTTTTTCAGATTTGGGTTTTCAGATTTTTTTTTTAAATTATCCTAAAAAAACCCCTGAAAATATTTGGCTTTTTAAATAAATACCGTAACCTCTAGCATACAACATGACCCAGAATATAACACATACCTTGTTTCTGAAAAAATGAAGGGAAAATATCTTTCCTTGCAGTAAGAAACTGGGCAGCATCAGCTAGGGAGCGGAGTTGCGCACTCTTCTTTTCCTGTGCGTTGTGTGCAGATTTTATTTTCACTTCTGCCTGTGCTGGCAGAAACTGTTCTGGTCATTTTGCTCACATATCATGCACACAACGATTTCCAGCAGGTGGTTATTGTGGGGTAAGGGAACTGCATGTTGTACACGGACAAAATATGGTACAGTCACTTTAATAAAATATGTCAAAAATCCAGTTTTCTGCAGGTGTTGAGTTAATATTTTACCATCAATGCCTGCAGAAAATTGGATTTTTGATTTCATAGATTTTTTTCTATGAAATCAAAAATCCAGTTTGCTGCAGGTGTTGATGGTAAAATTTTAACTCAGCATCCTATTCCTGACATCCAAAACCAATATTTTGCAATTGCCCAAGCCATGTTTTGCTGAATGCAAAATGGTTTTCCTTTTTTGTGCGAATTTTTTGAGAACTTTTATTTTTGAGCCTGATTCAGCAGGGGTGGGAGGGGGAGGAGGGGAATATAAATCTTAGAACTATTTCATGAATTTGAGAATATAAAAAAATTCAGATTGGAGCAACTTGAAATGTGTTTCCGGACCACTCTTGTGAAATACATCATTTTGATTTTGACTTTTTAATCTTCTGAAAATCTTTTTTTTTTTCCCCCAGTCTAAATCAACCCCCAAAATTTTTACAAAGAAAAATAAAGGCATTTTTAAGCCAAAACTTTTCATTTCAAAGTGTCAGAAGGAAGTTTTGGCCAGTGTCAAACTTTTCTTCAAAGGAGGAGATTTGTCAAAACAAATCCTTTCCGTGAACAACCTGGATTTCAACAAATCAGCATTTTCTGACAAAGTCCAATAAGAAGGTGGAACGTCCCATACCGTGTTTATTCTGGTATCGCAGCACATTTCATTTCATCGTCATCTGTAGTGAATGGGCCACGATACATCCTGGTACAGCTTCACTGACTTCAGGGGGCTTTCACCGGATAAGAATTTGGCTCCTTGTTAATGGAAAGCATTTTTTCCTCTTTAAAATGAGACTTCCTTCTAGGATAGGATACATCAGCAGTTTAGAGACGGGCAACAAACCTGCACAATCATTTTGACAGGAAGTGAAGAACAATATTATTTCCACTTGAGCTGTATGAAAAATAAAATATTACACATTTAAGAGAATGTATTGATTTCACTGGTGAGGGTTGGATACAGACTGCTTTTCTTTATGTTCACATTATTTATTTACTAAAACGTCATCAACCTTGTTAGCTATGGGTCTGGAGCCACGATCAGATCTGTTCTTTTGCTGAAAAACAGGATCTAAGGAAACAGAAAAATCTCAAGAGTGATTTTAAAAATAATGCTTGATGAAGTGTCACTTAGCAGCTTATGAAAATGGAACATATTGGTGTCTAATTTTTTTTACTGGATAGGTTCACTTGAAGGAATGCCATTCTTTATAAAAAACAAAATGCTAATGTGATTTTTTTTTTTTTTTTTTTTTTTAACCATCTCTGATTATACCTTGTTCTTCCACCATCCAAACTGGTGGCATAAAAATGTGGTTAAAATATGCATTCAATAAAGCACAGAAGTAACAGCATAATGTGGAGCAAAGGCATTAGACATAGACAGATTCAATTAGACAATCTGGTTAATTCCCTGATTATATCAGAGTACTATAAACCATTCACTGTGTGATTGAATCCAGACAAACTGCCTCAGCAAAGTCCTTGACTCAGATTTTTTTTTCCCTCCCTCTTTAAATTTACATTGGAATAGCTACTATTAAAAATTACAACCCGTGTTGGCCAATTTCTACACGCCCCCCACTCGCCAGCAGTATGCACACTCCTATTGTTTATATGGTCTTCAAGAGAAAAATAGAAAAGGTTGTTCCCACAGAGATTGTTCTGCCCACCAAAACCAGAATCTCATTTTTAGCAGTTCTCATTGAAATGCATTGTCATTGGTTAAAGACTTGGCATTTCATGCATTTCGTAAAACGAGTGCCGTTGATGACATATTCCAACGTGACCAGGCTGGGAGAACGCCGTCTGTCTGGAAAGGATTTAAGCCTAGATTTGTTCCATTTTGGCTAGAGGTTTCAATAAGAGCTAATAGGTTAACTCTAGCCCACTAAAATCAGGCAAAGAGGAGCTTTGTTTTTGGACCTCAGGAGTGCTTAGTGATAAACCAGAAATTGGCAACCTTTATGGACTTGAGGCACCCCTCCATAACTTTTGTGAATTGAATGGCACCCAATTTTAAAAATTAATTTATATATTACAGTATCTACATCCTTGCAGAGGGACCAGGTAGTAGAGGTTGGGGAATCATCCAGGCAGGGACAAGCCTGAGCCTGGCTTATTTGCTTAGTTTATCTGCCTATTTCTTCACACCTCATTTATCTCCTCATACCTCCGGGCACCCTTCAAAGGATTCGGCAGCACCCCAGGGTGCCTCTGCACTCCGGTTAGGAATCAGTGCTTTAAGCGAAGAGGACTCTTTGTCTCCTGGAGCTGGACTGGTCTCAGTGGGGGCAGACAGCAGGACAAGGAACAATGGGCTCCAGTTGCAGCAAGGGAAGCTGAGGTTGGATATTAGGCAAAGCTTTTGCACCAGGAGGGTGGTGAAGCACTGGAACAGGTCACCCAGGGAGGTGGTGGAAGCTCCATCCTTGGAGGTTTTAAGGCCTGGTTTAACAGTCCTGGCTGGGGTGATGTAGTTGGGGCTGGTCCTGTTTTGAGCAGAGGGCTGGACTAGACATGACCTCCTGAGGTCCCTTCCAATGCTCATTTTCTGTGATTCTGTGACTCTCTTCCTTAAAAGAATATTTTGAATATTCATTTATTAAATATTTGCTATTTATAAAATATATTTATATTAAATATTCATATTTAATATATTTATACTAAATGTTTATTTATTTATTAAATAGTTAAATATTCTTTTATTACTGTTTTATCTTCCTTAAAAGTGCATTTTATCTTTCAGATTATGACTTGGAGGGCACATCCGAGTGTTCACATTCACTCAGAGGGCACGGCTGTACATGTTCATTTACTGCACCATAATTATGGCCTGGTAAGTTTAGTACCAGGTACTAACATAATGTGCCATAATCAACACTACTGCGCATTAGCACAAACTTTTTTTGTGACATTAATGTGCAATAGGCTAAATCTACTAAGCATTAGCACGGGTTTTGCCCATCGCATTAATGCGCAGTAGAATTAGTCTACTGCATTCGAACAGCTTTATGTAGACGTACCCAGAGTGTGATAGCCACTCTGATAGTAAAGAACCAAGGACTTCCTGGACCAAGAGTTTATGACTATCATGGAAGTTCATAAAAATTATGTATATTCATGAGGCGGGGCAATCAGACCTCTATGAAGTGGGAGAATCAGACCTCTATGGGTATTCTGCTGGAAAGTAAATAACAATAATAATAAATGAGTTCTGCTTTACCTAAAACTTGGTTATCTTTTAGGGGCTAGAGACCATAATTCTGCTTCTTATAGCACTTTGGAACCTCTGAGCAGCCACTGTTGACTTCCAACTAGTTTTTAAAGACTCTGTTTGCATTTTGTGTTTAATTAATTTTATTTTATCATTTTTATTGTAAAGCTGAATAATTCAACTGACCTTGAGGAACGCTTATCTAATTCAAGCCCATGTAGAAACAAATAAAGGGACCAATATTCTATCCCTGAACTTACAAAAAAAGAGATAATAGGAGAGAGGTGTTCTCAACTGGATAGTTTTCTAATATTACTAAACACAGCAGAGACAGAGGAGGAGTATCAAAATAATATCATGCCTCTGTTGTTGAGATTAACTTGGTTGATGTTCTCCAGAACCTGGAAAGTCTAGGAGTAATGGGACGTGCAGCAGTAGCCGTGACTATTAGCTTCAAATTTAGTGGTTTCACCTTTTCCCATTATGCTTGAGTCCTGACATATCTTGCATCTACTGTAGGAGCTAAAAGGATTGTTTGTTTTTTCAGCTGACTTTTTGGAGCTGGGCAAACCTGTGAGATGCACCATAAATGGCATAAAAAAGCAAGGTTTATGAACTGCAAAGAAGTAAGGAAGTTTTCCAGGAAACTATGCAAAACCCCCATTTTGACAGTCTACCTGAAAAATAAATACTAGTAATGCCTTCGAAAAATTACTTACTGTTTTGCTCTCCCCCCACCATGTTTAAAATAAAAACATATGAAGATACTGCAGAATACTGTGATTGGCCTTGCAAGACAAAGGAGAAATAAACCTCTAATGTTTCTTTCCATTTTTCGAATAATTTCTTCAGGACATATTCAGAAGATGAAAAAAAAGGTTGCACATCTACAATATAATATGTTAGGAAGAACTAGTATGCAATTGCAGTGGCTTTTACCAGTTTTTTTTCCCCTCATATCCCTGGTTCAGCTCTGTTCTGGGGTCTCATCCAGAGTTCATTGTAATCCATGTGAATCTTTCCACTGAATTCAAAAGTGCTTTGGATCTCCATACCCACTACACATCAGCAAATGGCTAGAACTGGCAAAAGTTTTGAAAATGTTTTGGCTTGGGGATTTTTCAGTGAGGGCACAGGGAAAAATTCACTATGTCCTGACCTTTGAATATATTTTAAAGTGTTTTCTCACCTCATTGTGATCCTCTGCCCTCTCCCTCGATTTTTCTTTCCCTTTCCCTACATTTTTATACTGTACATTTGGCGAAAGGGTAGAGAGAATGTGGGAAGGGAACAAACTCCTCAACTTGAATACACTGGCCCCAACATGTTGGGTTTTGAAAGCTGTATTATTTTTTCTGGTGTTGGGCAAGGATTTTGGGGGTGATTATCTTCTATTGGACCAACTGCCTGGTTGGGATAGGTTTAGATAAGCTTTCAACTGCAAGGCATTCTTTGTCTTTGATGGGACAGGGGTTAAATTGAATAATTAGAATTAAAAAAAAGACTATTTTTCATTAAAGGAAACAGGTTGAATACAAAAAATACTGAGAGATTCTAGTTGTTGTCACAGAGAGGTGTTTCATGGCTCATGTGAATGAATCAACACATTGGTCAGTTTGTTGACTGATGGCAAGGAGCTGGTGGCTCTGGTCCGCCTCTCAACAGACGTGTGTCCTAGCACATAAACTAGCATGATCGTTGGCTTAAATCTGCTCCCCTGTTGACGAGCAGAGCGTAGAAATGGCATGACTCTCTCCCTTCTGAACATGATGCTCCCAGAGCAAAATGCAGGGAGGATAAAATCATTGTTGCTGATGTATAATAGTTGAAATTCTCACGAATGAATTTGCAGACATGGCTGATGAAGGCCGCATTAAAAATGTACATTGTGCAGTTTTCCAATGAAGTGTTACCTCCCTCCATGGGTTTTTTTTTTCCTTCCAGTCCTTATCTGAAGAAAGACAAAATCTGTGTGTCTTGTCTAGTTTGTAACAAAGGAAAACTGTGGTTATCCCATGCTGGTAAGGTAGCTTTGCAGGTTATAAGTGGCCGCACTGACAAACTTTTCCGTGATCACATTATTTGCTCCTGTTCTTTCATTCTGGGTGGGCAGCACTGCTTTTCCTCCCGTCCACTGGAATAAAAAGCAGGATGAGTCTCCCTACGGTTTTTGGATTAACTGCACACATCTGGGTTTCATATCAAAAGAAATAAATATCAGACCTAATTAATCCTCTGTGGCTGCTGGGTAGCGACTCCTGAACAACGCGGTTCCTAATTACGGCTTCATCCAGGCATGGTGATAGAATAAACTGCAGCCTTGCTCTTGATTTAATGCAATACATAGCATGTGAATTGGAAAGAAAGAAAAGGATTGGTTTGAATCTCAGGGTCAAAGTCCCTGGACTACACTGATTTATGCCAGCTGAATGTCTGGCCCATCTGCAGCTATTTCAGGGGGAGGGAGGAAAAAACACACATATATTATATATATATAAGTACAGCGCTAATTTAGCTCTTGCCTCATGCATAGCAGAATGTCCTAATAGCACCACCTAATGCTCTGGAAATCCACGGCTACTTATAATACACCTCTGCCTTCCTGCAAGCTGTTGAAATGCAGAGAGTGTGATTATTTAAATGAAAGAAAAAATATTCATGCGAGTCTCTCTCCCTTCAAGTAATGCAAACTCACTGATTTATTAGTCTCTTATAAAGGATTATTTATAACTGATAACACATGTAATGATTTTACCAGAAGATAAAGCTCCACTGTTTCAGACAAAGGAGTATCTAGACAGCAGTATTCTGATTAGTTTTACATCTTTTCTAATTCACCTAATTTAAAGATGGACTTGGGGGATTTAGCTGAACAGCAATAAAACATGTCGGGAATGGGGGCTGTTCTACATTTTTTTTTTTTTTTTAATAGCTCCAAAGCTATTTTTGTAATGCTCTGGATTGCAAACATGTGAGAGAAGTCAGTGCAAATGAAAGTAAAAGGACAGTTAACACTGGCCTCAGCACAGACGGGCTCTATGCAAACTTCCCTTCTTTGCCAATACACCTCAGACCCGGCTGGCAGTAACCTCTCTTTTTTTTTCCCTAGTCCTGGACTTGTGCTGATCAAAGGCTGCCAACTGTACCAAATTATGCAGTTAATTTTTTTGCAATGAGGCCTAATGAGACCACCAAACTTATTTGCACTACCTCACCAGAGCCAGGATTGTTGTTACAGTCCCCAGGGCCGCGAATGTACTGCATTAAGCCACTGTGTCACCAGCTTCCTCCTACCATGACATCTGAAGGCATATCCAGGCATCCAGGCTTGTTGTGCTAGGCAGCTGCATGTTTACATAGCTATCTGTGTTTTACAGGATATTATTTTTCCAGGGGAGAACATTTCAAATGTTTTCAATGAAGGGATTTTTTTCTTCTTTTTTTTTTTTTTCCATAGGTACCATTTAAAAAAAAGCAAGGGAACAAAATCCAACCGCAAAAATCTATGTTAAAGTACCAAAAGCAAGAAAAACACTGAATTTAAGGGTTGCAACGACATCCTATTCTTTTCTGTAAGCATTGCAAAGACCTACACGTAGTCAGAAGCCTGATCCTGCAGAAACCGTGGCTGCAACTCCTGCATGTTGGAGTTAATCTCACTCTCATTTGCACAGGGTAAAAGGTACAATTTCCCATCTCAAGACAAAGCTCTATCACAGTGGCTTTCAACCTGTGGTCTGCAGACCCCTGGGGGTCCACAGATTATGTCTAAGGGGTCTGCGAAAGATAACTGTGATCAATCAAAAGTATATGAATACCCCCACCTAAATTCAAAAAGGTCCACACCTCCCTTTGAAATTTCCAAAGCAGTGTGCATTTCCATTCAAAATGTTTTTGGGGTCCACAAATGAAAAAGGGTTGGCAGCCACTGCTCTATCAAATAATCATGTGATAATTGTAATAATGAGTATGTGTAGACCAATAGCTCTTAACACTTCCAAAGTGTTTGATAAATATTATGCTCAGATTCATAGCCAGAAGGAACTATTAGATCATCCTGGCTTGATCTTCTGTATGCACAGGCCATAGGATTTCATTCAACCCGCCCTTCAAAGGAGCCTCTAACTTGTCTTTGACCCTATCACCTGTCCCAGAAAGGCCTCCAGCCCTGATGAGAAGGAGTCAAGAGGTAGAGAATCCACCACTTACTTCCATTAGTAATTCATTCATTTGGTTAACCACCTGCAGTGTGAAAAATCATGCTCTGGATTGATCGCTTGTATTTAGCACATCTCCACCTACCATCCTATCGGGCAGCACCCCAGGTTGTGTAGAGACAGTGATTGTGGTTAAATCCTTGGCTGGCACTTAGTCCAGCTGCAGCCGGTGTCTGACGGTGTCTGATCTTGTGCACCATGAATGCACCACTTGATCTAAGTCCCTACAGCTTACTGTGTTCCTGGCCTGAACTGGCAAAATGAGATCATATTCTTTTTACTCGCCCCTAGGCAACCGTTCCAGAATTGGAAAGTCTGATCTTAATTTATTCACCTAGGACAGTTTGCAAAATGGGACAAGTTTTCCTAATGGCCCCGGCGGTGGGGCTCTGGAGCTCGTATTGAAACTAATTGGCTAGTGCGACTCATTCATTGGCTCTGTCTGCAAACATCTCAGCCACATGTCACTGGCCCTATGTTGCTAAAAGTCTCCTTTCTCTTAATGGGTAAAGTGCTAGGAGCTGCACGCTACCAGACCAGAACTGGAACTGGTTTTTGGAACTGTAGGATCTGATTTTCCTATTAGTTGTGAGCTGCCAGATGAGGCTGCAGTGCGACAAATGCAGGGTCTTAGGTGCTACATCATATAGTAAAATTTCTGTAGGAGACCAGGATAATAAGCATGGATGGATGGGCAAGGTCCTTGATGGTGGTAAAAATAACTCTTGCCCTAAGGAATATAAGAACTGGGAAAGACTAGCTGCGTCCTTGACTCCTACCCTCTCCTGTTACAATCATATAATCCCATCCTTAAATATACCAAGCTCTATTTTACAATCAATTTGAGATTTTGCCTCCACTGCTTCTAATAGCAGGCAGTTTCAGAGCCTCAGTCCTCTGATGCTGTGAAATGTTCTTCAAATTTCCAGCCTAAACACATTCAGGCTCAATTTATATCCATTTTTTTTTTCCATGCCAGCATTGTCCTTCTGATGTCATATCATCTCTCAGCCTGGGTTTTGCTAAGCTAAACATGTTAAACTGTTTCCATCATCTGAGTCACTTTTACAATCTGCATTTAGAATAGTGGAAAAATAATATTTAACTGTTGATTGGTTTGAACTTGTCCAAGATTAGAACTGACGGCAAATTGTTGTCGTACAATTATTCATTAGGGGGTGATGTAACATGCCTGGTAGTTTCAACCATTATTTTCATGCAGACCTTTACATTTGTTAATCTGATCCCGAGAAGAGAAGTATTATAACCTTTTAGGAAGTCCTCTACAGACGTTGTCATTACTGCCTTTAAAAGAAAAGCTCCCAACAAACACAACCTGAGCTACGTAGATCATTGTCCTCATCATAAAAAAGGATTTGTGTGTCGAGTCGTACCTTCAGTACAAAATCCGAAGCCTGAACCTCACCTCACGGGCAATGAGAAAGCCTACTGGACCTGATCCATATGCATCACCCACATTCAACCATTGCTAAAGCTGATTTGGTTTAAAAAAACAAAACAAATGCAATTAAAGATTTTTTTTTTTTAATTTTATTTTTTGTTTTTTTGTTTTTGTAAAAGTCTCGCAGGTCTAACCAAAGATAGCATCTCTACTACAAGTCCTGTTATAAAAGGAGAAATTTCAGATCCGGTGAGTCCAAGCATTTACCCCACTGCTTGTGTGATCACCTTATCTTCCAGAATATAAAGAGGTGTCGCATACGGCCGAACGATTCTTGACACTTGCACATTTTGTAACCGCTTCCTTACTTGAAACAAAAGCCACCATGAAAGAAGCAGTTGTTGCAGAAAAAGGCCATTACCAGGAAGCCCATAAAAAGCTGCTAATTTTCCTCTATCAGGCCTTCTCAGCTGATAAAGCCCTTATTAGACCCTTAAGTCAAGCTTTGTTTACCATGATATCTCAAAGTGCTCACTTATCTGCTCCTGCTCTTTATATCTGACCAAGGCATTTTCCCCCCCTCCCTCTCCCCTTCCACTTTTTTCCTTTCACTTTATTAAACAGCATCCGCTCAGATACTGAGACAGGAGATTTAGACAAATCTCTTCTCTCCTTGAGGTGCAGCAAGAAGCACGCGAGTCTTACTGCCTCACCAAAAATGTTCACTATTCCTTGCAAATGCGCTTATCGCCAAACTGGTTTCTAATGGAAAGGCAATGAAACCCAAGTTTTCTAGCAGGGCTTTTCTCTAAATGCCACAATAATGGGACATGTATAGTTTAGCCTTAAGGGACCATTCAGGTACCCACTGAAGCATATCACGAAATAGTCTACCCTCATTTCACACACACAGCTCCCAACAACATCCATATGACTTTTATATGAGATTATGGGTAACATATGCTCCTGAAATACCATCAGGCACAATCTTCCCTTCAGTAAATAGCTGCTACTGAAGTAGACAGCTGCAACCATGTATACTGAAGGCAAAAAAAAAAAAAAAGGTCCAGAAATACTGATTTAAAGAGTATAACCAGGCGTCTCGGTCTGAAGTCCTGACTTAGTCTAGGCCAAATTCTGCTCCCCAGATTTATGCCGCTGGGAAAGCAGGATGTGACCTGGGGTGATGGGGTGGGACGAAGAATTGAGTAAAAACCGCATTAGGCCTTCAGGATCTGGTACTGGTTTCCCACAAGTCAGCCAGAATATTTGTGAACGACTCGTTGTACATTTCTATTCGCTTTGAAACACCAATAGACAAAAAATGAGTGAAAAACACTCCTACTTTAACTGCAATTTCTGTACGCATTCACTTACCCTGTTTTCTCCAGCCCAGTGTGCTACAGCTGCTAGTTTCCCACTGATTGAGGATGATCTCTTTAAATTATTGTATCTCATACTGTAAAGGAAAAGACACTCAGACCAAAATGTTTCCTTATCTGTAGTGGTGCGGAGCCATCAATGTTAAATGCACCCTGCCAGGTCACCAGGTCTCTTTAAAAGCTCTTCTGGACAGTCTGAAGTCACTCCTACTTTCATCCTTTCAGGAAACTGCAGGAGACAATGAGCCTCAGTATTCTGAAAGCATATTGACAACAAAATTATACCACCACCTTTTCTAGAAAGGAAGAGACTTTATTCTATTGCCAACGCTCTCACGTTGAGACACTAAGCAGCACTTTGATCCATCGATTGCAGCTCGGCGTTAATACAGGTTGAAATGCCATGACATCAGTCCTGACAAGCGTGCTCACACGATGGGAGCGCTCCATCAACTGCCTGCCCGTTGCAAAGAAGCTGTGCTTTGACGAGCAACGTGTAACGAACCGAATTCGCACCAATGACTTGAGCTCCATGCGCCCTGGTGAAGCATTTTCACCCGACGTGCTGCCACTTGCTATGTAAATAGGAAATCTCTTCTATTCTGTCGGTGTAGTTAAAATACCACCACAGCCACAGTGTTTGAGCACCTAGATTCATTTCATTATCCAGGCAGAGAGACAATGCATGATTTGATATTCTTTACATTTAAAAAGCACGGGAAATGGTATGACGTCTAGCACCTTCACAGTTTCAGATATATTCCAGAGACACCACCTCCTCATCCCAACATTTTGAGATTGTTGGCAAAGAAAAAAGGCAATAAATCTGCTTTCACTTTATAGGCGGTAGCCAATGATAGATAGCACAAGGGCTGGACTCGGCGACAGAGGCCCGTCCGCCTCTGACAACCACAATCTCACCAATATCGGTGTACCGACTTCCAATCAATGGTAATTTTGCAAAGCTTTTTAGATGGTTTATTACCGGACCTGATCTGATTAAGAGTGTATTGCTAGATTTTTCCTTTCTTGCATTTCATATTTGACATACACATTCTGCTGTTGGTAGAAGTAGTTTCTTCTTGTCAGGGGGAGAAATGCAGGTATCTGTTTTCTGATTAGTAAGTACCACCATGATAAATCTGTAACGGTGGTTATTACCCTACTGCTACACAGAAAAAAGATTATGACTCAAGAATAAAAATGTACTTATGCCTTAACTTAGTCCTATGAGTATTGTGGGGGTTTTTTTTCCAAATGATAAGGACCAAATATGACCTTTCATTCCTATCCAGGAGAACTTTTACAATCTTTTCTCCAATGCCTGATGAAGGGTGTTTGTGCCCAAAAGCTTGCAATGAAATAATTTTTTTTTGTAAAAGTCTTGTTGGTCCAATAAAAGATATCTCTACTATGAGTCCTGATTGCCAAGGACCTATTTCAGCACTTCTTTTTAATTTCTCCCTATCAAGTATCTTCTACATCCTCTCGTTGACAGGATGGCTATTTGTGTAGGATGAGGAACTGAAAACAAATTTAGAGTTAATAGTCTCATATCCGATTATTTCCCCAGAATTTTATTTGGGGTTATTTACTAGGCTCGGTTCACCAGTTCTTTCTCCCACCTTTGTGTCGTTCCTCTATGAAACATTTCACAAGTAACCAAGATTGAAAGGACAAAAGTGCTAAGGTGCTTTTACTATCAAGTGTTTTCATACAATAAAGGGTATGGCTTAAATAAAAAAAAAGTTGCTAGTGAACGGAAATGCTCATCAGAGACTGCATGTCTCAGTACTACTTAGATAGCCCAGAAAACCATCTGATAAAGCCTTTATTTAAATTTAAAAATAAGTTTTTAGTTAAAAAGGTCTTTAAACTTCCATCAAAGGAATTACAGGCTCCCATGTGAAATAAACAATTGCTCTATACTTGGGATGGGTTCTTATTTTATTTGTTCAGTGTTTATTGCCGAGGTGTTATCATTAATATTGTAATGAATTTGTCTTTTGGGTTTGCATGTTAATGCTAACAAGGCTGAGGTCAACACCCAAGACAGCTGGCTGTTTGCTATTCGACACCGCCGACAAGGGGCAGATGTGGGGACGCGAGGTTGGTTCCCTGCCGCTGCACCTTTGGAACGGGTTTGATGGCAACAAACCTGCTTGAGTTTGCCAGCAGACTTGAGTGTTAGTACAATTTCATCCTGCTCATTCAGCTAGCAAATATGCAGTTAAGGTGGGACTGGGTTGCTGTGCTGAATGCCTGATTGTGATTTACTTCTCCAGAAAGAAACTTATGATTCCTTTGCCGATGGAAATTATGTGAGTAATTGTTATCCTTTACCACGTACTTGATAAGCTAAGATTTATGCTACGATACTTGATTATTTCAGCAAGGCCTTGGATACACTGACAAAACTACGGGACTCCTCAAAACCCCACTAACTTTCTTGCCCGTGTAAATGAGTTTCCAGGATTAATTCAAGAAAGACAAAGAGAAAAAAACAACAACGAGACAACCAAGCAAACCCCACAATCAGTAGACATGTACTTGTTTGTATCTAACTGGGCACGTCTACACATTAGCTTATTTAATTGCGTATTAAAGCATCGCTAAAAAAGACCCGTGCTATTTAGTTAACGTGCATTAAAATAGGCTAATGTGCATTAAGCAACACTTAAAAACTGTGGCCATTTTTACATGTGCTCTGGGACGTGGTGCTGGGTGTTTTAATTAATGAGCCACACTAATTAAAGTACCTGAGCGTCACATGGATCAGCGTCCCCACCCTGAAAAAAGGTGGCAGGGTGCTTTAAACTAAAGCTCATCAAACATGTTTTAGTTTAAAGCACCCAGCCACCATTTTTTCAGCATAGGGATGCTGAAACACATGACATGGAAAGCTGCCAGAGCACTTTTATTTCTGTGCTCGAGCAAACTTGATTAATCGAGTCTGCTCCAACATTTAAAAAATGTGGGCATTTTTAAGTGCCCCTGCAAGCATCGGCTGAGGGATGCTGGAAACCACAGTGAGAAGCAATGATGTCAAGACAGACAAGGGGCTGGGGGTAGATGCGATCTCTTTTATTAGACCAACTAAATAGAAGATGTCTAATAAGATATCACATCTACCCCCAGGCCCTTGTCTGCCTGTGTGTATGTGTGTGATTTGTGTAACCGTGTTGCTGTCGCCACCTCTTTTCTGACTGGCCCCAACTTCTTGCATGGATGTTGGAAACCCACTGACTTCAGTCAATGAATTTGGCCTCATGCATTGCAGATGTTGTCAATATGAAAAAAAAAAGATCAAACGAATGAAAAATATAACAGGCCAATTCTGGCCCCAATAAAGTAAATGGCAAAACACCTGTTTGCTTCAGTGAGACCAGAATTTGACTGAATGTGTGCAGAGAAAGATAGAAAAAAATCTGCTCCTAGTATTTTGTCTGTGGCAGAACTCATCAGCTTTACTAAGATCCAGAAGCAGAAATATCATTCAGGGCTACAGTTTAGAAAGGCCAGAAGTTTGTCTGAAGTTTTCCTTGCACTTCGTATTTTCCTTGCAGTTAGTTAAAACTTTACACGCTGGTTTGCATTCAGCTCCAGGCAGATTTTTGTTAAAAAGCCGAAACCTAATTTTTTGTTTAACAATTTTTACTTTGAAGCCAGCATCAAATTAGTGTGCCTTCCACTAGCAGACCCTGGTAATTTGGTAAGCAGGAGAGGCTCTCACATACTCAGGATATTCAATATATTTTGTTATATTCTGTACAAAAAACCCAGTCAGAAAATACTGATTTATGATATTCCTCAGGTTTCCTGTTACTTTAAACCACTAACGTGCTACGGCCCACCCTTCATTGGCAGCCAACACATCTGGTCCAGAGCAGTTCCTTGCCATATCTCCAAACTCCATACTTATAATCTATTCATAATTGAAAAGAAATGGTCAATTTATGAAGGCAGAAAAAAAGGAAAAAAAAAACACTGAAGAATAACTAGACTTTCTAAAACCTATACTGGCTATTTTCTAAAGTAGATGCCCTCGTCCAGTAGTTTTTGACGTGGGGTATGTGTACCTCTGGCGGCACATGGTACTTTGCTGAGGGGAATACATGGCTTAATTTTAATAATGGCATTGCAGCTCCTGATTGGTCAACACACGGTGAGTAATGGCATTGCTACGTGCTGAGGTTGATGTGTGCATCAGATATGAGCAGCAATATTTTGCCAGTAATGGGGTATGCAGCCAAAAAGGTTTGAAAACCACTACTCTAGGTCAAAGAAAAAATAATTCATGGAAGTGTTGATGGCCTGTGTTATAGGAGTTCAGACTAGATCAGGGATTCCTCTGTTTCTCCTGTTTTATTTCTATTTTGCCTTTCATTTGCACACACCTGAAACACTCCCTGGTCACATAGCTGAACAGGTCTCTTAAAATTCTGCTTTTGACTTTACAGTGGGTGTGTCTACACATGCATTAACATGCTTTAGTTAATGTGCATTAAATCAAGTACCTCCATTGCAAGGTACTAGGAAAATGCACAGTAGCCTTTCTTATTGGACATTAACTGAAGAGCATGGGGCTCCTGTAGATGTGCGGGGAGCCTGCTCCAATGCACTGGAAATCCAGCATGTTGGAGCAGACTCGATTAATCAAGTCTGCTCAAGCACAGAAATAGAAGTGCTCTCACAGCTTGCCATTCCCCACATTTTCACTGGGGTGCCTTGCGCAGCATTTTATCCATTGCAAGATCAGAACTGGCTTTGCTTTTTCCACTCAGTTCTATTAAATGGTGTTATGTATGTACATCTCAACACTGTGCCAGCAAAACAGTGCAATTTTGATTTCGCAAGAATAACTCCAACTCTGATAGAGTCAAGTGACGACCCCTCATTTGCCACCAGTTGAGGATCAGGTTTCAAAAGTCATGAATAGTCAGGGGTTGCTTATGGGGGTTATGCCACATTTTTACAGTTCTATTGAAGGACCTAAAAACCAAGCAGGGGCATGCGGTTCTCTGCTGTCCTTTAACAGCTAAAGTAAATAAATACATGATATACAAAAAAACCCCCTTAAATCCTGTTTTTTTCCTTATAATCATTTAGATGGCTTTCATCGCTCTCGGGAAATATCGCTAAAGCAACATGTTGTGTCAGTGTCGCTATTTCGGGCCTAGGGTAGAAAGAGTCTTGATACGTGGATGTATTCTGGATGAGCAAAATGCACCCCTCCATAGAGAGCCAATGGCAGATGTCGGCACCAGTCAAGGCCCACATGAACCAAACCTTCCATGGCCTGGCTTTCCTCTTATTCACACAACTGTAAAATGTGATGCAACTCCATCAGTTATGATTGTATGAATGAATACAGACAATATTAGAAGTAGATCCACAAAGTATCCAGCTGTGCTGTTTGTTAATCTCTGATTTCCTTCTTCCCATGTATCTCCCCTTTTTCCTCCCTGCAGACAGTCCCCAGATATTATACAAACTTCTGGTCCACCTTCTGCATCATTCCCTAAGACTACAGGGACATCCAATATGTTAAATGCTATGCAGAGCTCCTACTTGAAATGCATCCACAAGCATTACTTCTGGGCCATATTTTTTTTACATTTTGGTTTTTGGCTGCGTTACAGGAAGCAAGAGTGGCGTGCAGCACACAGCACACAGCATTTCCCAGACTGTGTAGTTTGGCACCAGAAAATAATTTCTCTGGAGTTCAGAAACCATCAAGATGCTCTCTCTAAACTGCTCCACATTTAAGACGTGTAACACTAAAATGTCACTTTTGGATCCCTTCCTACAGACCAAAACACTGTGCCTTCGGTTTTCTGATTGGCAGAAAATTGATTGTTAAGCTCAGGGGACTTTCCATTACAGCTGTAAACTTTCAGAAGTACTCTGCTGCTGCAAAAACCATAGTGTGTGTGGTTTAAATTAACAATGCTCCCCCTTTATACCTCATCACCAGAATGAACAAGGTTCCTTCTGGAATACTAACCATCATCAGTTTGATTTCCACCCATCAGAAACAGGTTAAGTAGTTATTTGCTTTGGTTTTTACCTGTCACAGGAAGAGGACTGTATTCCAGATGTCACCAAGAGGATGATGAGATGATACAGATGCCTCTGCAGATGTTTGGATCTGATTCCTTTAATGTTTTGTGGAGGACGAGTATTTAATCTTTATTGCATACATGGTGGACTAGATCACAGCCCCAGTCTGTCGCTAGAAACTGGGACGCAGCTGTCTGGGGAGATCTCTGGCAGAGCAGACTTAATAGATTTACGTGATTTTCTTAGCTTGACGTAACTTTAGCATGGTGATGTGGGCCAAATCCTAACCTTATCCAGTACTCTGGCAAGCCAAGCTCCATTTCACGTCAGTACGTGTTGTCTGAATAAGAGATCAGTAGAAACCGAGTAGTGCCTCCCGATCTGGGCCTGGTGATGGTCTGTCACAAAACCTCACTTGATTATTTAAAAAAAAAAAAATACAAATGGGGCCGAGCCTTGGCTTTTCTCAAACAAATCTGAGACACTGGAACATAAAAGCCTGTGTCTTCTGATGCTCAGTCCTACTTCACTGTGCAAATACTTTGCACAGGACTTGTGGCTCATGGAGGACTGCCCTAAAATACCTCTCTCTCTTAGATGGGTGGGAGGAGCTGGTTCTGAGCCAACTCCTATTGAATTCATTTCTATAAATTCATCAGGCGGTATATTGTGAGCAAATAGAGGACAAACAAGCATAGGTTTCACCTCAGTCCTGACCTGTACAGCATTGATTTTAAAGGGCCCTCAGTCTTTCCTGATTCACTTCCACCCTCGTCCCACAATCACAAGAAATGCCTACTTAGTTTTACCTAGAACAGGGAACAATCCCCCAAGAACACCGAAGAGCTGAAAAATAGGAGGAGATAACAGCTATCCAGCTGAAGAAAGATGGTTGGAAAATAGACCTACTCAGAGTGAAGCCTAGATGACTCTAAGCCTACGTGTACACTGCTTAGCTATCTATCCCAAGTGATAGCTCCTGTGTTAGCTCAGCTTGGGTATGAAGGTACCTGCTGAACATCCCTATCTGTACTACATTGAATCACCTGTGCCTGCATGTGGGGGACATATCCCACGATTCCATGTTCTAAGACATTCTAGGATTTTTTTTTTAGTCCAATTTTTTCAGTTGCAGGCCAAGTTGTCTGTCCTTTAGGGAGAATTGTGACGTTCCTAGCTTGTGGGAAGTCACTGGAGGACTATCAGAAAAGGACCTGGGGGTTACAGTGGACAATAAGGTGGATATGAGCCAACAGTATGTCCTTGTCGCCAAGAAGGCTAAGGGCATCCTGGGCTGCATTGGTAGGAGCGTTGCTGGCAGAGCAAGGGAAATTGGGGTTGCCAGAATCTGGAAAGGGCTTCCAAGGGAGGGGGTGCTCTCCCCTACCTTGGGGGACTTCAAGAGGAGACCGGACAAGCACCTGGCTGGGGTCGTCTGACCCCAGCGCTCTTTACTGCCCAGGGCAAGGGGTCAGACTTGGTGACCTACTGAGGTCCCTTCCTACCCTAACATCTATGAATCTATAAGTGATTCTTCCCCTCTATTCAACACCTGTGAGGCCACATCTGGAGTCCTGTGTCCAGTTTTGGGCCCCCCACTACAGGAAGGATGTGGACAAATTGGAGAGAGTCCAGCGGAGGGCAACAAAAATGTTTTGGGAGTTGGGGAACATGACTTAAGAGGAATAACCGAGGGAACTGGGCTTATTTAGTCTAGAGAAGAGAAGACTAAGAGGAAATTTAATAGCAGCCTTCAACTGCCTGAAGGGGGCTGCAAAGAGGATTCATAGATGCCAGGGTCGGAAGGGACCTCAATAGATCATCGAGTCCGACCCACTGCATAAGCAGGAAAGAGTGCTGGGCCTACAATACCCCAGCTAGATACACATCTAACCTTCGCTTGAAGACCCCCAGGGTAGGGGAGAGCACCACCTCCC
>NW_017728915.1:36319967-36341846 GCF_001723895.1 Crocodylus porosus | reverse complement strand
AATTGTTTCTGCCCATTTAGCAGAGGTCCTATTCCTCCCTGGGCCTTCCTTTTACTCCCTATATATCTAAAAAACAATTTCTTATTGTCTTTTACTTGGGTTGCCATCCTCAGCTCCATGGTAGCTTTGGCCATGGAGCTGGACTGTTCTCAGTGGGGGCAGATGACAGAACAAGGAGCAATGGGCACAAGTTACAGCAAGGGAAGTTGAGGTTGGATATTAAGAAAAACTTTCTCACTAGGGGGGCAGTAAAGCACTGGGACAGTTTAGCCAGAGAGACGGTAGACTCTCCATCATTGGAGGTTTTTAAGATTCGGCTAGACAAAGCCCTGGCTGGGATGATGTAGCCGGGGCTGGTCCTGCTTTGAGCAGAGGGTTGGACTGGATGTGACCTCCTGAGGTCTCTTCCAATCCTTGTTTTCTATTCTATCAGCCCTTGAGTGATGTAGCCTGTATCTTAAATACAAACTGCATACATTCTGGCTTAATTAAAACTTTAACCCATACCCCAAACTAGGTAAGCTACTCCAGGCTTTAAAGATCTCCAAAGTCACACCCAAGCAGGTTTTTCTATGTGGATAATAAGAAGGATAAAGTAAAAACCTGGGTAAGAACCACTGCACCGTGGACGTACCTCAAAGTATCCTCCTTTCTGTTCTTTCTCGGACTCATTTCTGTAATGGCTAGCATTGAAAACAATTACAAATTAAAAGTGCCAAGAAAACCTGCCCACCTTATCCCTGGCATGACCATATAAAATAGATATTGAAAAATGGAATTAATCTAAGATATGGAAGTAAATTGGAAATGGGATAAAATACAACGCATTGTTTATCCAAGGAAGACGTGTTAGACTAATTTAATATCCTTCCATTATGGAGAGAACTGACTTTTTAGATAAGGGTGATATAGTGGACTTAGTATATCTAGATTTCAAAAAACTTTTGATGCCTTGTGATGAAAATTGCTGGCCATGCTGGGAATCAGGGATCCCCATTGGATAGAACTTATCACCCTACAATTTTGGGATGAATGAGTTGACTCAAAAGGAGATAAAGTGCGCTATGTTGAAAGACCAGGTATCCAACTGAAGAGTCTGAGGGATTAGTTTTAGGACTTACCCATTTTTATTGGTGATTTTGGTGCTGAAATGAAGTGAATCTATATAGATGGCACTAAGATGATGGTGGGTTGCCAATATGGAAGAGAACTGGTTTATTATACAAAGATTTAGATAATCTTGTGGAATGGTGCATTAGATATGGGACGAAGCCTCAACAGGAATTAGTAACAAAGACTCCAGTTTTGGGGTGGAGGGCAAACACAAACTGGAGACAACTGAGAAGAGACTTGGGTATTACTGTATTGGGTAATCACAGGATGACCATGAGCTGACAGGAAAAAGCTAATGAAACTCTACACTGTATTCAGTGGGTTATATCAAGTAGAGCTATGGGAGTAATAGTATTACTGTACAAAGCACGGTTAAGATGTTGCCTGGAATGTGTGGAGTTTTGGCCACCAGTTGTCAAAAACAATGACTTTAAACTGAAACAGATACAGAACAAAGTTATTTAGTTGGCTTAAGGCAATGGAGAAACGTGTCTTATCAGAGGAGTGTTTAAACTTAGCAAAATGATGGTTGAAACAGCATGTGATTACTTTTTATTAATATATTTGCAGGGTGAATATCTGGGAGGAAGAAGAGTAATTTCAGTCAAAAAGTTGAAGAACGATATTGGTATAAGATCAAATGGCTACAAAGCGATCGTGAACAAATGTAGATGGGCCATTAGAACAACTTTTCACAATGTTAAAGGATTGAAATTTTGGGGTGGTCCTCCAAGCAAAGAAGTGGGGGCAATGAATTTGAGCATGATAAGATTATGGAAAGGATAGAGAGATCTTTGTTCAGCAATGAGTGTGCGTGATGTGTGGAATCAAATGTTTGCAATCCCCACACTGGAGTGAGGGGTAGTTTTCTTGCAGAGCATTAAGTGTCTGGCAAGTCATGCTTCAGGGCCTTGTCTGGGTGCCAAGAAGGTATTCCCCTTCCCCCTAATGAATACTACCTATTCCGCTCCACAGTTTCTCTCAAGCATTTCACACTGGTCAATGGAGTGTGCTGGGGCTCCTACTGGCACTTAGAAAACTCAAGAGGTTTGGCACATTTGACAGTGGTGTTGGTGTTTCTGGATGTGTGCCTTGTCTTTGTGCATGAGAGTTTGAAGTGGCAATTCTGAGGAATCCTTGGGTTGCTTGTAAAAGTACTAGACTGGAGTTGATGGTGCCGGGGGCGGGGGGATCACTGGAAGAAGACCATGAAATCCCTTTGTTTCACCATGATTTAAGTAGGTCCCTAAATACAATGTGTGTGCATCTGTGTATGTGTGTGTATATGTATGTGTGTGCATGTGTGTGTGTATATATATGTGTGTGTGTATATTTATATACATTGTGTGTATATGTATATACATGTATGTGTATGTGTGTGTGTGTGTGTGTTTATACACACACACACACAACACCAATACATACAAACGACACAAAAATACTTGCACATGATGATGATGATGATGATGATTGTTAATGTTTAGGGCTTTTAATTGTGCTTCATGTTTTCAGAACATGCCCCAGTTAGATAACTAATGAATCCTCACATCAACTCCATGAATGAGGTAGGTAATTTTACACATGGGGAAACTAAGACAGAAATATTAAGACTTGCCTACGACCACACAGCAAGCTAGCATGCATTGTGGGGTAAGAACTTAGGATTTTTTTTGCCCTGCGAACATGCTCCACTAGCCCTTCCCAGTGCCTATGATCTCATGAAGGAAATGTATTGAAAGTGTATTTTCCATCTGCGAGAGATGCCAAGTAGTATCAGTTAAGTGCAAATTAATCTGCGTCGCTGGACTCCATTCTAGCCAGACAGCTGCCAGGAAACTAGTGTGTGCGTTTCACACAGGACCCCCGATGCGTGTGCGTCTGGAGGAGTAGAAATGCTTCTGCTCCTCTCCAGTAGCCTAATTAGATTTTACTCTATTTATTAGGAGATTTCAGTCACTAGCTTAACATGAAATAAAATCCGCATGATTAAGAAATCGAGAGCAATAAAATTTTAACTAGGTTTATACAGTATATAACGTTCAAAACTTTCCTGTCGTATCAGCAACAATGAAACCCACTAATGTCATATAAAAGAAACAAGGGACCTAGGAAATGGGCCATTGGTTCAAGACTGAGTAGCTGAAGGAAAAGATCAGGCAGTTCAGGTGTCGACTGAAGACTGAGAATAAATGATCAGGAATACCTATATTTTCAGCATGTAGTAGACTCAAGCAAACACAATTCTTTATGGCCCACGGAGGTTGTATTTTACCTAGTTTCATCAAAAGTGAGTCTGAATTCCTTTTGACAAATAGAAGAGAAAATCTTTAATTCCTCAAACACTTTCCTCCATCTGTCACAGATGTGATTTGAAGGTCCAGAGTTTCTGTGACAAGATAGAGGAGTACCTCCGAGAAAGATGGCACTATCTGCGCCTAACATGTTTTTAGGGGGTTGGTAGATACAAAATGACTTCCAGCTGCACAGATATCCATGGTACATTAATTTTGAGCTAGATGCTGCGGGAAAAATAGTGTTGCTGGTTTGGATCTTGGATTAAGTAACCAGTGAGGACAGCTGAATACCACAACATTTTTTAGAATTTAGGGCTACTTTCTGATGGGAAAAGCCCAGATTTCGATGACGAGTGGTAAAGGAACGCTATGATTTTTGAAGCAAAGAGGGATTCCAGCAGGCCTAACATCCAGCAGGATTTCAGTGCCCGAAGTGTGATTGAGGTAGAAGTTAGATGCCTGAATCCAACCTCAGGCCCCCAACCTAACCTCAAAGCCACCCAGGACTAGATCCGCGAAGTGTGAAGTGTGTGCGTCTTCTACTTCTGCTGACTTCTATGGGAGTTCATACATGAGATCTCGATCTGGAAGCTGGAATGACAAATTTGTCAAATGAACCTCCACTTGAATGAGTGACTGAAAATTATTAATCCCAGTGACTGAAAATTCCCAGTTAACTGTAGGGGCAAAAAAACGTAATCTCCAGCTTCGAAGGTTATTTGTTCACCTAGATCAGTGGGTCCCGATCGGTGGTACGAGCACCACCAGTGGTACACAGATGAGCTGTCATTAACGGATGCATTATCATTACTCTAAATGACAAGAATTTGCTGGTGGTCCTTCAGGTTGAACTGAAAAATGTGCTGGTGGTACTTAAGGTTGTATTGTTTTAAATTGGTGGTGCGCAATCTGTCAGAGTTTGGGAACCCCTGACCTAAACCCCTCTTTCCAGCAAGACTGAGCTGGACCTGTGCCCATTACGACCTATGGCAGGTTGGCAAAAAGTGTAGCTATATTTCTGGCTGGCACCCCATGTGCAGAGCAGGTTTCACAGGCTGAGTGATCACGTTGCCCATGGTAAACCTATGTCCCAGACAAAGCCCCTACATGTCATGATACCATGCACTGAGCGTCACCTTCTGTAAAGGCAGTGGAGCCTTGAGTAAGGAGGCAGGTATGGGGGGAAGGTAGGAGCTTTATATGGAAGAAAAAAGGGAAAGCGATCAAATAGAGAAGGCCAGGGGATGGTGTGAGATCTCCAGAAAATCAAGGGAACAGGGTTTCTGGAAAGAGAGCAAGTCAAAATCTCCACCAAGGAGCTAAGAGACATCAGGATGTCTATCTTGCTGGGATCCTATGACCCCAGCTGACTTCCTGCCCTTTGGGCGGGGGGGCTGGACTTGATGATCTCCCGAGGTCCCTTCCAGCCCTAATAAGCCCATCAGTGGGGCCCGAGGGACTGAAAAAGCATTTACACTTCTCGCCCATGCAAATCCCTGGGATCCTGATCCTTCTGTCTTCCCGGGTCTTTTGAAATACTCCAGAAGATGTCTCGAATCCCTGCACATCCCTGCATTCCTTGAGAAACTGGCCACCACGTCGATGTAATTCAAGATACCGCTGTACACCCACGTGCAAGATTCCTTAACAACTATGTGCATTTTTATGCTCAAATATTTTAGAATTGTTTTCACTGTGCCTGAACTATAATTGGCTCGGCTTCCCCTAAGTGCTGGATCATCTAACTTGAGTGATTTTTGACTCGAAGCCCAGGCACCATATCAAAACATTTATCAATTAATCATAAAAAGTAACTAACATTGTTGTCCACCCAAGAAAAACTGTCACTTACAGGCTCATGTGTGTTATTCCTTATGAAAGAACTGCTACGGAGAAGTCTATTTCCTGCACAGACCAGGTGGAAAATCTGCTAAAGGCAGAGGTCAAATCTAGTTTAATTTTATACCCCTTTGTTAAGAATGTTCCCTCTAAAAAAAACCAAAAAAGCCCCAAACCCCTCTGATGATTCTTTCCAGGTTTTTCAAAGTTAATTCATGTGGAAGAAAATAAAAAGATTAGGATAAAATTTCAAATATTAAATTCAAATGCAGGATTAATGAGTTTTATTTCTAAACCCAAGAGGTTGTCTGGAATTTAGGACCCTTCTCTTATTTTTTATTTTTAGTAGCAGACACCAGACAGCCAGATGCAGTTGTGTTTTGGACCACTCAGCACAAACTTAGCACCTTCAAGGAACAATATTACATCTGCTTTGTAACACAAACATTTCAACTTTTCCAAAATGGACAAGCCAAAAGATATTCCTATCACCCAAGTCAAAATAAAAGGATTTAAAATAGGCCTGGCTTGTTTCTAACATGGAGAATAATGACCACACAAATGATCGCTGCGTTTCATTCCCCTTGTCCAACCCTGGGAGAGTCCTGGAACCCCATACAGTGATTTGCTGTAAAGCAACCCAAACTATACATTGATTAAAATAAGACACAATTCTAGACAATCCTTACAACATCCCACAGCAAGGGACTTTGTGCAATGTTTTTGGAGACCTGCAGGGACTAGCTATGACTGATTTATAAAAGTAACCTATTCCACCCTCTCCCAGCCAACACTACAGATCTGCCCATTGGGAGCTGGTTCTGCTCCCGACCTGTTCTCGAATACAAAGTATGTGTTGTTCAAATGTACCCGGCTACTGAGGTGTGGCTTTATTATCACAGAAATTACCCATAAAATAACAAAATTCATCTTACGCTGCTCCAAGGGCTCTTCCCCTTGAGTTGCCGGGCCCACATTCCCGATCTCCTCCTGCTACAGAACCACTCCCGTATCCCTCGTGTGTGGAGGGCCTGACAAGCCAGCTGCCTCCGAGAGTCAGCAGGACTCCCATGACCTCTTCCCCAGAAGGACCGACACCTCTTCATGAATGCTGTGCTTCAGGCAAACGTTGCTAGCTTCTTTGTCTCTCTATCTTGCGTCCAGTGTCTGCCAAAACCACACGACTGCTGACTTAGGATGAACTGGAAAGACCTTGAGAAGGATTTTGAGGCAGAGCCCAGGAAAGATAATAAATCAAGAGGAGGTTGTCCAGTTTCCTGGGCCCCTGTATTACATTTAAGGTGGCCAGAAATATTCAGCACTGGCCTAGCTTTGTTCCTGCTGAAGGCAAAGGAGAAAATGCCCTTTATTTCAGTGGGAGGAGAATTAGGCCAATACTGGGTTTAATGTTTTATACTTCCAGAATGGGAGCTGAATATAGACATGGGGCAGGACCAAAATCCTGCTGTGAACACCTCCAAGCTTTGGAGTCTTATCTTGAAAGGTTCCAACTTTGAAATACCAACGCTTTTCTCTAGCTAGTTTCAAATCCCAACTTGTCTTCAAATAAGCATACCAGAGCCTGTCAATAAAACCAAAAAAGAAGACCTGTTCAATTAACTCCCTTCATGACCTTCATCTATGGAGAGTCAATACAACTGATTCCAAAAAATGGGTAATAGGGACCAGGCGACGGGCAACCTGTGGACACACAACTCAATTTAGAGAAGTGTTCACAAATGTAGAGTCTTATTCAAACATTCATTGGGGCTGGAATTCTTACAAGAATGGGCTTCCCCCCTGTATTAGATATAGATCTATCTATCTATCTCTCTGTGTATCTGTGTATATAGATATCTATCTATATTTAGTGAGATCTATCGAGATCTCTCTCTCTCTCAATGGATAGCTAGATATCTATACTGATATCTACAGATATAGATAGATATCAATGTCTATAGAGATATGGATATATGTTCAGAGGATATAAAATACAGAGGGAAAGCCTGTTTTCTCTCTCTGTCTCTCTCTCTCTACGCACACACGCATGTGCGCACACACACACACACTTATATAATGTATGTGTGTAGAAAGAGAGAAAGAGAGACACGATGGGAACAATCTGTCTTGTCCCAGCCAAAGTCAGCATGCACACAGCATAACAAATATTTAAAGAACTGTCCCTTTAAAACTACCAAGAAAAAGTTTGGCACAAATTGTGGGTGAAGGTTCTGATGAATTATTATTTTATCCTGTCCCACAGATCAAGGGCATGTACCAACTCTGGTGTTGTAAGAGTGGAAGTGGTGTTGGTTTTGTTTTTCGCTCAGTTGGTTTGTTTTCATCCATGTACTTTGGCACCAGGGGGAAAAATAGGGATCGTAATTATGATGCATTTGGAGTAAGAGCACTATTGAGCATGCCAAAGGATGGCTAAAACATGGCACCTGCACAACAAATATATGGCTGGGACAACATGTTATTGTGGCAATGTTTTTTCAGCTCTTTCCCAGTCACCAAATGGGAGACAAGAAAGGGATTCTCAAGCACTGGATGGTCCAAATACCTGTAAAAATGCAAGCTATCTCACTAGAGTTTCTACAGAGAAACAAAGCTCATGAGCTTTATTTTTGAACAGTGATTGTAACATGGTTAGGTTAACCCATAGAAAAAAGTAAATTTAGCCCAAAAGTAAATGGGTCCATATTCTCGTCATGTTTTCCCAGTACCCAATAGTGTGCCAAAGGTAGTTCACTTCAAGATTTCATTCCTTTCCAGGAGCTGAGAGGACTTTAGGAAGCCCACAGCATTTTGCATGAAGGGTTTGCCTTTCTTTCACCAGCTAGGCAAAGCCTTGCCTGGGATGACCTAGCTGGGGCTGGAGCTGGTGCTGCTTGGAGCAGGGGGTTGGACTAGATGTGACCTCCTGAGCTCCCTTCCACCCTTCATGTTTTACGATTCTGTGATCTTAAGTTAAAACATTCATTTTCTTCTGTTTTGTTGCTGCGAATTGCCCAATCTAGCCTGAATTTTTCTTTGAGCTTTTGACTTTAGACGAGCGTCATTAAGAACTCTTTGTTTCATCTAATTCAATGTGACAGCCATGAAATAGGCTCCGTGTGTGTTCCTACATGCATCACATACAGATTAGACACATGTACATTTATACTTCACATGTTGCACCCACAAAGTATGTCTAGGAGCAAAATAGATATTTGTGCATGCAAAGTTGCTATCAGGTTTCTACAGTTTGACCCAAAATGTTTGGATCTAAAATCTGTGCATCTCATCCCCAGCCTCCAAGATTGTGAATTAACACCACTTGTTGCATGGCCACAAATCAGTTTTGGATCTGGCTCATGGAAAGACAATGTATCAGCAACAGAATTTGACTGTATGTATAAGCAGGATATGAACCCTATGCAACTTCTTCCTTTTTCAGAGATGCAGCTCGTAACACAATACAATTTTTGGGCTGTTGTCCCAAAAATGGACAACATAGACCCTCACGAGGCCACAAAGGTGAATAGATTCTGTGGGCTTCAATTCTTGGCCTGTGCTTCACGTAAGTCATTCCCACACTGGGGTGATCCTTCACACAGCAAACAAACAGTGGAGCAGCAATCCCAGTGGTCAGAAAACAGGCTCCTGCTGGCCAAGGGGAGACCATGTGGAAGCCTGCATGGTGACCGATTGCTCCTCACCTGGCTCCAAGGCAGGGGAATTTTACACACGACGCTGTCAGGGTTTATGGGCCCTTCATCTGTCAGGAGATCTAAAGAAGCCAGCAAAAACAAATAAAAAGAGCTTTTTATTACCCTAGGAGGAGCTAACCTGGAAATATCATTGGCACAAATAGAATTGTATAGCCTGCCCAAAAGATAGAAGGGCTGTGACATGACCATGGGTTTGTTTGTTCAAGCATGCAGTCATCCTCATTGTGAATGCTGCCACCAGCCCCGGCCTTTACTGGGATAAGTAAGTGTCCATCCCTCTGGCTGGTGGAACACAAGCTGAGCGGTGATTTCCATGCTGACAGCTTTATCGCCTCACTGACCTTGCTATTTTTAAAGAAACAGGTTTATCTCGGTGATGTAAACAGGTCTTCCTGCTTGCATTTATGTCATTCCGGTTGCTAGGGAGCTGGAGCTCCACTCCAGACTCGCTTGTACTGGCAAGCCGGCTGTTGGCGGTGCCCGGGGGCCTATTGCATTGGCTTCAGGGTTGAAGAACGAAGGACCACGCCGGTACTTCCGATCTGCAAGAACGAACTGGAGAACATAGAGCTATCTGTCTCTTAGCCTGTGTGGAGATGGGTTAAATTACAGAGATGTTTTTGGCCAAAGTTTCAAGGGCTTGTCATGCTAACCACAACTGGTTTACCCAAAGTATTGGAAAAATGGGGTTTTGGCATGAGTTTACCCTCAGCACGCTCAAGTATCAGAAGCGTTCAATTATGAACTTAGAGGTTAGTGCCTCCGCGATCTTCCCGTTTGAACATAGGCAAAAGGAGCATTTGGTTGCTGGAAATCACAGTCCCCAGAGCTGCTCATGGCAGAATGGTTTGAGTTGGGTCAGATCCTCCATTGATAGAGATGGTAGTCAATGGAGCTACGTCCAATTGCACTGCAGGGAGATGTTTCCACTGCAAAGCTTTGAAAAGTTTAAGAGTTTGGTCTTCACCGAGACTCGTATTGAAAACAGAGGTGCTCATTCGGTACTTACTGCATAACACTATTCAAGCCAGGAGTATGCAAAATGAGCCTGGAAATGTATCGGGTCTCCTGATGTGCTGAAATTCCTGGTCTTAAATACCAGAAATTTGGCAGCACCCACAGCAAAGCTTCAATCAGATGAGAATCAGACTTCTTTTGACCATCTCGGTGTTTGATTCAGGCCATCTCACAGCGATGAGACCCATCTCATCCCAGTTCTCAGCTGGAATAGGACAGTAAGGCAGAGGGGCTGGCGGGGGGGGGGAAATGGTGCAACTCTCAAAACCCATCTTGGGTCTGAACGTAATCAAGGACTTCTAAATTGATGCTAATTGCTCTGTTTGCAATTCCAGAACCCACAGAGCACTGAGGACTGCCATCATCCTGACTTTCTCAGGGCTGCCCTTCATCCCTTTCTTCCCATGCCCAATCATGCAATATTTTGCCATTTGTCTTGCGGTGATATGGTTTAATGGAAGTGATAAAGCACTACGGGGAGGGGGAGGGGGGAAGGGTGAATGAAACAAAAACCTGTAGCATATTGTTTCTCCAGTACTTATAGCTACTGTAAGTTACTGCCTTACATGAACACTCTGAGGACCAAGGAATTAAAGAAAATACAATCAGCAGATTACTAAATACCGATGGGAAATTTAGAGCTATAGTGCAAAATCCTCGCGCATTAAAGGATTTACCACTCGGCATTGATGAAAACCAAATCCGTGGATTTCTATTTCTGTCCTTAATTAGTCAATGGGCTTATTTTAGTCTGAATTAACTCCTAAAAAATAACACACCCAAAAAGAAAATAGAAAACGGTACAGTAAATTTAATGAAATCTCTTCTTTAAAAAAAAAAAAAAGTTTCTAATGGAAAATTACGTTCCAGTACTTCCATTTCCTTTTGTTTTCTCATCTTCCCACCCAAAGCCAGCTCCTGCTAAATAACCCTGGCTTCTTTGCTAGAGCAGCAGGAGAGGCTGCTAACAAAGATAGCCTTTCAGAACCAAAAGGGTGGATCCCATGAACCAGGGACGTGGCGGGAATTGTCTTGCTCCTTCACAGCTTGTGTGTTTTGAAGTTTGCAGAGGCTGTCAGTAATTTCCAGGGCCTCTTACTGATGGGGCGTAGTTGTCACCATTAGTGGAAGGTGTCCAAGCTTGGGCTGAAGTTTCACTGGAATTTCTTTTGCAATATTGTGCCAGTTCAGGCTAAGCAGAAATTCATCCCAGATGATCAGAAAAGCTGTTGTTTCTGACAGCATCCCCAGTTGCTTTTCCCACAATCGACATGGGAAAGAAGCTGATTGGGGGAAGGCTTGAGGCAAGTTGTCTTCTAAAAAGACTGGGCTGGTTTAGGATGGGCCCCATCAAATATGTGTACTTGCGGCGCGTTGTCATCAGCACCAAACCTTTCAGGGCCTGATGCCAAGCAAAACAAATTCATTTGGCGTCTCGTCGTGGACTTCAAGCAACATTGGAGAAAGCCCATAAAACATGACCACTCAGCTCAAAGGGATGAGAGAGGAAAAGAGTCTTCAAGAAAATACAGTGAAGAAAACAAGTCTCGGCTAAACCAAAACCCCATGAAAAAGCAAGCAGGGCCAGACATGGACATGGGCAAACTGGGAGCCTGCCTGGGGCCCGCACAGAAATGGGGCCTGACTCAGACTGAGCTACACGCTGCTTCCAACTCAATTTTGCTCTAGTGCTAAAAATGCTGCACTAAAAATTCTCATTAGTAGAATTGTATTGGGCACTGCCAACCCCAGAAGTTCAAAAATAAGAAATCTGATCTCAAAAGCATTCATTTTGGCTTTGTTGTAATTATCTTCTGCTTTGTTAGCTGTTTGGATGGCCTTGGGTTGCACTTTGATGGCAACCAGAAAGGCTAGCAATTAAGAAAAGAAAGCTGAGAAACATTCATAATCACATGACTCCAGGAGCTGGGAAAGTCTCTTACTTCCACAAGAATCACAAGTGAGCAACACAAATTACTTCTGCCTCCAGCTCCTTATATGAATTTTTTCTTTTTTTTTTTTTAAATAAAATAATTTTTAAAATAGTGATGAAGGAATGCTATAGCCAGGATGGTCCAGGAAATGTGTAAGATGCAGACTTGAGGAAGGGTAGTATGGGCCTGAAAGCTTGTCCAGCTTCTCTCCCAGCTATACAGGTTGTCCAATAAAAGATACCACAAAAGAGCCCTGGCTTGTCATTACAAAATAGGGGCAATTAAAAGATTTCAAAGAAAGTTTGTTAATTGGATCATTGAAAATCTCCCTCCAGTGGTTTCAGTTTGTGACTGATACATCTCCCCCTGACGTGGTCCTCAGAACCGCAGCTCCCATGCACGTTGCAATACCGCTGAGAGAGAAATGCACTATCCCCATTTTATGGATGGAAAACTGAGGCCTAGAGGATTGAAGTAATATGCTACCGGCCATAGCCTGCCTGTGCCAGAGCCAGGAGACTGAATCCCAGTCTCTGGAGTCTCGGGCTAGTGGCCTCCCCAGTGAGCCCTGGTTCCCCTGGGATGCTGGCGAGGAAGGAACTTCCCGTGTTGTTGTTGGAAATTTGTTAAAATAACAGCGCCATATTCCCTGGGGCAATCTCCATTAATAATTGCATGCAAATTCCCCTGGATTTATGCAGTGCCAACACCTCGGCCGCTTTAAGCTCTCTCTTTCACCCAAGGGTGCCGGAAGGGTTAATCCGGAGGGCTCTCTGGAGCTCAGTTAATTTACAACTGGAGACCTTTATCATCTCACACTGACATGGAGGGCTCACGTTTCGCACTTAATTACTTGTTCAGCAATCACGCCTGGAAGAGATAGATGTGTTTCTGTGTTTAGTCCATGCAGCTGTGAACTGTTTATTTACTTATCGTCAGGCTGGGAATGGCTGTAATTTAAAGGTTCAGATCTCTGCTACCCTGAATCAGGCGGGTCTTCCTTTAAATACTTCCATATTGCACCAGTGGAATTTCGCTGGAAATGCCCTTGCTTTCCTGGTGCAGCCAACGGAGCAGGTGTTAGTGGTTATCAGCGGGCGTGATTACTTATGCTAAGCAATGGCTGCCCCGCTTGCCATTGTAATGAAGACCCACGGAGATAAATTTGGGAGGTGGAAAAAAAGGCCAGGGAGATAGAGCAAGCTACCCTCAGAAGCCCCGGAGTCTGGGTGACGACTCGATTTCTATCCTGGAGGCAGCGTGGCTGAAACACAGCAGCTGAAAACAGCGGCTCACAGCAATTTATAGGCCAAATGGTGTCATTACAATTGAAGCTGTCAAATGGTGACCAGATGGCTTTATCTTTCACACCAGGGGCCTAATAAGCTGGTAGGTGCGACCTCTCCACATGCCCATCCACCTGCATAGCACATAAGGCCTGTCAAATTGTACATGGGAGTCGGGGCTGAGAATCGGTGCTGCAGCCCATCTTTGAACCTTAAAAGCTCTATTTCAAAGGCCAGATCAATTGACCGTTAGCAATATAGGTAATGAGGCTGGCTCATGTTAGTTTAATTTAAATGTCATGCTTCAAGATGCAAATTGAGCAGGGGTCAAGAAGGCAGTTTCTCCTTAGAGTCGGGACTGCAAAATTGGCCAGATGCCTCCTGATATTTTGGGCCCTCGTCCAAAGCTTTCGGTATTGGCTTCGCTGCGGGTGAAGACCCTGGATCAATGGTCCTGTCATTCATCTATCTACAAAAGAAGGCTTGTGAAGCATGAGCCACCCAGCAGTGCAAATGGATGGATGTGTAGACCGCTGTGAAAGGGTGTATGCAAAGCCTCCAGAGAGCGATGGGAGAAGGAAGTCCTGATGGAGACCGTTACAGAAAAAGGGATTCATTCAATTTGTCTCACAGCCTCTTTGGAGGCCAGACTTAAATGTCTTAACCAAGGAAGTCTAAGAGCTCAGGTACCTTGTGTCTGAAGTTTTGTGCCCAGCTGGACCCTTGCCCAGCTACTGGAGAGACAGACCATATGACAAGAAGTTACTAGCTGACTAGTTCTAGGTCCACCGCCTGCTGTCTAGAGCAATGCAGACCTTGCAGCCAGTCTCAGATTTAGAAATATTAATTTAATTTTAATACTAACGATGCTACGCCCAATGATCATTCCTGGAGCAGGTGAAGGGACTGATAGCCAAGCATCATTTCACTGTACCGGCTCTGCCTTAGCACGCTTCGAAGTCCCACCTGCTTTAGATTTAAGGAAACAACCATCCCCCGTGCTCTCCGATGAGAAACTCGCACAAGGTTATCACTATCCCACATGTATCAGGAAGGCAAGCAAAGATGGGCCAGCAGAATGGAGGGGGAAGTGATGGAATCTCACTGGATTTTTTTTTCGCATCCTATTATAATGAGTGACCCCCCATAGTGTTGAATCTTATAGCCCATTAAGAAAATAACAGTGATAACAACCATTTTGTAACTAACCTCACACTCTTTCATTAGCAAATGCCGTACTTTTCCTGTGGCATTTTAAAAGAATAAATTCCACGAGGCATTGCTACATGCTCTGAAATGCAGCTGTCTCTGGGGTGGGTCGTGCCATCGACCGAACACAGCACACTCCAAAACTGAATATTTTGATTCACTAAAGCCAGCCGAAGCTGCGCAAGAGTTTAGGTAGTCAGAATTGAAGTGCCCAGATTTCTGGGCTTTGCTGTGAGGCACTAATGCTCTTTTAAAAATGTTGAAATGCCAAATGAGCAGTGAGCTGCGTAACAGGACTGTCCGCTTTGGGTGATATATGCCATCCTACTGGCGAGTGCCTGTGAACAAAAACGCTGTGAAAGTGAAAAACTTGAGAACGTAACTTGTTTGCAAGGGATTTAAAATAACAGCTCAGAAATATTACCAGATATATAAAAATACATTACAAGGCAAAGATAATCACCAAGCAAAAGCTGAGCTGAATCACAGGCTGCTTCCTCAGAAAGCTTTTCAGAACGGATGCTTCTCAGCTATTCCTGTTAAAGCTGAAAGTCCTACGTAATGCCTGGCTCATCTAGATAGCACGAATTCAGCTCTAGAGGATCCAGTCTCAGGAGGTTGACGGCGGAGCTATGTCTGCTGCTTCTTCCAGGGTTGAGGGTCAGGATGATAATCCCCTAAATCTGTGCTGTGCGATATGCAAGAGAGAGAACCATTATCTGTTGTCACCGTTTCTCTTAGACAATATAACTTTCTTTTCATCATTAACTGGAAAGTCGATTTTAAGAGCTCCCTCCTCAGCTCCTTAACTGAGCTGGGACAAGGGACACCCACTGAGAATCTGACATTATTATTATTATTATTATTATTATTATTAGCTACAGAATGACTGAGCAGGCATATTGGGTAAAAAAAAATCATCTGTTGAAATCCCCAAAGAAAATGTCAAGTACAACTGGCATTTTCCCTTCTGTGTCTGGGAGTGTGTAGGAGAGAGAGAGGAAACATTTGGACCCGCATGCATGCATTCGAGCAGCTCCAGCCTGCAAAAGCAGATGAAAGTGGATGGGTCAGTACATTCCAGAGCGTCCTAGGGGGATCCATTGCTTCAGTGTGGCTATTCACGTACTTAACATAAAGCACACAAATAAATACTTGCTGTAATTCAGGCCTGGTGAAAAGCCAGTATCAAGAGGCATGCCAGAAGTACTGAGAAAGGGACTGTGCAATCCTTGATACCTACAAAGCTGCTTGATTCTAAATAAGATTCGATAAGCTTGTGTCCCAGAAGAAAAAGAGGTATTTCTAGATCAAGGGTAATTACCATGTGTTTGGTACACCATCAGCACTTGCAGTTGACCAGGGCTGGAATAACATCTGGTCCCATGTGGAGGGGCAGCAAAAAGAATTAAAAAAGGATACCCTGATGCATACAATAGACCGACACAGCTATAGCCAACACCCCCGGTACATAAAATGCTCTTGCATGCATTGCAGTGTCCCTTTCCAGGGGGGAAAAAGTGCCAAGTCTTGATACGCGGTCACCAGCATCCTAAATTTCAAAGAGATTTTATCTGCCTGGCCCTGAAGATTTCTCTCACTGCTTACATTAACAGTAGCTCTGCATGCCAGAAATGAATATGGCCATATTACATAAAGGAATAAAAATCCAAAGTGCTTCCATGTCCAGCTAATCTATCCAAACAGCAAATGTTTCTTAAAAAATTGCTACAATATTTTTATAACAAACCTCAGCCAAGCTCCAAACTGAATACATAGAATACTTTCGTCTTTCAAATGGGTTGTTTTTTTTTTTAAATGGTGAGCTAAAATGCTGTTGCTTTTTTTGTTCAGCAACTAATGCTCCCTCGCACCCCCAGTTCAAATTCATTTTGGCTATCCACTGAATCTCTGCTATTCGCATTTGACAGTAATTATACCTCGGGGGCATTTTGATTGAAGTAGATCAGTCAAAAATATACACCACCAGCTCGTTTTGGTTGTTTGGCTGACATCTCTTTTAAGCAAAATTCTGCTCCGACAGGAAGGGTGACGACAAAGCAGGACACAAGAACAGATAATGATCATAAAGTAAGCCGTTTGGAGGCCAATCTTTGCAACAGCACAAATTTAAGGCAGCTTTGCATTGATTTTAGTGGTACGCCACACAGGCTCTACCCAGGTATCATCAGCATCTAGGACCAGAGCCTACTGTTTTTACCATCTTCCTACCACTTGGCTTTCAAGCGGACCACCACACATCTCCTTCAGGCTTAGGTTGGTGTCACTTAAAACAAAGTATGGCCCTTTATTTTCTTTTCTGAACTGATATTAGCCACACAGGATTTTTTTTTTTTTCAAGAGTTTCGCTGCATGCATTTAAACTCACATCATTGCCCTGAACCAAAACTTGAATCTCGACGGCTCCATCCTACCACCTTGCCTTCTGCAAATGGTGCATTGAGATCAGATCCTAAAATGCCGGGTGTTGCTCTTTCCTTAAGGACTGGCAAACCAACCACCCTGCAGTACCATGGGGGAAAAACCAGCCCAAATAATGAATGAATATACAAAGACTCTCAGCAACTAGAAAGCTTCAGCTATCCATGTTTATTTGGGGCAGCTTGTTACTGTCATTATTACTGGCTGCAGCTAAAATCACGGCCTCATTTTGGTGGTTGCTGTACAAATGCTATAATTCACATCCATGTGTCTGCATTTTCTCAGAACCAATTTCCATCACTCGCTGATTTTCTCAGAAATATGAATCAGATGCTTCTCTGTAGAGTTTACCTGTGTTGAACTGGAAAAGCTGTGCTTATAAAAAATTAAAAATGTCATAGGCTACCAAGCCTTCCCTGAAAATGCTGGAACGTGTCTGTTATGGGTTTGATTTTGCGCTTCTCAAACAGGCAAACCTCAGATCAGTGACAGATAATGTATTGTGGTATTTACTTGAACCAGCTACAGGTTCCAGTGTAGTTGGCGTCCTCTGTTTTCTGTCACCCAGGAAAAATATGTGGGTCAAAGTCTTCATTCGTTTTCATGGAATTCCACCAATTTACCCCGGGTGAGGGTAGGATCTCGGCGTCATGCCTTTGGATCGTGTTCTCGTTCCCCTAAATAAAATCCTGCTTGTATTGGGTGGACTGTAAAATAATAGAAAGAATAATTATGGTAATCCTGCTGGATAAAACAGGATTTTCTTGCTGAACTACATTGAAAATCTGTCTCTAAGAAGAGCTGTTTTTGTTTGTTTGTTTGCATTTCCAAATAAGGGAAGAGGAGATCAAAGCAAATTAAGTGTCCCCAAACTTGAAATGTAATTCTAGCATCCAACGTAATCCGCCTATCCCCTGTTTGGTGGAACGTGCTAACATGTTTGAAGTGACAGAATTAAGCACTTCTGTTTTGACCTGAAACCCTACATTTTGCAGATCATATTTTCCTTTGTTTTGTTTTGGGGTTTTGTTTTTTTCCTGTGAGGTTTTGTCTGCCTGTGGTTCTCTTGCTTGGATTCAGTCTTTTCTTTTGCACCCTGTCATTGACACAAGAACATTTTTGGTTTGTCTCTCTTCAGGTGAGAGAGCTCAATGTGGATTTCTGGAGTAAATCACGTGACATTATTTCCTACCTTTCAGCCTGAAAGAGAGAAAAATGATTTAAAAAAAAAAAAAAGAGAGACCTTTATCAGCTACATACTTTAATGATGGATAATAGAATTAGGACTATTCCACTTGGACTAGCAGCTGAGTACCAAGGCTAAATTTATTTTTTCTGCATATTATAATTTTGCCAGGGATCTTTCCCATGTTTCTACGGCAGCGACTCCTCAACTTAATTTTAAAATGTAACTGTAGACATCAGTGCTGAGAATTGTTATTCCTAGAGTTTAAAGATCAAAGTGCTTGGTTGGAAACTATATTCATTTTCACTGACTCAGGTGTTATAACATGACAACCGGGGAGCACCACCGCATTTAAAGATAGCTTTTATTATTTTGCCATTGTCACTTAAATATTTCAGGACATAACAATGCTGAGAAATCCTTGTACTTTAGTCGAATCGTTCCTCAATAGACCAGACTGCCTAACTTGCCAAAGGCTCAGCCGATTAGCAAAGGTTTGGTGAACAACCCAGAAGTGCTTTGTTATCTATAAACTAATTTCACACCGTAACAAAATTCTAAAAAAGAAATAGATGCTTTTCAACATGTTGGTCCCTGGTAAGAGTAGGCATTTCACAATAATCTGTGGAAAGAAACATTTCTGATCTAGCATCCAGTGAAGCAGTTTGACAAAAGAATACAATTCAGTCTTCCAATATGTGTGAATGTGTTTTTAATCAGTTTAAGGGAGAACCCCAGGCAAGTCAAATAAAATATACATTTGGGTTTCTTCAGAAGAATTTTTTTCCCCCAAATTAGATTTAAATGATAAGCTTGTCCTTTCCATTCAAAACAATCCCCTCCACATGCAAAGACAGAAAACCAGTTCCCAAGTCAGAGATGGTTAGCCCAGGGTACATAATGCAGGCAATGGACTGCCACTGCTAGAAATTAAATCAGAGCTGCATTTGTTACTTTTTCCTCGTGGAAATAAAAAGGGATACACTTCTTTACCAGTTTCGAATAAAACGACAGACCCTCTATACATTGCCAACATCAAGCTTAACATTCCCAAGGAAAAATTTGCCGATGTGAATAGAAAATATATATTTTTTCCTCCTTGATTTATGTTTAATGCTTTTTGGTTTTCCCCTATAAAACATCTACATGTTTTCCATTAGGTTTTAATTGTGCATTTCCACATATTGCCTATTAAAATGGAAGACTTACAATTTCACAGCTCTTTGATGTTTTTAGCACATTGTTTGATGTATTCAATATTTTTATCTACCAAACGGTTTTGCAGTTCTCTGTCAAACAGTCTACCAATCCTTGGAAGCATTTCACTGTTTTTTAATGCTGGAGTGATCAGATTGTATTTTTATTAGGTAGTTAAACAAGAAGGTCATCCTAATAATGTATTTTGTATTATAGTGTACTAGTCTGCAATATTTTATAGACAGTATATAATCACCAGTCATTTTCTTTTATAATGATTTGCAGGCAAGCTTTTATATACTGTAAAAGCAATATAAAGAAGGAGACTATTTAGCCTTTTCTTCAATACAAGACTGAGTCAGTAACGATATTAAACTGAGGGCTAATAAAGCAAATTGTATTTTAAGCATATAACAAGTGCTGAAAAGACAAATATGCTTTCAATTGCAGTACAAGTACAAGCCCCTGCAGCAGAACCTGATCAGTCATTGAAGTGCTTCACATCATTTCTTTCCCAAACCAGTCTGCAAAAGTCGCAATGCCATCTAATGGACAGAGCAGGGACCTCAGCACCAGCAAACAGGAGGGTTGCCTGATAAGGATCTGTGCCTAGATTTAACGGCTTTAAAAAAGATTTACAAAGCAATAGTTTCAGTGGAAGAATAACACGATGCTGTAGCAAAGGTTCGATCAATATTTGGTTTCCCTTGCTTAAACGTCAAGACTTAAAGGAGCGCCGTTGTCCCATTCAAGCCCCAACACACTTTCACCCCCAGAAGTCAGAGTTTGACTTTTCCTATTGTTTTATCCTAAGAGTTTTTCTCTGTATCTCCTCCCTGAAATTCGTATGAGACGGCTAACCTGGTGCAGCAACCCACATGCCCGCAAGCATATTATACACCCACACGTATGTGCTCGTCCATGCCAGCCAGAGCATGCTCCCAGACATGCGTGCGCATGGACCCTCCTTCATAAGCATGCACACTCACGTTCACAAACAGAGAGGGGTGTGCATGCATTCTTCCTACTGGACGTGCACGTGTAGACACGGGCGGTCACACCTCAGTGTTCACACACCATCCCTTTGCCAAAGCAGCACAAATGTACACATATGTACATATGCACCAATGGAGGCAGACAAGTGCTTTTGTGCAAAAGTATACATGCACATACACAGTCATCTCCCCAGCTGCTGATGCACAAACCTATGTGTGTAAACACATATACATGCACATATGGACCCAACTCTGCT
This sequence comes from Crocodylus porosus, assembly GCF_001723895.1. NCBI lineage: Eukaryota > Metazoa > Chordata > Crocodylia > Crocodylidae > Crocodylus > Crocodylus porosus. The sequence goes on along the minus strand of NW_017728915.1, from coordinate 36,321,361 downwards.
CTGTTACACCAGTCTAAATCCAGAATAACTCTTCTGCGTTCAGGATAGTCTGGATATGCACCACTAAAATGACCAAAATGCAAATCTGGAAGATTTAATCCAGGCCTTGTTTTGCAGTTGATTTCAATGGGGCCAGGGTTTCACCCCACTTTCCCTAAATTCCAGAAGGACCTTCAAGTAGAGGAACGCTAACACAGCCTGGCTCTTGCTCGGCTCTTTCCCAGACACAGTTAAACAAAGCGCCATTCTCTGAGAGTCGCATGGATTTTCCTCCTTACTATAATATCGTTTCTAAGACCTTTCCAGAATTTATTTCTTTAGGGCCCGATCCAAAATTCCCATTGGGCCCAATCCAAAATTCCCACTGGCTTCTGTAGCTTTTGGATCAAGCCATTCTTCTTCTTCAACTCCTGACCTCCTGCAGATCTTATTAAAAACCTCCATTTATATGACCAACATCACCCTGCACAAAACCAGGTTTAAAACCTTCTATTCATTCCTTTATAAAGTTTGCTTTGCTTTTTTTTTTTGTCTAGGTTTATTCGCTTTTTTCCCCCTTCCCAATGTCAAGAGTCCTTTCAAGTAAGCGGGTAAAAAAAGACATGCCTGTGAAAGGAATATTTCTGAAGGAAGCAATAAAATATATGTGAAACCTAGGAAAGGGGGGTCGGGGGGTATAAAGAAGAGGTTTTCTCGCTCCACAGCACATCCTGCTTAAATGGCTTTGTGATTCTGGAAAAGACCTGCCCCTAAAACAGAGTAATATGTTTGTAAGTCCACTTTGGGAAGCAGATCTGATCTCTTAAGTCTAATGCAAAACTGGAGAAGAGAACAAAAATGAATGTGAAGTAAAAGCAAGCTGCTTTAAAAATAAGGATGCCTGCTGGATGCTGATTAGGGCTAGGAAAAGACCCCGCTCTTCTGAGAGGACAGCGATTGCAGCGTAGCAAACAACCATGCATCTGCCGAAGGGGTTTCTCAGGGACAGGCAGTTTCCCTGCGTGGGGAACGGCCCTGGCTGGAGCTGCAAAGGCTGGGCTGGGATGAGAGGAAGAGGAGGAGGATTAGAGAAGTGCTGGGAGTGGGGAGGAAAGAGAAGGGGTCCGGTACCTACGGATTGCCGAGTTCAACCGCCCCCAGCCTCCGCTCGTGTCTCTCTCTCTCCCCCTCTCAAGGCAAAAAGGAAATGCGGTTCTTTTGCAGAATCAGAAATGAACCATCAGGAAGTTGGCAAAATCGCTAACTAAACAAGCAGTCAAGGCAATGCAACAACTTCGCAAGGATCGCGCATTTGTCCAGCGGGCTGGGGGGGCATAAGCAGGCTCCGACCCTCGCAAGGTCCAGCAGTGTCCTCCGGCCTGGGCCGGCAAAACCACGCCGAGCCGCAGCCTGCG
>NW_017728915.1:36217216-36319560 GCF_001723895.1 Crocodylus porosus | reverse complement strand
TGTGTATGTGTGTGTGTGTATGTGTGTGTGTGTGTATATGTGTGTGTATGTACATATATGTGTGTGTGTATATGTGTGTGTGTGTGTATGTGTGTGTGTATGTACATATGTGTGTATATGTATATGTATGTGTATGTGTGTGTGTATATGTGTATGTGTGTGTGTATGTACATATATGTGTGTATGTATATGTATATATATGTGTGTGTGTATATGTACGTGTGTGTGTGTTGGGGGGTCGGACAGTGAAGCCGAGGGGTTTACACTATCAAGTCCCGTGCTCGTGCAATGATGACTCCCCCGCCTCCCTCCCCTCGGAGGAAAGCGGTGGCCCGCTCCGGCCCCCGGGGCAGGAGGGCAGCCGCGAGGCTACACGGCGGCCGGCTTCACGTGAGCTCCGGGCAGGGGCCGTCCAGCCCCCCGGAAAGCCAGTCCCGACTGAAGGCGCCGGGCCCCGCAGCACAAATGGTTGTTTCTTGCTTTTTCACTCACAAACGCACACGCATGCACACGCGGGGGGGGGGGGGTGATTGTCAAGGGCTTCTTCCCTCTTTTTTTTCTTCTTTTTTTCCAATACGGGGATACGACAAAACAAAACAAAGATCTTTCCCTTCCTCCTCCCCTCCAGAAAGTGACAGCACCGCAGCTTCCCCCACGTGCGGGGGGTCACACGGCCGCTGCGGGGTGTCAGCTGCCCGAGACCGGATTCACGGGGGGAAGTGGCTTTGCAAAGTGCCTTGCACGCGAGCCCTATGTGGCCTGGTCTCTCCGCGGGTTTCACAGCGGAGGAGAAATCACTTCGCTTGTTGACCTCTGTTTGAAGCTCACGTTCCTGCTGCTGCTTCTCAGGGTGGAAAACACCCCCCCCCCCCCGGCTTGTGCTAACTCAAGGGTGCGAAGGACCGTGATCGCGGCGGGCACCCCGACGGCGACACGACGAGCGCCGGCGGCCCGGGGTGCGCCTCTCGCGGCCGCGCGGGTCTGCCCCCAAACCTCCCGGGAAGCTCTGGCACCGGCGGGGAGACCGGCCCCTGCGGCACCCCAAGGGGGGCTCCGGGGGGCTCCTAAAGCACGGACTGCGTGCAGCCGGGGGGCCTGTCCCCCCGCTCCCGCCCGCGGCCGGTGCTCGGCGCAGCCCGGCTTCGTGCTTTTGACTCAAGAAAGCGCCCTTGCAACTTGGCCGCCCTCCACTCACCCCCACGGATGAGCCGGCCGGCTCTCTAAACACTGCCTGGAAGATTAGCACTGGTGTCATAGCCTCCAGGGAGATCCGCGCCGTGTGAGAGCGTTTGACGGCTGCCGATCCATAATGGCCTTTTTGTTTGCGGGGTGCCACTTGCAGCGCAGACCCGTCCTGACCCCAGGGGCTTCCCGCAATGTAAGTGCAAGGCGGCGTGGGGGTGGACGCGGAGCCCTCGCCCCGGCAGGCCCCTCCGCGGGGGCTGGGGCACCGACGGCGAGAGGCGAACCCAGCCAGCCCGAGGGATCAGGTCTGAGCTGGTGCGAGATAAAGAAATGCGTAGAAAGGAGGGTGCCCAGGGCAAGGTCGATCCTACAGACAGACATGCAGGGTAAACCCCCTTCCTCCAGCCCAGCCAGACCTCCCACAGACTGGATCCATTGCTCACTGTCACCCTCCTCGCACCACAGCGAACCCAAACCCCAGGAAGACGTATTTATTTAGCCCAAAATAAACGGGAATAAAAACAACCAAAAAGGAGACTGCTCTCTTTCTTTCTCTCCCTCTCTCTGGAACAAGCAGAAAGTTTCCCAAGCTAAGGGTTTTTTTTCCCCCCCTCGCCCCGGATCATTTTACCTTGATCCCCATTTCGGTACATTCCCTCGTAAATGCAGGATAGGCTTATGGCAGACCTGGTCCCATACCCCTTCCCGAGCAGTGCCCCAACGCGGACGTACAAACGTGTTTTGTTTTGTTTTGTTTTGTTTTGATTTCTTTTCTTTTCTTTTCTTTTCTTCCAAAAGCCAGCGGGGCTTCACATCGCGGGTCGGAGCAGACCCGGGTTGGGGGACCCGGAAAACCAGCAGACAAAACAAATTGTAGCCCAAGCGGGGTTTACCTTTATGAGACGCTACAAATTGCAGCTCTGGACACTTGGGAGACCTTTGAAATCCCTTCATTAGCTAGTTGATGCATTTGACATCCGAGCTCATTGTACCCCGGAGGCATCCAAAAGTTTGAAAACCGAGTTTTATTAACCTAATAAAATGCACACGCACCAAAATCGAGGGGGAAAATTCAAGAATCAGGAGCAGAGTTAAAGAAAGGCAAGAAAGTTCAGCCAGTGCCTGGTGCTTTTTAAATACTGGATAAAAGGGACTGTTCTCAACGTGTCTGGATAGGGGAGCGCCCCACCCCAAATCCTTCTAATTATTTATATGTAATAAAATGACTTTAAAAGACTTTGTTCTTTCAGTTACTGCTGAAAGGGAGAAGCACACTCCATCCCCGTCTGTTTTGTCCTCTCCTTCTTCCTCTACTCCTCTTTCGTGCCATAACTCACTCATCTTTATGAACAAAAGGGAAATATAGTGAGACTATACAGCAGGAATGAATCCTCCGGTTCCTCTGGCAGAGGGGTGGCTGCATAACATTTACCCAGCCAAAAGTGAAAGTTGTTTAATGGCTTACATGGTATGAAAGGGTAAATTTTGAAGTGTAGCAATTATAACCTGGTATGTTTGGACTCATTTAGGTCATAAATGCATGTGTCATTCAGGCTGGGTACTTCATTAAAGGACTAGATTCAATGCACCCTTCAGTTTTAGTGGGGGAGTTGGCTCAATTAGTTTATAGCTTGTGATTACTATAATTTGGCCATAAAATAAGAATTTCCTTTTAAATACTTGTTGCTGTCAGTGCCCAGGTGGGAGGTTAAAAAGGGGGGCGGGGGGAGTCCCCTTTCCTTCAGTAGGTGCAGATTAAAGACAAAACGAATACAATGTCTAGCTGAAACGCAAAGGCAAAACCCCACACCTGTATTTACTACAAGGGGATGAATGACAAGAAGGTTTTACTTAACTTAAATATTTCGTTGGGACTTATTTGGGAGTTAAAACACCATCTGTCCATCAACAGCTCAATTGCTGTTAGGTAAGTGATTTGCAACAAGTCACCATTTACTGAGCAAATTATACCAGACAAGGAAGATACCATCAAGTAGCATTGTTCCCTAATTTCACAGAAGAATAGGTGGCTGTGCTTTATTGGTGCTGTTCAATAGCCTGCTCCTCCTCAGTGCATTGCTGTTTATCCTGGCCCCTTTTCTTGCCATGAATTTTGCTTTCTGTTGCTTGTGCTGCTATTTACACATTCTCCTTTCACTGGAAATTGAGATTTCTCCTTCTCATGCTTTCAAAAAAAGAGAGGAAAAGTTGAACGGGGTGGGACCAATGATTCTTTTTTGGTGATCAGATGCACTTTCTATGCTTTCTTTAGGAAGAGACTATGCTTTTCATTTGCCCTCTCATCTTTCTTCTAGTATTTCCCCATCACCCCTCTAAAGCAGTATTAGCCCTGCGTGAAAAATTCCAAGCCCAGAGGTAATTTACTGAAAGATACGTTTTTCCCTTAGGTTTTAATTTATGTTTTTGCTTCTGCAATACAAAAGAAATTGTTTCAGCAGGATTTCTTTTTACAGATCCATTGTCTCCCTGCGATTAGTCGCGTTATCAGACCAAATACATGGAGGTCCGACTGTGTCTCCTTCTTGTCAACCTACATTATACTTTTAATTCCTAGCCCACACTTGGAGACCATGGAAATGCTTCAGACTGCCATTAGTTTAAACCGATGTGGAAATGCCCCTTCTATTATCAGCTTATTGCTAACCACTGAAGTACTTGCTTATAATAAGAAAGCCTGTCTTACAACAAAGCCAACACATTGGTGTGTTCTCAGGCATGGCTTGCCCTCCCTATTTAGAGATAATTGTGATTGTGTTGAGCATAATAGGGACACAACTGAAGGAAACCCAGCGGCCATTAGCAATTGTTAAACAAGTATGTGGACTGTAAAGTTAAGTGTTATATCCTTTAGATAAGGGCTTATCTACAGGGGCATTAAACCCACACTTACCTCTTCAGCTAGAACAAGACAAGAGATACTGGGCTGCAATTCTCTGCCCCCAGATGTTACAACTGGATTGTCAGCCGGACTTAATTCGGATGGAAAAACTGACTTCTCGGTTTTGCTGAGCTAGATGGATGCCGACGTAAGGTTTCTGATTTAAACCGAAGTTTCTTTTCCCCTCTGCCCCCCCATGTTCCTATGGATGGGACTATTCTTTTCCCCCCGGCCAGTTACAGATTCAGTTTACACTTGGTGCAAGTGCATTTCCTTTGCATTTTAAATAGTGAAAATGAAACAGCTGGGGGAAATGTCACGTGCAAATCAGGGGCGAGGATTTCAGTGAATTGATTATTAAGAGAAAATTGAAGGGCTCAGAGTTCAAGGCCAAACCCCATAAACTCGAGTTCCTGTTAGAAAATGCAGGATCAGGCCCTGGCACTTCTCCCGGTAGCAAATCTCCCTTGCCTTCAGTGTCATCATCAGCACTGGAGCCTGCCCTGGCCTAGCCGGAGGAATAAAACAAACAAACAGCCCCAGGAAACTCATTGTGAACTGCTCTGTGAGCAGGGGCTCTTCTGCTCAGAGCCTGCTGAAGGTCAGTCCTGTGGCTGGTGTTAATGGCATAGTACCGCGGGGCTTGTCGGACGTAGGCAGGCGTGCACGTTGCTTGGTCGGCTTTGCTTTCGCAGCGTTTCATCCAGCATCAGGGGCCCGGGTCATGCAGGCGCTAAGGTGCGTGGTTGACAGCCCAGAGGTTGCAAGCTAGAGGCCGAAGCAGAAGTGCTCGCGGCATCAGATTTCAGCGAATCTGCGAACTGCCAAATACTTTGTCACAAGGACGCAAGAAGGAAGGATCTGTCACAAGGACGCAGGAGGGGAAGGACTCAAATGTGGCTCTTAAGAGCCAGAAAGAAGCCGGCTCTGATTCTGCTCCCAACGTCGGTAAAACCCCCTTGACACCATTATGTGAACAAAACCTGCTGCCTTCAGCAGGCATTCAGGGCCCCCAGTCCATTTATCTACTTCTCTTCTTATACACGATACACTGCCTGGATACCTACAGTCCTGACACCTAATTACGCTTCCATTAAAGGCAGCAAAGCAGCAGCTTATGATATGCAGCATGTGATCTCACACTCAGCTCTCATACAGAGGAAACTGAGGCATGGGGAGACCGAGCGATTTAGCACATCGGTGGCAGATCCAGGACTTAGGGACTCTGCCCCAGTCCAGTGCCCCCGGCCCCTCGACCTCGGTCTCTGAATTCTCGTCATGTTCTGACTAATGACAGCTTTGCCTTTGCCTGCCCTGGGAACCGTGCATGATTACTGATCCCTTGTTATTGCTCTGATCAAGCTCTCCTGTCTTTAAAATTCATTACAAAGAACTGCCGTCACATCTGGGGCTGGCATCGTGCCGTTTAAAGAGGGTGCCTGGGGGTGACGCAACCCAGTAAAACCTGCAAGAATGCATGGCAATCCATCACCAGAATGACATTTTCTAACCCGAGATGAGATGGGAACATTTTTTGCTCTCCTGCCGGTTACAGATTCAGTTTAGACTGTGAGCATCTGAGGACGGGCATCTTCTTGTCCTGTCTGTTAAACTCCTATTAGACTTAAAAATTATAGCCAGAGCAGCGGAGGGTATAAACCCCGATGACTCTGGTGTATTCATGTGGGAGCCAGATCGCAGCTTCGTGGCTTCCCCTGCAGCGACAGGCACAAAAATCCAAGGCTGAGAAAGTCTTCAAAATCTTTCCTTCCCTTAAAAATGAGCCCAATAGGAAGGATTCACATTAGGAGGAAAAAATGAGGGATTATATATTGCTAAGTGCTGTGGTGCTCAATATTTGTTCAGCTTGCAGCACTGAGATGCAGGCTAAAAGCACAGCTGAGCTACCTTATAAGCACCCCAGCAGGGGACGAAGCCAGCGCCCCTTGATGACAGTGGGAGTTTGGCCACTGAGTTCAGGGGAGGAGGACGAAGCCCCCAGTTTTGCTGCTAAAACAAGAAAAAAGCCATATTTCATCCCTATGACTCTTAGCTGATTAAAGGCCCGGTCCTTCTGGCAGCAATCTTTATTCTCCTGAATGATGCTATTAATCACCTTGGAGCTGTTTGTCTGAGTATGGATGACATACAGGCCCAATCCTGTGCAGGGCTGAGATCTCTTGGCTCTCACGGGTGTCCTAGAGTTTAGGCCTGGTCCGTGTGTCCCTACCTTTTCAGTCTATTAAAGTGCATTCGAGCCCAGCCGTCCATGGGGTCCCATCTGTTATCTGTCCTTATTTACCTAACACTCTGCAAGGGGATTGATTGACTGCTAAGGTTTTAAAGTCATGGCCTTCCCTGCCTAAGATGCAAAGGGGTTTTGACAGCTTCCTTCTGTGAGCTCCCAAACACCCCTTTCCCCTTCTGCATTTGGTCCTGGGGAAGGTGTTAAAAAACACATGAATACCCCAGTAAGTGGTTTATTGCAGTTACTGATCTGCAATATGCAATGACCCCTCCACCCCCTCGTGATCCCTCAAATTGCATTACCACTCTCACCGCCCTGAGATCCTTATCCAGCTCATGCATTTCTCTGGAAATAAAACCAAACAGATGAAAAAGCGGCAACCTTTTGTGCCACTCGATTGTCAAAATCTGACCGCGGAGGGCGCTGGAAGCCAGCGATAATTCCCGTGGCTCCAGCTGATTGTACAATCTGTTTTTCTTATGAGGTGTAAGGAGAGACTTCAAGACGCAAACAAAGAGCGGGTCTTCGTACCAGGGCTCTTGAAAGGAAGAGAGCACTTCAAGGCTGGACAAATAGCACAGGGGAGAAACAGCAATGAAAAGAGCTGAGAGCAGAGACGGAGAGACAGAGACATGATTGTTTTGCTCTTAGCCAGAGCCTTTTTTCCAGGAATTTCAAACCAAGATGAATCAAACACTGATGAACCCGTGTGAGGTTGGACGGGGTGTGGGGTGCAATAAAACTTCTGGTTCATTCCTGAATAAACGTCCACACCCGTTCCCTGAAATGAGCTGCAGAGAAAGCATGGGGCAACAGGTCACATAGGGAGGGGTAAGGATGCAGAGTGGCATTTCGCTGACAGTGGGAAACACCCTTGTTCACCTGCTAAGACGAGCAGGGCTGGTAAATTAATACAGTGTATTGGCTTCCACCGGCTGCCATCCACTTCTCTCAAAGCATCCCCCTCTAGTGGGATCAGTGGGGATGTCACATGAAAATTGAACTGCAAGGAACAAAATCTTGCCTGGGATTTAAATCCGTGCAATGCAGAACAGTGAAAATGTTGCAGAAAGGCATTGCAGCCTGTGCCTTGTGCATACTGGCTATTTCAAACCTAGTCACAAAAAGGGGTTTTGCCCCCATATGCATTGACCTAGGGAACAGGTCACTAAAACAGCCCAGGTGGATTCCCTTATGATTACAGGGATCCTGGTTTTCTCTGATTTTTTTTTTAAAAAAATCCCCAATTTTCAAATTAAAAAAGTAACCCCAAATCTATACTTTTCTGTGATTCAGAATGAAACGCCAGCAGTATATAGATAAACATATAGTGGTGTTTCATTTTAATCATGGGAAAATGTGGGTTTAGGGTTACTTTTTTTAAAATCTGAAAATTGGGGATTTTTTAAAATCAGAGAAAACTAGGATCTCTGCTATGAAGCAAGGATCCTCTTTGTGCGTCTGAAAGGAAAGAGAAGAGTCTTGCACAATTTCCCCACCCCATCAGTGCATGGATAACTGAGCTGGACGTGGAGTCTTGCCTCTTACTTCAACTATTCCCTCGATGCTATTTTCTAAACTTTCATGCACATTAAGTGCTGGGATACACAGTGACGAAATAAAAGCAGCCCAACTTGATACTGTCCTTTTGTGTTCCCAGAGGAGCAAAACCCTCCAACCCATTTGCATTGGCAATCTCTGGCAGCTCCAACATTTGCAGGTAGAGAAACTGGAACAATAAAATAAAGAAAAGCAACTGGAGGGCTTCCAAAGCATTCATTCAAGCCTTCCCACCTTGCAGCCTTTTTAAATTGACCACCATCGAATTAGAAACCCTGATGGTGATAAAACCTCTGCCCAGACAAGGGATGATTGTGATGGTTTTCTACTACTTCGTACAAGAGGAGACGGCCAATATTCAATTACAGGCTGACATAAATTAAGATTTAGAAGCCACTCTGTTGTATCTTCTTTAATCCAGAATCATTTGGAATCTATTATTAATTGCATGAATATTAGCTGCATTCTTTTCCAATTAGGAGGGCTGCTAAACTCTAGTCTTAATAGTGTGCAGCTGAAGAAGAAAAAAAAAAGCAAGCATATCTTCTCAAATTCAACCCTGTAGAGGCAGCAAGATCGATTCATCACTGATTCCCAGACACACACAGACCAGCAATCTCTACCCATTCCTGTGTCTACCCAGAAAATTATAGAGAACACAATCCCACGACTGTGCAATATTGGTAAGCAAATGTCTGTCTACATGCAACACGGTCTTATTGCCAGATGGCACCACATCAGCCTGACATGGGCTAGAGCCAGGAAACTCTGCTTGGGATGTGGATGTGAATTTTTCTGGAGTTTGGAGGGGCTTGGAGCTGGGGCTGTGATCCGGCCTCCGCTGTCAATAAATGTGAAGTCATTTATCTTGCAGCCATACGTGGCATTTGTAATACTCTGTCCATGGTACCTGCCTTGTGTACAGGCGATGTGCTCCCAGAACCAACATCTGTTTACTCCCCAAGAACGCAGCCTTCACTTCACTTCGGGGCACGTGGGGGGGACCAAATTTCAGCTTTATTGCCGCTGGGCTGTGGGTGTCCTGCTGCGAGCCAGTCCATATGGAGCAGCAGCCAACATTTGATAACCCACTCCCCTCCTTCACATTCCCGTTGACCTGCTGGGCCCTGGAAGGAAGGAGACAAGACTCGAGCAGCCCACCCTCCTTCCCCAGCCTCCCTACTGGGCCCGCACTGAAGCCATCTAGCAGCTCAAACTTAAGGGACTCTCTCAAAATGTTTAGCTGCATCCAGGTTCAAAACTGCCAGATGGAGGTGGCAGGAGCAGAGACATAAGAAGGTCACGCAGCGAGTTCCCATTGAAGCGAGGGTTTTAGTTCCCCTATTCCCAGTCACGGCGTGTGAAACATTTGCTGGCTTGGCTTTGTGTAACTAGATAAAGTTAAAACCACCATGCTCCCCATTATCGGAAGACAAGTGGCAGCAAAGCCAAAAGACAGAACAGGAAATTCAGGTCAATAGAGCTGCATCATTGAACAGAGAGGGGTTTTGTTACACAAGAAATTTAGGAAGAGGAAAACACTGTCTTTTCCAGCACAGCTTCTGCCTTTTCTTTATCTTTGCCTCCCTTTCCTGCTCTTTTTTCTGCAGACCCCTCAAGACCCCTTTCCCAGAAACGAGGCGTGTCTCTAAATTGAGTCAAACCTTTTATTTCCCTGGATCAGTTTGACTAAGATGCATTATGCTGCTTCCAGAGAAGTTACTGTGCAAGGATAGAGAAGCATGCCTTTTCAAATGACATCCCTCATCAAAGACACGAGAAGTACATGCAAGTCCAACACTATATTTGCATTTGCAGTCGTGAGTAATTCTTTTTTTTTTTTTGCCTGAGCTTTTTCTCTCCAGGAATATTTCTTTTCATAAGTGAGGCTGAAAATCCAAGACTTTTTCCCCTTCCTGTTAGGACATCCTTGCATTGACAGGTTATAAAGCTGAACCGTGTTTGCAATCTGAGACCACACTGAAGGCAATGAAGAACAATGGGAGCAATGGGGACCTCTTTTATCAACACCGTAGATTTTCTTTACAGTCCAGGGCACTTGGAAGTAAGACACCAACAAGATAAAACCATGGGGAAGAGGTTTCTGGGGAGGAAATATATACGTTGACCTCCTATTGTTTTATGGAAGGCAGGAAAAAAAAGGGAGGAAGCTTTTGTCCCTAAATCCTCTGTCCCTTCCCTATGGGACAGGTCACATAGTCCATGACAGAGCTAGTGCCGAGATGTGAGGTCCTTGCTTCTTGTAACCCATAGGGCATCCAGTTCAAGTAGCTGTGTCCACCTCTGCAGCAGTGGGACTGCCCCCAAAGTGGAAAAGATGAATACAACCATTGCCTGTATTATCCCCGTTACTTAGGCTTGTGGCCCCATGACTCTAGTCCTAGTTTGCCCAGTCCTCTTTCCCACTTGTCCAGTTGCTTCTGTATCCCCATCTCAGACCCGGCCAGTTCCCTCTGCACAGTCTGAGTACCTGAAAGGCTCTCAGTAGAGGGACAAAGCGCTGGCGAAGCCCAAAATCTGCATCCACGATGCAGTTTAGTGGCTTGTGACTCGCTAGGATGTCTTTAATGGAAACCCCACCAGGACAGCGCAACCAGACTGATCAGGGTTTGGGTTTTTTGGTCTGTCTGGCATCTCCAGGGCACATTCACTTCAGGCTCAAATGCGTCGACTGCTGTTGCTGTCTTCCTCGGTCACGGCAGTTGTCCAAGGCAGAGGCTGGTGCTGGAAGTTGAAAGGATTTAATTTACACTGGCATCCATTCAAGGGCCAAGGCAGCCTTGTCTAACCTGCATCTCGCTCAGGCATGGAGGCACACCAGACACGGATAGACATTGAACGCAAAAAAAAGATACCAAAACTGGGATGAAAGAAAAACCAAGTTTAAGGACTGATTATCACCTGATGTGCCATCCATGCCATGAGATAGGTGCATAAAACACAACACTTCCTTTTCCGACCATCATTAGAGCCTGTGGCTTAACCAATTTATCCAAGGCTCTGCTGAAGACTGCATGTTTTTTCAGAGAGGAAGGGTTGAGATGCTTATTCAAAGAAGAGCAAAATTCCCAGGGTTGGCTTGGAAACGATAGAAAAGAAACCTTTGAACTACCTGGAGGAGATGCCTCTGTACTGCGACTTGAGGTTAGGACCCCAAAGGCAGGGGGCATTTATTTCAAGAGGTTTTGCCCCAAAACTACAGGGCAGGGTTGACTGTGTATAATCCAGCTTTGCATTTGGGTTAGCCAACTGCCTAATCCAAATGTCTCTGTAGGTTTATAGAAATGCTCCCATACGTTCCAGCCCCGTCCGGCTTCTCTCACCACAGCCGCTGCATTACACACGATCCATTGTACTGTTGTAAACACTGACGGAGGGTGAATTAGAGACACATTTTGGAAACGGGCTCCTGCTTCTGTGTTTAGGTTAATTAGTGGTTTGCTAGTATGTTAACTGTTCTGCACATTGACCTCAGGCTGGTTCTTCTCTAATGAACAAAAGCAGTTCTTTAGCAACAGGTAACCACTGATTTCTCAGGGACTATAACTTAAGTAACAAGCATTGAGTTACTGAAGCTCCAGTGAGGCCAAGAAGCAAGAAAATCCTTCTTGGAAAATTCTCTCTACCCCCAAGCAAAGAAGTTACTTGACTGATGTCTGGTCTGTTTGAAAGCCTGCCTGCTGGGTTTGCTTGAAACTGTCCTCATTTCATCTTGATAAGCTCTTCCAAGCCTGAAGGGACTTTCTGGACCATGAGATGATGGCTGCCAATTTTATTTCCATGCCCAAGTTCATCAAGAAAGAATTCACCTTTTAGAGGAAACTCCATTTTGATTAGGAAATGTACTTTTTGCCAATGTTAAGAGCGGCTAGACAGGCTCTTGTCAGGAAGTAGGATAAGGCCAGGCTGAAAACCCAAGACTTTTTCCCTTTCCTGTTAGGATGTCCTTGCATTGACAGGTTATAAAGCTGAACCGTGTTGGAAAAACAGCACAGAGATGGCTCATAGTGACCCACAGGCCTGGATCCTACTTTTCCATGTGAGCTGGGAGTAATTGCAAAAGTTTCATAGCCCTGCAAAAGGAATTGTACAAGTTGCAAATACCACTCAATCCATGTGCTGTTGGGAGTTTAGAGATGATCCCTAGGAGCACATTTGGTTCTAATCAAGACCCTGCACTGTGGAACATCCTGTTTGTCTACACTTATTATTACTGACAAATTATCCTCCTCTCAAATCTCAGGGAGCATTCACTTTATCCTCACATTAAACCTGATTGGAAACAGTAGGTTTAATTGGACTCAGCGTGAGGCCCAGTCATAAACTGCACCAGTCCCTTTTTATTGTTAAATTCATTGGATGTGTGAAAACGGTGTATTTAATATACAGATCCCAGCGTGCTATTCATGGGGCTGTTTTGAATAATGCACATAGTCACAATACTCCATATGCAACCTCTGTGCTGCCTTGGTGCACTGACATGCCACCAAAATTATGCCAGCAAAATTCCCCAGTATTCATTTTTTCAGCAGTTTGTGCTTTGTCTAAGGCATTGTCCAACAGAAACGGGCCCTGCCCCTGAAAAATGACTTCCATTGGCAACAAGTCATTATTGATTGCAGCTACCATGCCAGGCTGCAGAACTGTGTCCCAACAGAGTTAAAGCCTAGGCTTTTGAAGATTAAGACCGTGACCCTGAAAAAGAGCTAGTACTGGGCAAGGAGACAGTGCAGGGCAAAGAGCAATGTCTTCTCATTGGTTTGCCTTGCCTAACAAGGGCAGATCCAGGTGGGGGGAGGGCGGGGAAGGGCAGGGAGCAGGGGTGCAGTTAGGCAATGCCGAGACAGCCGGTTGGCTTCGTGGCTCTAAATGATCCCTTCCAAACTCTTCATCCTTCTCTTCTTTTTGACGGTCTTGATGCTCCACCAATCAAACTATCCTTTGTTCTGCCATTTCTGCTGCCTGCTCATTGCTCCTGGTAATGAAGTTCCTATTTCACAGCCCTGAAGATGGTTTTTAACTCGTTCCAGGAAAGTGATATTTGTTTTTTGCTTCAATCTGAGACTGGATAATACAGCCCTAGGCTCCTAGTAAAGCTCTTAGTTTATTTTTAACTGGAGAAAAATATGTGTTGTTGTGTATGGGATGATGCACCTCACCATTTGCATGCCCCCTTTTCAAAATCCGAAATCTGCCCATGAAGATAGGGATTCTTGGGGCATGTCTACACATCCCCATACCGCAACATTGCTACTGCTCCGTGCTTTAGGAAGTACTGAAGTATGGGGCCAGTGCAGCCTGCACTGCAGCACACACTGGGTGCATGGTTATTTTTAGCCGCTACTTCACCGTAGCAGCACACTATAATGAGCGAGTGCGCCTCTACAGCAAAGTAGGTGCTGGTCACGTGTAGACGCACGTGGTCGCTCCATTGCCATTATGCATTGCTACAGCAATGTAGCGTCACGTGTAGACTCGGCCATTGTGTTACATTATTTAGCGATGAAAATGGTCCCATTCCCAGAGAGGGGCTCCACTGCAAGGCAAGTCTGGAGGTGAGAAGCATCAGTCTTGTAGGAAGATGCAGAAAGCAAGCTGCCTAAATATAAAATTTACACTGGCATAAATTCCACGAGTAGCAGCGACGTCCCATAGCTTCTGTCTTGACAACTGGTGGTTTGGCACTATCAGCTCAGGGTTAAATTACGTGTTCGGCCACTGCTCAGAAATGTTCTTCTCTTCCCATCTTTGTCTTTGAACTTTAGCCAGTCACTTTCCATCCTACCATGCCTCTGAAGCAGTGGGATGTTTGGGCATTATCTGATTCAGGGAGCAGAAGAGGTTGAGGCAGGTGTTACATCGTGGGCAGTGAAGTCCATAGGACCTTGCAATCTCATCTGGAGGCTGGCAAAAGCAAGGATCCCTGTGGGAAACCCGAGAGCTCTCGGGAAGGAGAAGCAGCTGTCCACCCGATTGCGACGCTCCGTGATCTGTCTGCACGGATGGGAGCAAAGGCGGCTTGGTGTGGCTTTGCCAACCGTGCCAGGTTTCTTACGTGAGTCAGCAGCAACTCATGAGCAATGCTGTCAGAAGCTGCTGACAGCCGCAGCAGTATTAGCTAAGCTCAGTCAAATGGTCTGGGGCGTGAAAAATTGTGGAACAGCCCTAACTCCCGGGCTCAAAACAAAGCCACCTCTTTGCTACTTGAGCTTTAGGTAATTCATCATTATCTGCAAGGAGCCAAGGATAGAGGGGCATATTTTGCTGAAGCCAAGCTGCTCATTAGTAGTGTGTGGTCTCTCCTAGGTGGATAGAGCTTTAAGATGCACGAGGATTACAGCGGGAGAGATACTGCTTTAAATAGTGCTTTAATTGCCTTTCCATGTGCTGTGCCTGCCTATGCTTTATTTTACTCCGGAAGCGATGTGTGAATGCGTTTTCTGTGCTCTCAAAGGACAAGGCCCTGTTGCCACTGGTTTTTACCAAAGTCCCCCGAGCAATGAACTACACATCTCGCAGGGTCTCACTCAAGGCTCCTCACAAAACTAAAAAAGGGAACAGCAAAAAAAGCACGTAACGAGCATGGGGCAGAGACTCATCAGAACGGCAGCGCAAACCCGAGCACGACCACAGATACTGTAACACTGTCATAAAGGAAATCCACATCTCTTTGCAGCAATCAAGATGCATTAGTATCACAGTAAAATACGACCTATTGACATACAGCCCTTAGCCTTTGGCCCTGGGTATGAGCTACGTGATTAACACGTTTGTATTGGATCAGCTTTTGGGTGTCTTGGTATAGATGAGAACAATCCCTTAAGCTATCAGGGTTTGAGGCTCACTTTTCAGATGTGCCTGAAGTTTGGGAAACTCGGTACATTTAAAACTTAGACCTTTCGCCTCCAAAGACCAGCCTGTAAGGATTGGCTGTCTTATGAGATACCCTGCAGGACAGCCTCTATTTTAGCATTTTAGGTAGATATTTCAATCTCTGTAGCAATCTGATATTCACTCTGCTTCTGTGTATAATCCCGTATCAGAAAACAGCTCTAAGTGTGCAAGGAGCGGGGTGGAGGTCAAATTTTGCTCAGTGCAGTGTGGTGGGGCAACTTGATATAGAACAGACTTCGTTCTCGTCTTGGGAGAATGCTCCTAGGACTCTTAAAAGGGGTCGGCCAGACTTTCCCAAAGTGCTCTCCAGTTTGTATTCTGTGCATATGCTCTGGCTTTGTTACCGTCACATCTGTGATGCTTAGAAATAGTTTTTCTCCTGGAGATCAGTGCCTTGTCATCTTCAATGGGATTTTTCTTGCAGTGCCCCATGCAGTCCCCCTTTGCAGGTAGAGAAGTGAGGTGCACAGTGGTTAAGACCCCGATCCACAAAGCCACTTAGGTGTTGCTGTGTTCAGGGTTGCAAAGATTCGCCCCTAGGATAGCTATCACATAGCTCTCCCCTGAAATTGGACAGGCATAGAGACAGTTGGTCAATGAAGGAAAGTTTTGTGAGAATCCAGCCACAGGAAGACCTGACTGTGGTAGCCAGGAATTAAATGGTAAAGTAAGAGCCCGCCTCGCCTGGAGAGGAGCCTGCCATGCAGACAACTACCCAACTCATCTGGAGTTTGGTGTCTAAACTGAGCATGCTGTTTAGGCAGCCAATGCTGCATTTATCCATGTTGTTCTCCAAAAGAGAGATGAAGAGACCCATAAATAGCCAGTACTCCTGTAGTCAGGCCCCAAGTGGGACATGGGAGTATGGACCTGGGGTCAAATCCTTGTTCTGTGTGAGTGGGAGCAGGGGCCTGAATTCACATCCTGGTCAGCACCCTAACTGTTTTGCTACTGGATGCCGTCTGGTTGGTCGTTTTCGATGTCTGGTTGGTCTCTTCCAGTGTCTGGTTGGTCTCGTTCAACGTCCACTGTTGAAAAGTTTTTACTGTATATAAATAAATAAGTATTCATTGGCTAAGACAGCACAATTCTATGGTTGAAAAATTAGACTTTCACCTGAGGCAGAGGAACTCACTTCTGTCCTCTGATACTTATTTAATTACTTATGCACAATGGAACAGCTTCATAAGGAGAGATCGAGGGAAGCCCACACCAGAATATCCAGCATCTTCATGACCAGGGCACTCTCCTGAGACATGGGTTTAAGTCCTGAATCAAAACCTAGCAGAATATAGATTTGGAACCAAGATTTCCTTCACCCCAAGAAGGTTCTTAAATAACTAGGATGGGAAATGTTTATGCAGGCCCCTGGATATTTTTTTTTTGCTCTAAGCATGTTCACAACAAGCCCATGATATTAGGGCCTGTGGGGAATAACTAGGTAATCCCCTGGCTAGTCGGAGAACCCTGCTTTCGGGCCTTCAGGTTTGACTTGAGTTGGGGCACCAAACAACTTGTGAGATGGGCAACTTCGGTTTCTATGGGATTAGAAAGCAATTTGAAGGCATGGGTGATGCCTCAATAGTGGACATATTGCCTGAAGACATAGGTGTATTAATTATTTGTCCAGGGGCACTCAGGAAGCTCAGGGGTTCAAATCAAGATCTCCCACAATCTAGGCAAGGGACCTGGACCACCCTTTCTTCTCACTAGCCAGGTCCAGATGAGCAATGCTAGATCTCTCCACTTGCATGATAAAGTCCCACATCCCCACAGCAAACATCCCAGCATTCAACAACCCCCAAACCACAGGGCATCAAGCAGCTTTTTGATGCTAGGAGGAATTTGAACTCACAGCCTAAAGGGGAAGGTTTCTGCAACTTAGTACCAAGTACCTGAGCTATCCAACTCTCTCTAAACAATGAGCTGTGCAGTATCCTTTATCAACAGAGCAAAACACCGTGTGAACATCTATTTTTACTGGCTTCATGTTCGCCATGCTATTTGGGGGTATGACATGGGGACTTTGAGTATGATGAGTCAAAATAAATCCAATTTTATATGTAATATTTTACGTATTTTGAAATACTAAGTAAGCGACTTTCTGTTCCGTGTATTATTTCCAAATCTAATGTCTTATTTCCAAATCTAACAATTTACAGCTGAGTTAGAAGTACTCTCACAAGTCTTTACTGGGTTCTTTCAACTCTCGTTGAAATGTGTTTCTATCTCGTTTGATGCACTATATTCCTTCTCAGTATTTGGAGAGCAAACACACTACCATGGCTAGAATAGATGTGGAGCTTCTTAGCAGATGTAGGGAGCCTGACAGCTTGTAACCCCCCTCCCCTTGCAAACAGTTAACAGTAACAAGTGCCCTCAATTACCTAAGGCTTTTGCTTTTCCATCTGGGTAAGGCACTCACAATTGCTCCATACCACCGAGGCACTAATCAGGCTGGACCAGCTATGGAAACTGTGCAAAAACCTTACTGCATTTGCAAATATATCCCACAATTGAATCCTTTTCTCATGCTGTATTCCTGTCTCCTTCCGCCCCCTCTCTTCCCCCCCTCCTGCCCTCCCGTTTCAGCTTTTGGTATTGAAGTTTCCATTTTCAACTGACTAACATAAATTAAACTTAGGCATTGGCATACAGCAGAGAGAGGGAGAAAGTTGACCATTTCCCTCAGGAGGTCAGCCGCAAATTCCTTCTGTTGTCTGAGAAATGATGAGCTACTCTTTGGAGACATGGCTTAGATCATTTAGCGCCACAGAGAAACTTTTCAAGAGTTTAAACCAGGATTGAAATATGCCTTTTTTATACTTTTAAACTATTTGTGTTCATTTTTCTTCGAACACAGCCTTTGACACAAAAAGCCAGTTGTGTGTGGTGCTATTTCCTTTGGGCCGTATTACAGGAAACATTCCCAGCTTACTTTATGCCACTGCAAATAACTCTTTACCTCCGGAAAAAAGGACATCTCTCTCAATTGTAGGGCCAAACATATTCAACTGCTTGGAGTTATGATGGCAATGAGTGACAATATATATGACGGGGACTGTAGTTCATTCTGCCATAATTCTCACCTTCTTTAATGAGCATCACAATTCTTCTTTAAATAGGTTACTAGACACAGAAGCGAGGCTGTTTGCTCTGTGCTTCAAAACTCCCACTGCATCCTACTACAGTTTTGGAAAAGAACCTACAATCACCATTATATTTTAATGGAAAGAGATATTTCCATTATTTTGTGGGAATGGATGTGGCAGGGATTTAGCATGTTGTTCTGTGTTGCATTTCCAGACAGAAGGAAAAACGCACTTCCAGTTTCAAGCAAAGGGTAAATCATGAGAAATCTTTGCAAACCTCCAGCAGACGTTCTTCTGTTTTTCACATTTACTGCCACCCTTTGCTGACCAACTTAACAGATGCAACCTGTTATTAGGAAGGAGGAGTGAAATAGTTCAGGACCCGGTGAACTTTCACCAAAAACTCACACTCAGCCTGAAATGAACCTTCTGTTCTTGAGATCGACCTTTTTTTTCTTTTGTAAGGAAAGGGGGGTTTATAACAACATTGCAGCCATCAGAAAAGAGGCAACCGGGTTTGCTGGACGACGGCAACATCAGTGACAAGGTCAGAGCAATTGCATCACAAGAGATCCTGCACGCGCTGGCCACCAAAGTCAGTGGATCCGCAGAAGAGTTTCATGCGAGCCGATCCACATCATCTTCTGGATGCTGCTAAGTAATGCAGAGATCTGTCCTCCCAAGCAGTTTGGACAGTGCCAGTGGTAGTCTGCAAATCTCCAATATGGTCTTTTCTACAGGTAGCAAATGTAGGCCTCTTGCTTTCTCTTTTTCATCCCACCTTCCATACTAACCTAAGAAAACCCTAGTTTGGCACTGGCCATGTTAGAAAGATAAAGGGATGAATTCCACGTTTCTCTGTTTGGAGCATGTCTAGACTGTGCCGTGGAGTGCTGCCCCGAAAATACGTTATGCCGCTTGTTCCAACCCTGTGCCCTGTGCTGCTGTCTAAGCAGGCCTGAGACGGGGAGAGGTGCCTGTGTGCCCTGGGTCCGTGCCAAAAAACCAGCTACATGACATTTTCTTGTCAGCCTGAGGTGTGTAGAGGGAGGAAGCGAATGGGTGGGGTGTGTTTTCATGGTGCCACTCCCAGACTAACCCAATGCAGGCACGTCCAGAGAGGCCTCCTTTATTATTTTTTTTTAAGATAAAGCAGCACTGGTTAAACTGGGCAAAAAAAAAATAGTGTCTCTTGCACGGGAGAGGTAGCTACTGATTCCTCCAGCTGCAGGCAGCAGTGAGACACAGGGGACGGTGAAGGTCCTTAAAGTGAACCTAAGGTTTGCCAGCCCTGATCGGATCTGTGACCCTCAAGGCTGGAAGAACATATGATATGATAACCATTTTCCTCCTTTGCTTTAACAGCGGACCACAATGCACCAGAGGAAAAACACAATCCCTCCCTTTGTTTCTATGGGAGTTGTGGCTTTGCGGCTGTGGCCAGTGACTGATCTGGAAACACCACTTGGCTCCAGAAGCTGAAATACCTTCACCGTTCCTCCTCGCACACTAGATACAATGAGGGTTTGCATCCCGGCATGACAGCAAGCTGCCCGCCCAGCTACACCCAGTCCGTCACGCTCCTTTTCAAAGACTCCTCTATTCATTCTTTGGTATCTTAAAGGTTATTTGTAATGTGGGCATCGCTCTTCATAAACAAACCGCTGGGCTCTGAATCCTTTTTCCTGCTCTGTGGAAATGCAGTCTCACTTTTGAAAAAAAGTGTCCTTTTAACACAGTAAACTGTGTTAAACTTCCTGAGGTCAAGAACCACAGGAAGATGGGAATTTCCTCACAAGTAAGACTAGGCTCTTGCCCAGGTGATGGTGCAAAGAAGAGAAACATCAAGATGGAAAGCTGCACATTAATCTTAGGGAGGTAGAGTTATTATCTTCTTAACTATTGCCCACATCTACGTGCTGGTCCCTAGATAAAACACATATATCTGTCATTGTAACTCAGCTTGACATCTTCCCTAGATTTAATGCCTCCGCTTCCGGGTATTTCTTGGAAGCACTGTTAGCTGCTGCTAATGAATATTTCCAATACTGGAGCTTCAGTGACAGAAGCAGCATTTTCTGAACGTGGCATTTGCCGGAATGATTCAAGAGCCGTGGGCAGCTACAAAGCTAATGCGGGAGAGAAGAATGGAGTGGGTGGACTGAAGAAACGGGGAAGGTAGCTACCTTCTGAGCCATTTGTAAGGTTTGTGCAAAAGGTATCATGGAGCTGCGGAGAAGTCTGGATGCAATCCAGAGGATCTCTTTGGCGAGATTGTGCATAATGGCTAACTTCAGTATGGAGGAATGGCAAACTTCTTCCCCCTTGAAGATCTCTCGCTTGTCTTTTGCTACTAAAGGAGCACGTTTGCAACAGCAACAAAATCCCAAACATTGTGACTTTGTCATGTTGACCCTTTGCATGGGTCCAGACTGAATCAAAGGTGAGCTCTGGTGTCTGAAATTAGACGTTTCCGTTTTGAAAGAGAACGTCCCCTTGAAAATAGCCCTTTGGTTGAACTGCATAGCAAACGAAATCTGAAGGGCAACGTAGCTCCCGAAACGAGGCAATGAAAATGCCAGAGCATCTGCGGCACTCTCTAAAATCACATCTTCCATTGCTTTTTCCTGAGCCTCCATTGTTTCTCTATTGACAGTTATGGACCCGACCTGTTTTTATTTTCAAATACTTGACCATTTTTCTGTTTTTTTGTTTTTGGTGGGTTTGTTGTTGTTTTTTTTTAACAAGAGGGAAGCCATGTTGTACCAGGCTTTGCCTTTTCTTTCTCCTTAGATTCAGAATCAAAAGCGTGATTTGATTCAGACAGGTAAACAATCTTTATGCTGGCAAAAAAAGAAAAGAAAAAAAGAAAAGAAAATCAGCTGTAATGAATTAAAACACGTTTTTCTTCCTAACCCCAAGTAAACATTAGTCAGCCTGCATTTGATTGTAATAACACGCTTGTCATTTCATATAGAGCATGCTGGAGTTTTCTTTCTAACAGCTTTATTGGAATTCCTAGGCCTAAATATGCTGTGGATTTATGATGGCTCCATTAAAAAGCAGAAACCAATAATGAAACCAAAAGGAAGCGAAGGACTGAAAAGAGCTTGTAGTACAACGCATAGAAATAACTCACATGGCTTTTCATTTGGAAACTATGCTCGCTTCAGTTGCCCTTAAAATTTGTCACATTGTAGTAAGCTGGGGCCAAAGTTGCAAGTACATACCGAAGCAAAAAACCAATTAACCGTATTTCGAGTAGGCCAAATCCAGCTGGCAGGCCCCAGGGCTGGCTCTACTCTCTGTCATTGTAAATCTGAAATATTTCCACTTGATTGCCCTGATGAAGCTGAGATCTGAATACAGGCTCTGAAGCTCCAAATCTGGATCCTGATTATTATATAACCATAACAACAGTATGTCACCAAAAAATATGTTTTATTACAACCAATTTCTGTTTCTATTTAAAACAGTCTATTCTTTTGCTAACTTCAAGTCATGTTTATAAGTGTGACTTTCAGCTTCTGTCTTACATGTGCCTTGGAGCAGAGTGTATCTAAACTGAACCCGGAGGGATAAATATGGCCAGGAGAATCTGAAATGACATTTTGTGATCACCTACTTCTAGGCAATGCAAAGTAAAGCCAAATGCCAGCTTTTAGTTCTGTAGCTACTGAAACCAACACCAAAACTCCCATTAAATTGCATGAGAACAGTATCAGGCTTTTTGTCATCTGTAAAGTCAGTTGTTTCCTTCAGCCGTTCAAGGAAGACAGGACCACCAGACCTACCTATGTTCAGATGCGTTAGGTGAGCATTTTACATTATGTAAAATATGCAAACGAGCCTCAGTCCTCAAGCTCCCACCTCCTTACTACACTGTATTTGGCCCGACATGCACAATAAACACCAAAAAGGCCAGACTTAAAGTCCTACAGCAGGATCCTCCGAGCAAAGCAAGAATTGTCTACAGCTATCTCCTGAGACCTCTCCAAGAGCCAGAAATGAACCACAGCCACACCTCAGTCATGTCAACCACTTCACCAACAATGTTGCACCAAACCCATGGCTGGATCCAGCTGTGCAAGACTAGGCCAGCACTTTTAGTGAACCAGCTTTTGAAAGTGCACAAGATGTGAAAAGCCTTGTATTTGCTAGGTTATGTTTAGGATCGACTCAATCCATTTTATGTTTCTTTTCATATTTGACCATGTTGGATTGCAGCTCATTCTTTGATGTCTCCTGCAACAAGATGTGAAATATCTCTGTGAAGGCTTGACATAAGCTTGTGCAATATAATGTCATGTTCCAAGATGTCTGGGGAAGAAAAAAGCGAGAGCGAGAGAGACTGTACTTATTAACAGGAAAGGAAACAAGCCCCTATTTGACAACCAGTGACTGGAAATCAAGGGGCACTTTCTTGGAATAAAATCATTTATGACCGTATAAATTACTAGGATTTTTTTAGGGGAAAGAAATGACAATTGAAGCTTTAACTGAAGTCAGCTGGCTAAGTAACCACCAAGAAACAGGTATTTGGCCATGACTTCCAGGTTGATTCAGATCGGAAAGGTACAAGTCTGCTCTCCGGGGAATCGATAACACTCCCGTTGGCTTTCAGGTGAGGTGGAGGAGAGCCCAAGTCGTTAGGTTAGCATTACCCGAATTTCAATATTCATGCCTCTCATTTTTCAGGTGGCCTCTGGGAGCTGCGTAGTTGCACACAACTTCTGTTCTGTCACTTCACGCCAAAAACACTCCCTCGTCCCCCCCCCGCTCTGAGCTATTGCCGCGGCGAGTGCATTCCAGAGGCACGATTCGAAACCGTACCCCTTGACATGCCAGCAAATTGGACGCCTTAAACCTGTGCTGTGGCCTTGTGAACTTTTACCTTGTGCCCATCAGCAACGCAGCATACATCACCCACTCTGCACCGTGGATGCCACTAGCTTGAACCAAGTGAAAATAAAACACTGTGAAAGGCGGGTTGGTCTCTTTAAGGAGAGATGGGTCAGCCCCAGATGTGAATAATCAGTTACCTCCCCACCAACATGATGAGGCTGGGGGGTCAGGAACTAGGTTGAAGATTACCCAAAAGCCCAGCAAGAGTTGAGCCAATCTAGAGAATGGAAAGGAACAGATCGGCTCCCTTGGGCTGAATAAAAAACTCAACAATTGGATGACTCCCAGGCAGATGGCCTGGGGAGGGAAAGCTGAAGGAAGTGCCTGGGTCAAAGTGCTAGCTGAGAGAGGTGAGGGGAAGACCACTGGGGACTGTAGGCCATGTGGGAGGGAGGACAAGTTTCTTCTTGTATTTTCACTATGCTTCCAGCCAGCAGATAAATTCTAGGCAGAGGTAAGGAGTGAACAAGCGCCTCTTCTCCTGGAAGGAAGGTTGCAGATCAAGACAAAAAGGTGTATTTTCCATGTCAAAGACTATAGTAGGGAGCGCTGCACGAACATGCATTACACCCACTCTTCACAGAATCGTAGGGAAGCAGGGCTGGAAGGGACCTCTGTGGATCATATGCATTACCCCAAAGCAGGTGTAACACGGTCTCCTTAGTGCAGCGCTGGGGACAGCAGGCACCTCGGAGCCCCCTAACCATCTCGTGATGGTGGAGACCTGCCTACCACCTGGGAAATGTATAGGCACCAGTTTTGGTGTGCCACACCTATATTAGGCCTATTCCACGGCTAGTTCGAGGGCATTGGTCACAAGAATAATTATTGTATTCTCTTACATACAGCATGCATCTTTTCCCCAAAAACCACAGCTGGAAATCAGAGTGCACATTAAATGCAAAAAGTACGGTAAAAAGCAGTTTCTGCGGCTTACTGGGCACAAGCAAAAGTAAAGTCTGTGAGCCTCTTTTGTGAGGTGCTGTTCCCTACCTGATACTTCTCAGTTGCTTACTGCAAGGAAAGATCTCTCCCCTTCACTCTTTCAGAAACCAATTTGCTTTTCTTACAGGGTGTACTGTATATGAGAACATACGGTAACACCTTTAGGACCATCGGTCTGAAAATCTGAAGTGTCCATGACTTGGGGGGTGGGGGCGGTCTCAGTCTTGGTCTGTGGATTCAATCTCTGGGACCTTGCTACCAACGCAAGAATTAAAATGAAAGGTAAAAGAGAGGGCACAGAACCTCCTCCCGCATCTCATTGCTCCTTGCCTTGAGTGTTGCCTGCCTTTTGCAGACATGCATGGCGTTCATGAAACCCAGTGGATGCTCCCCTTGTGGGCAGTTTGCTAACCCTAAGACCTTCGGTTTGCACTTACTTTTATTTTTTCCTTTTTCATTCTGAAATATATATTGGGTGCCTGGGGAAGTCAGGCTTACTCCAGAGGTTAGAGCCAGACATGCTATGTGGAAATCAAGTCCAACTTTCCCACAAATAGCTCTGCCAGTGTCTCCTTGTCCTGGCTTAACCACCCCTCTGCCATTCCAGCAGTGAAAATGAACTGACACTGAGCATTGCATGCTGGACAAATACTCAGTTCTAGCAGTTCGTTAAGACAGTCCAATTAATGATGCAAATTTACCACTTCAAATAGTTGGGAAAACTCTTCATTGCAAGCTTTTGGGTACAAATCCCCTTCGTCAGGCTGAGGAAGCATGCTCTTCCTGCCTGGAATGAATAGTAAAGAAACCAGCTATCAGATTTCAGATTTACCAGTGAACCTTGTCTGCCTATGTCCTTAGACCAGGGCTGGGCAATTATTTTGGGCAGAGGGCCGCTTACTGAGTATCGGCAACCCATTGAGGGCCGCATGATAGGCAGCCCAAGGCAGATTAATATTAATTTTCTAAATTTTTTAGGGGCCCCGCAGGCCAGCTAGAATGGCTTGGCGGGCCGCCTCTGGCCCCCGGGCAGCATTTTGCCCACCCCTGCCTTAGACCAATATGGCTACAACCTACACCCCTGCAAATTTACCATTTCACCTAAGGGATTAGATCCACGAATGGCGAGTAGAGCGCTTGCATGTGCTGTCAAAGCACCGTCGGTCACCAACGTTAATGCGCTGGGTGAAATGGCCCCCTCGCCCCGATCCAAATCCTAATTAGCTCCATTATAATCTAAAATGGAGGGGTCAAATCTCAGCCGCTTTGCTTTAATTCCTTCCAACTGCCACTGAAGTAACAGCCCTGACCACCCTGCTCTCCGATATTCACCCATTATCTGGAGTGACGCCACTGACTTCATGACCTGACTTCTTATCTTTTGTCCCGTCTAACAAATGTGTTTGCAATTCAAGGGCCCAAACTAAAACATTTGTCAGTGCCCCTTACATAATAATGTGTGCTGGGTTTTATGGAAAAATTGAACCCTCCAGTACATGCAGAGGAAATTCCAGAGCGAACTCACTGACAGACATGTCTTGGAAGTTAGCTAGTTACTTTGGCAAAGAACCAGGAATTTTTTTCTTTTTTTTTTTTTTAACTTCTTCCCCACCATCCCCCTAAAAGAGAAAAGAAAACTTTTTTTTTTTTTTTTTTCCGGAGCACAGGGTCCTGATATGCACAATGGAGCACTTTTGGCACGTTCTGACTGCAACTGTCTTCTGGATATTTGTTGTGTATCAAAAAAAGGGAAGGAATGAATGCTATTTTCTGCAAGAGAAATCTGGCAATACGAAAAGCTGACAGAATGGCTGGGCAGACTCCTCTAGGTTTAGCATGTGAAAAGTATATGCCCTTTTTGATTACGCTGGTTAAACTGTTAATAGAATATTGTGATCTTACTGATAAGCCTGCCGCAGTTCATTAATATTCAAAGCCCTCGCTGAAGCGAGCTACAGCAGCTGCATTACGTGTTCTGGGAAAGCTGGGGATGTACAGAGGAAAGACCTGTAAATCCTACCACCAAATGGCTCTAATCTGGCCTTTCAGAGAGGGACTGATTTAGTATAGGAATGACTGAAGTGCTATTGATACTCTGAAAGCAAAGCGGTGACAAATTCGGGGAAGATGTGATGCACAAGGGGTCTGTGAAAGCCTGCCGTTAAGGACCTGAAGCCAGTAAAACACGCCGCGAACGGGGTACTTGTGTGAGTATGAAGAGCGTCGCTGAAACAGCACCAGGGGAAGGCTCCTGGATGTTTTGCAGAATTTGGGGCATGGCTAATCCATCTCCAAAGGCTGATCCAACCTCCAGAGAAGTCAATGGGAGTCTTTCCATTGCTTTCATTTGCTTTTCAGATTAGGCCTCAATTAGTTTTGCCTTGTAGCCCAACTGTAATGTGTGTTAGCATCACCATCTGCTGAAAGGCTTGCCCAAAAGCAGAGGGAGCAACTGGTGGACGTTGTAGCTGATAGCATTGCTTTCTTCACCCCGCTCTGTACCTTCCTGATGAAGGCCTTATCCAGCCGCCGTTGCTAGCTCCCTGGGATGCACCAGAACCTGCTGACCCAGGTGGTGCCTCTTGCATCTGTCAAAAAATCCCCATAGGGACAAGGGAGGAGAACCAAATATCAGGAGTAGCACAAGAGACTTTTTTTTCCCCAGTTTTCTCACTCGCAGGCTCCGATCCCGGCTTGTGGCTTTTTCTGAGTCATCTTGTAAATCCCGGTCTCCTCAGCAAACAAGAATGACAAAAAAAAAAAAAAAAAAAGCACATTTGTTATTGCACAGGATCTTCCTGGCCAGACCTGACCTGAAAACAGTGGTCCTCAATGAACCATCAAAGGCCTTTCATATATCCAGCAGCTGCAGGGAGGATTCCTGTTAAGCACTTCTATCACTTTGACACCTCAGCAGTGGACAACGCCAATTGTATACTGTCATGGGCTCTGTTTCAGGGACCACCTTCAATGCTTTGGCTCAGAAGAGCTGCCTTTTTCCAATTCATTGACACAGGGGGATATATATCTAAAAACTTGGCTGCAGCAGCTAGTGCATGCCTTGAGGATTACATAGCAAGTGAACTTTGTCAGTGTAAGCCTTGGTGAATAGGGGGAATTAAGTAGAAAGACCTCTATTGTTCCAGCCAGCCTTCTGAAGGCACTGATTGGCAGTAAAATGTCTTAAGTGACAGATGTAAAATAAATATTGCCGATGCCAAGGTCTCTATATTACTTTGATTAGCTACCATCAATCAATTTGTTCTTTACCTTGCAACAATAATGGCTGCTGTTGTACTAGAATCCTCTGTGTTGAAATCCAAAGTATAATTGATTAACAAACTGGAGAGAGAGGTTATACAAATCACAGTGAAATACACCTCAACCGACAAATGAGGATTTTATATATATACGTGCGCACACAAACACACATGTATATATTTATACAGACACATCCGCACATATTGAAATAGAATTATATACCTACAACCAGGCATACATATAAAAACCATAACTCTTCCAGACTTGCCAGTTGCCTTGAATAACTAGCATACCAAAAGTCAGCATCCCTAGGCTTTTCCTATAATAAATGGCAGGAAGTACAAGGAATACTGCACTCCTATGGTAACCTTAACTGTTTATCTAAGGCAAACAATCTAAAGGCAACAACTTAGCATGGGCGAAAGTGTGCATAGCCTATTTTAGTGTGCATTAAAGCATCCCGAAAAACCTGTGTGCTTTTGCTAATGTGCATTAAAATAGGCTATTGCGCCTTTTTCGAGTGCCTCGCAGTGGAGGTACTAAACTTAATGCGCATTAGCAAAAGCATGTTAATGAACGTGTAGATGCGCCCAGTGTGTTGCTGGTAGCCAACACACCTCTAAACCTGAAGGGCCAAAAAGCTATTTATTTATTCTGGAAATCCAGCCACTTTTTTCTGAAGCAGAGCATTCCACAGGTTTTCTGATACTGGCAGTGAAGAACTAATTCCAATTATTAGCTCTAACTTTAGAGCTAATCAGGTACATTGAATGACTTTTTCTTCACTATGGGAAAGGGGCAGATTATTTGGAATTAAAGCTTCTATTTCTGGAACGAGTTACCCAGAGAGGTGGTGAAATCTCCATCCTTGGAGGTTTTGAAGACCTGGGTAGACAAAGCCTTGGCTGGGAGGATCTAGTTGGGGCTGGTGCTATTTTGAGCATGGGGCTAGATTAGATGTGACCTCCTGAGGTCCCTTCAACCCTCATTTTTTATGACTCTATATCCTGTCATGTGTAAGTAAACCTGTTTTCCTGACAGTGCACAGTGTGTGCAGACTCTGCCATGTTATATGCTAAGAAACCAGCTGATCTCCCTTTGAAATACATGAGACGCATCTACATGTGCGCTTTAATGCACATTAACTTATTTTAATGCACATTAAAGTGTCACAAAAAGTGCTTTTGAGCTAATGTGCGTTAAAATAATCTAATGCACATCTTTTTAGCACCTCCCAATGGAGGTACTAGATTTAATGCGTATTACCTAAAATGCATTAATGAATGTGTAGATGCACCCAGGGAGAGGGAATACAGAAACAGGCCTTTAAGTCTTTCTGAAGACTTAATTTCCCATTAAGAACTGGTACTGTAATTAACATCATCAGGGAATTTTATATCCAAGCAACTTCTTTATGAAGTAGGAAGTTAGAACGGAGGCCAAAATATGTCTAGTTTTCTCTCTCAGGTTTCTGCTTTATGGCGTGTTACTTTATCATCCTTTCAGTCATCGCAGTCAGCTGTGTTACATAACAATGCAGAAAACAAAGTGCATTGCAGGATTCGTTCCACATTCCAGTTCACTTTTACAGCTTGATTGGAGACAGGTTTTAACAGTCAGTGGAATCCTAATTCCCGAGTGTGTTCAGACCCAGCCGTCTTCCTGAGAGCATTTTTATATGGCCCTGCAGAATACGGCAGCCTGGTGGATGGGCATGTGGCTCGTTAATGGAGATAAACCCTTTTGTATTTTACGGCACTTTGCATTTTCTTTATTATCAACGTTTCACGTTGTCAGAAGCTGAGCTGGAGCATCTGGGCGTCTGTTTTGGAATTCAGCATTAAACAGCTTCTCAGATTATCAGGACATTGTTCCTGCGCTGACCTCACTGCATCCCTGTGTTTTAGAGCAACAATGTAGAACGGTGTAGCAAAGATGCACGTTTTAAGGAGGGATAGATGTATAGCTCCTAAATCATTTCCAATTGATGGATGGAAAGACATTTTTTTATTTGGAAGAGTCTCTTTTGTGTGAGTGGGAGCAGCGGGGAGCCAGGGAATTAAGAGACAGGGCTTAGCTTCCCGTGTCTGAACTCTGCCACGTACTTTTATATAACCTTGGGCAAATCATTTACTCTCCCTGTCCCTTTTTCCCTCAACTGTGAAATGAAGAGCACTATGTGAGGTTAAATCTGATAAATGTTGTGAAGTGCTCAGATTTTAAAGATGCTGAAAGTCAGGTAGGCATCTTCGATAGATAGTTCTATTGCAACTGCTTTGCAGGTTAACTATTGCAGAGACGGCACTGCTTGTCCAATGGAGAGAGTTAGCCCATGCACCCAGGAGCAGCCCCACCGAAGTTAATGGAGGTCCACCCATGTGAGTAGCATCGTAGGACCACAGCCATGGAAAGAAGAAACAATCAGCTCCGATGCACACTGTTAGCACTTGTTTGCTCTCCCTGGGCTTGATTATCAGAAGTGTACAGATTGTCAAATGATTGTTATTTAAAGTAAAATACACCCCCTCCCCCAATCGTCAGAATTGTACAGCTTCTTGCCTCTGCTTTGTCTTGCTATGTCCCTCCAGACATGTAGGACATCTTGAGTAGTCATAGGGTCTAATGAGAGGGTAGAGAGGGTCTAAAGTAGTGGTGGCCAACAGTGGCATGGACCACCTCTTTGTGTGGCATGTGGTAGACTGGGGAAGGAACAGGCAGCATAGCGGAAGATGGGGCAGGAAGCAGAACGCCGAGCAGCAGATTGGGCAGGGAGCACAGGGCGTGGGGCAGAAAACAGAGCAGCCGATTGCACAAGGGAAAGGGATCAGAGTGGCACGCAGGGAGGATGGAGGGCTAATTTGTGGCGCACTTCCCAAAAGATTTGCCCCCCCATGGGCCTAAGGAATCTCTTTAATGGACCAGGGACTGGAAAGTTTACAAAGACCAACAAATTCAGGACAGTGCTGGACACCAGAGAAGAACTGGAAGCATAAATACTTGTGCTCCATCCATGCTTCAAACTGAGATTCCTAGCAATCCCCTCGGACACACTTATTGGACCCCAGGCAGGAATCACTGGAGAACTATTAAGGCCGATGTCCATGCAGCGGTGAGACTAAATGAGCAAAGCAGTACATTTCTGGCTTTAAAACATACGACTCTATGAACCTAAGAAGGATTAGGAAAGCTGTAGAAAGAACACGTAGTGACACAGCTGGTCAGCAATTTCTGAGTCTCTTCTGTCTCTGCTTGTCACCCCTATAACACTTCCAGTCAAGGTATGCCATGGGGTGGGCTCTCAGACCACTACCCCCAGTAATGAAATGAGTAATCCAAGCCACTGCACATGCAGCTTTTTCCAGCAGGAAATGTGCAACCTTTACTGAACCCTTCTCATCTTCTCGATGTCCTGGCTTGAGTGGGTTCACCAACCTTAGAGTTGATGCCATCTTTATGGTGCTTCTTCCAAAGCCCGACTTCCCAGGTTTGGCACGATGCTGTGATCTTTGCCATGCAATGCCTTGGGCCCAGATGAAGGCACAATGTGATGACCTTGTACCACAAGGGCAGAGAGTTAAGAATAATATTCTGCAAACTTAGTCCACAGGTTCAACCCCTAACCACATTTTTTTTGGTGCTTATCTGCATGGGAGAGTGGAAAGGCACTGAAGATGACATAAAATTCAGGCCTCCTGTGAAG
The DNA here is from genome assembly GCF_001723895.1 of Crocodylus porosus. Lineage (NCBI taxonomy): Eukaryota > Metazoa > Chordata > Crocodylia > Crocodylidae > Crocodylus > Crocodylus porosus. The sequence continues at coordinate 36,288,850 of NW_017728915.1, read as the reverse complement.
GTGAACAGATCCCAGACCACCATGCTGTTGTTCATGCAAAGGCAGCTTCATTAGCTCTACCATCAGCGCTACCTCACTAATAACTGTATGATTAATATGCTGGTTCATGTGCAACAAATCTGTCTATGGAATTAGCTGGGGTGCTTCGCATGCATTTTTTTGAATGACTTTTACGGTAAAATCATTAGGACCACCCACCCACCCAACATCTGATACTCTTATTGGTTTGGCTTTGATTAAGAAGAGGTATTACCAATAAGGATCTGAATTTTCAGATGCTTCTAAAAATACCTCTTGCTCAGCAGCCTCTTCAGCAGCAGACAACCGCACCGATAACCAATGCTCTATTAAGTAAGCCATTTATTTATTGCTACCATGTGGTAACTACACTTAAAAACAGGCTGAGAGAAGCAAGGTAGCTAAGACCAGCCAGAATACCAAATAGCTATAAGAATGGCTGATTCGATGGCCATTTCTACCTCTGCCCCTTTTAGCTTGTGTATAGCATTAGCCCTGGTAGGTAGGTGGAAAGCAGAAGGGGTTCCAAGTGCGACCCCCTCCCCCCACCCCCCAAAAAATAGCTGATTTTTTGTTGGTTGAATTTCTTTTCACCATTTTGTGGGTGGCTGCATTTTTCGTACGGCCCATCTACCCAAGGCAAATTGCAAGGGGGAGGTAATGTGACAGTTTTCATCGAAGTTTAGACAGATTTCCTTCTGAAATGCACTCCCTAGGGGATGGCCTCGCACAGTGAAAACCGGCTATAAGTTCATATAAATGAAAGGGCAGCCCGCCAGAACAAATAGAGCAGCCCGGCTCTCCCTGTGACATGGAATTCTCCATCCCCACGGTTCCTGCGGCTCTCTCCGCCTGCCCGCCCGCCAAAATCTGGTTTTATTCTGGCAACCGGTGGGGGTGAAACAGAGCATTAACACAATCTGCACCGTTCAAAGCCCCATTTGTGCACCTTAAAAGGAAGAGTGAACTGAGAAGGACCTCCCTCCTCCCCACTCCAGGCACAGATGTAGCTAGAAAGACTCATCGAGAGTCCTGGTAACTTTTGTGGGCAAGGCGCTGAACATTACAGTAGTAAAACCCCTGGCAAAAAGAGGGCAAAGCTGTACCTGCAACCCATCATTTGGTCTCAGGGATTTTTTTTCACTACCTGGCACATAAAGAAGTGGCAGTGCGAGATGAGCAGCAGACCTACCATAAAAAAAAAAATTAAATCTGATGGACACAAAATAGGAAACAAAGCACCACCTTTCTGTTCTGCATTGGTAGCACAGGGACCATCAAACAATAATAGTGATGAGAACTGCAAGCGGGTTGGGGGAGGATGCAGCACCAAAGCAGACATGCGTGTGAATGTGTGTCTGATCACGTGTGCATGGCAAAGAATTCAACTGCAATTAAAACAGCAACTGGAAAATGGATCTGCTTGGCAAGGGAGTGTGCTCAGGACTGCTCAGATAAGCTTGTTGCACCTCCACACATCCAAACTAGAACAGCTCTCTCTCAGGCATGACTCTGAACACCGGGCGTTGGGAACAGCCTCACCACCGAGGCTTGGATTTCTAGTTCTGGTTCAGACTTATCTGTTGTTCCCAAAGCTATAAAATAATGCAGGCACTTCAGTGTTATACTCTGCAAGCCATGTAATACTGGATATGGTCTTAGGAGCAACTGAAAAGCCCTTTGACAGTTTAAAGGTGGCATAGTTCATATTCAACATTCAAACAAGGACCCGTCAAATTTCAGGTTCTAGATAAATTAGCTCACCAGCCTGGCCCTTTCCCCATTCTTGTCAATCTTTTTGATGCAGGAATACCAATCTGGTAGATGATATTACTGATTTGCAAGTATCCAGTGGACAGATTATGGTGTCACATTTCACAGGTGGCAGGTTTGGGGACATTTGGCTATTCTGCATTTGTAGCAAGGAAGTGGTCATCTTCAGTCACACGCCACTGCATCTGCTTTCTCATAGGAGGAGCATAATTGTTTAAAGGGGAGAATGCAGATTAATGACTGGTGAACAGGAGATACCCAGCTGTGAAGGATGAACAACAAGTCCTCGTTGTTAAGCACAAACACCCTGGTATGCACTAATGTGAAGGGTAATAAGGGTATCTGCTTTCCAAGTAATCATGCAAGCCAAGAACTGTTTGGAGTCGTGCTACTAACTGTTGTAGGAAAAGTGTGTTTTAAGAAGGGGTGAGCCTGAGGATGGCAGGATCTGACACTTAGAGATCATCTCACCCCATCTAGGGCAAATTAAAGGTGAAGTAAAGCCACGAACATTTACTATCCTTTCTCTGCAAAGTCTACATGAGGAGATTGCTGCTGTCATAGTGGTGCCAGCAAACCGCTGGCAGCAGAGCTCCCTGGCGGAGAAGGTGGCATGGGACGCCTTCCCAAATAACATTACTAATAAGCTCCAGATGCCCTTTTCTGTTGGCATGCAGGGGGTCTTGCCAGCGACTCTACATCAGAAAAGGGTATGATTTGGTCCTCAAATTTGTTAGACTCGAGGCTTCCCCTTAGAAAATGCTAGCTCTTTGTTTTCACTATTTTTTTTTATTATGGGAAAAAAAAAAATTTATTATGGGAAAAATAGTTTTTCTGCTGCAAAACAAAACAACAAACCCACAGAAAGACCACAACAGGTTGGATTGTATCTACCCCTATGGATTCCACTTGAAATCTCTCAGCTTATCATCTGAATGGTGTTTGCACACCTAACGGTGCTCACATTGCATGACACCCTGCAGTACCCTTGAAAGAAACACCCCGCACCCCGGCTTGCCGCAGCACCCTGGTTGAGGATCATGGCTCTGGGCGAGCGCAATATGCTGGCAAAACTTTGTAGCATAAAACAGGCCTAAAAGGATTCCTGAAAGATTTATTTCCACTCTTTGCATAACAACTCTGTGTGTGTGTGTGTGTGGGGGTGTGTTTGTATTTGATTAACAACTGGGGCAGGCTTATTATGTTTTATTTTCTGCGGCAAAACTATATCACTGAAGCAGGGGGGCCTTCGGTGACATAGTATGTTTTATTTTCTGTGGCAAAACTAAGAGACGCTGAAAAATGCACACAAAACTGCTGAAAGAGCCATCCGACTTGTTCTTAACACGTCTAGGTTTGCCTTTTTTAGGAGAGAGTCTAGATCAGGTTTTATGAATTGCAGGGGAAAAGCAAGCATGGTAAATAACTTACATCCCCTGAAAGCAATCTTGTCTCTCGCTACTCTCTAACTGGACTGTCTGCCCAGCTTGCTGTCCAGATATTGCTTCTCATCCTGCAGACACAGATCTGTGGTATCCAGCTCTCTTGGAGTGAGAACCGATCACCTCCTGACACACGCACACTTTCCAAGCCAGTTCTCTCCAGCTATCTATGCACACAGAGCAGGGTTTGAAACAAAGATGCTTTAACAATGATTAATGGCTGCTTTTCAAAGGCTTAATGACTCAACTCATGCTATTTTTTTGAACTGATCTCCTGGGCTAGCCATGCTCAGTTTTAGATAGGCGTGGTAGTTAGCTCCCTAAGTTGTTTGTGTTACCAAAAAAAAAAAACCAAAAACTACAAATTCCCAAAATGTCTGTTGTGTTTTGTGAGCCAAGCCTGGCTCTGCCATTAGGAGAGGACATGGAGCCTGGCAAGGTCTTGAAGACCGTGGTGCAAACGTAAAACAGACTAAGAACCAAATATTGCTGGAACTGTTCCTGGCCGATTTTCCCAGAACTGTCTCCCCATGCAACTTTCTCTCACTTCGCATGCATAAGCTCTGTAGCTGGATGCTAATGCATCCGCCAGGAGGACAGGGGGAAGGCTAGTCCCATGTAAAAAGAATCCGAGTGTTATTATTTTATAACCTTTTACACTTTTGATATAATACTTTATAAGGCAAATGAGTACAATAAAGTTTCAGGCCTGGTCTAGTGAACAGGGCACTGAACTAAAGCTGAGGACATCTGGCTTTTATCCCTGGCCTTGGCTTGTTGTGGGCAAGACATGTCACCTCTCTGTACTTCCATGGTATGTCTATCCAAGGAAGTGAAGGTAGCTGCCACTCCTACCGGTGCGAGCTTAATCCCCCTCATATGGGTTAGCAGTGAGACTTTAAGTACATACAAGGACACATAACATGTATATGGGGTCCCCAGAGAGTTTATAATATGGCTTCAATATAGCAAAGCCTGTTCTGCTGTGCCTTGACTTGTATGGTTACCCGTGCTGTCTGCATGAAGCTAGCATGGCCATGTTCATCCGTGCTTCCATCACACCTATATTTTTCTATTACCAAACCTAGTTTCCCCTAACCACCTTTCATCTGTCTTGCCTCTTTATATTGTCATCTCTCCAGGACATGGCCTATCTATCCCTTTGCATGTCCTTGGGACCTGAGACAACGTGGTCCCAGAATCATAGAAAAGTACAGGTGGAAGGGACCTCAGAAGAGATCTAGTCCACCTCCCTGCTCAAAGCAGCGTCAGCCCTTTCTAAACCATCGTATAGCCTATTCTAAACAAAACTGCACAACAACCCTCTCATGCAGCTACCAGCATCAATCCTGAAAACTTCAAGAACGTAGTCATTTTGTCCCAGGTAAAACAGGGGGACGAGTCATTTGTAGCTTCTAGGCAATTCTGTAAGTCAACAAATAATTAATTACAGGCAAGCAGGTTAATAAAAAATGAGTTGTTATCTAAACTAGTCTCCAATTGGGGTCCGAATGATTACCTCTGTCCTGTGGAATATCTAAGAAGCCAAGGAAGTTCGGACGTTTACGGATTGTTGCTGTTGGTTGTTCTGTAAGTCTTGGCATGTCGTATGCGCTATTATGTCCTGTGTGTGCTTCAATCAGCACATAGCATCATAGAAAATGAGGGCTGGAAGGGACCTTGGGAGGTCACGTCTGGTCTAGCCCCCTGCTCAAAGCAGGACCAGCCCCAACTAGAGGGCAAGAGGACAGGCCTTATGAAGAGAGGCTGAGAGCCACGGGCTCGGGGGTGGCTTGGTGGCAGCCTATGAGTACATCAGGGGCGTGCATCAGGATCTGGGGGAGCAACTATTCACCAGATCGCCCCAAGGGATGACAAGGTCCAGTGGTCACAAACTCCTGCAAGACTGTTTTAGGCTGGACATAAGGAAAAATTAATTTTCTGTGTCCCCCCACAAGGCCTGAAACAGACTCCCCACAGAGGTGGTGCAAGTGCATACTCTGGGCTCTTAAGAAACATTTGGATGTTCATCTTGCTGGGATCCTTTGACCCTAGCTGACATCCTACCCCTGGGGCAAAGGGCTGGACCCGATGATCTTACAAGGTCCCTTCCAGCCCTAATGTCTATGAAATCCCAGCCAGGGCTTTGTCTAGGCAGGTCTTCAAAACCTCCAAGGATGGAGAGTCCACCACGCTCTGAGTAACCTGTTCAGGTGCTTTACTACCCCCTAGTAAGAAAGTTTTGCCTAATATCCAACCTCAACTTCCCTTGCTGAAACTTGAGACCATTGCTCCTTGTTTAGTCATAGAATCATAGACTCATAGAAAAGGAGGGTTGAAGGGACCTCAGGAGGTCACATCTAGTCCAACCCCTGCTCAAAGCAGGACCAGCCCCAACTACATCATGCCGTCTAAGGCTTTGTCTAGGTGGGTCTGCAAAACCTCCAAGGATGGAGAGTCCACCGCCTCTCTGGGTAACCTGTTCCAGTCTTTTACTACCCTCCTAGTGAGAAAATTCTTCCTAATATCCAACCTAAACTCTCCTTGCTGCAACTTGAGACCGTTGCTCCTTGTTCTGTCATCTGCCACCACTGAGAGCAGCGATGGCACATGTTTCAGGGGTCATGTTTTGCAGGTGGCTAGTCCATGCTGTCTTTCAGATGTTCTTTTTAAGAAAAGGTTGGGCATGTTGGAAAGTGAGGGAGAGTTAAAACCTCCTACAACACTGGTGTTATGGACAACCAACCTAGCAGGATGTGCTTGCAAAAAGATTGCAAGGCTGCCCATCATTTTTCAAGTGTCTTATAGCAAGAAAGCAATCTGGCAATCTAATATTCTGCTGCAGCCCATTGTCTTACTTAAACATATTGAAAAATATGGCCTTCCGGCATGCCAGCATCAACATTCATGTTGAATGAGCCAAAGTAAACTCATACAGTGTCTGGTGGCACACAATCTATCTCAAGAGGTAACAGATTTCTGTTACCAGAGTCATTACAATGGCTATTTGTTTTACAATAAAGAATACACCTCTTCTTCTGAAAAAAAAATAACAGTTTTTTTCAGGCCAGGTGATCCATAAACCTAGATCCCAGGAGAGCTGAGAACAAATGGAAGAAGTTTTAGCCTATCAGATATGTCAAAAAGCACAGCCTTCATTAAGCGAATGCAGCCTCCAGCTCGCCAAGTCCTAACAGTTGTGTTCACTTCATGAAGGGGCTGAAATTCAGAACAGCAGACTGGAATTGAAATGTGAGCCCTAAATTTACATTTGGTGCCAGTCAAGAAAATTAATACAACCCAGGCTTGTCAGGGCTCCATGCCTCAACAGCAACATGAAAATAAAACTGTAAGCATGGTCGAGAGGCTGCTTGTTTTCTTGCAAAATGGAGATTGTCCTGAAAATATGGTGCTGATTAAATGTTCTCATGTGATCTTCTCAACAGGGTGTGTAAGTGGAAGGGCAGGGGGCATTTGCGCTTCACAAGGAAAATATTTAGAGCTTGTACATAACCATAGCTGAGAAAACTTGTTCAAGGTCTAAATAGCGTGACTGTATGAATTAGGCTGATGTCTGTTCGACTGGGCAGTAGGCTCCTGGAAAGGGTTATTAAACAAAGCAAATGTGAGCATGCAGTAGACACTGTGGGACCAATGTAACGACTCTAATGATAAAATAGGGCATTTGTAATGGGTGCTCACATTTCTGTGGGATGGGTAAGCATTCCTGGATATTATTTGCTAGCACTGATTCTCAGATTTCCAGCATGATGCTTCCTCCTTTATGCAGCATTATATTAAGAGACATCTTCATGATTTGCATAGATGTAGAGGTGAGTTCTTTAACATGCGAGCTCCCGGTTTTTTTTGTATCTGGAATAAGCAGCCTGATTTAGCTTTAAGTGTTAACTTGATGGAGGAAAAGCAGCCGCGAAAGTTCATTTAAAATAACAGGTAATAACATCCAAAAAAAATTTAAACCAACTTACTATTTCTGTATCTGGTTTTAAAATGCAGCTGTTGATAGCCCTAGTGTAGCTGCTGATATGCAGAGGCCATGAGCTGAAATGCTTATCCGAGTCTGTCACTCCTGCAGTCATCGGGTAGGGGAGGGCGAGGGGGAGTAAGTGCAGCAAAGCATGAAAACAAATCATCCAGATGATTATGGGGAGATCTGATGACAGATTGTGAAGGGAACTCCATCCAGGCCAACTCAGCTGGAAGAATGGCCGAACCCATCTGGGACATTCGGGGCAAAGAGTGTATCATGTAAAGTTTTGAGGGATGGAGAGAGGCATCTCTAGCTTGTTGAAATCCAGCATGATTCATGATCATGTTTCATGATTTTTAATACTTCGTGGAACTTCTGGCTGCAGCTAGTCTCATTAGACTATACAAGGGCTGCCGCCAATACAGAAGTATTGTGGTTAGAAGAATAGTCCTATGGGCCGACTGGAGATATTTGTTCCCTTTTATTGGTAATCCATATGGATCAAGCTCAGTGGGGAACCAGTAGCAAAGCATAACCACAAAGATATCTGAGGCCTGCGGAGCCACAAAGAATGTGAGGGCAATTGGATCTTGAGACCTGACATCAGCAGCGGCTGAGTTTTCCATTCATTACCAGCACCCATTGTCTGCTCTGCCTTGGAAACGGGGTTGTCAGAGGGAATTCAACGCTTCGAGCCAGGCAGAATCGAGTCCAACTAGGGCAAATGCAAGGATATTATGAATGTCTCAAAATTAGGAACACGCGACTTCATCTTCAGCGTCAGAATGGTGGTTTCTGAAGCCGGAGAGGCGTGATTTTGAATGCGGTGTCTAAGAGAAAAGAAAAGGTCAGTGGCGACGAAAGGAGAACTGGCGCTCACGGTTAAGAAAGTGCCCGTTCCACTTTCCAAGCCTACCATGCTGCTTTCGTGACGCTTCTAAGACCTGTAAAACCAGGGAATAAGTTTGGGCAACCAAGGCGGGGTGGTTAAAAAGCAGCTCAAAGCCGAAGGCAAAGAACAGCAGGAAAGAGAACCGAGATCCATCCCTAAGCTGTACGGCTGAGTGACAGCACACATGAGTATTTGCTTACGTTCTTAGTCACCCTTCACGTATGCATTTTACTGACCTAGTAAAGCATTTTCTGCCACTTAAGACCAGAAAACAATCTGGAGAAGAGCTCAGGCAGAGTTGCCTCATTCATATCCATGTAACACTGAGAACATGGGCATCCCATAGCTAGAAAGCTTGTTCTGTGAGTTCTCGTCAATGTAAAATATTTTCCCCACGTCAGCAGCACTCCCATTTATTTAACATTGCTTTCCTAGGACAAAATTAGGTGTTAGCTCATCTAGGAAATTCAATAGCCTAGTTGACTGCCCACCTCCTGTCTATCCTCCCACCATCAGGCTTTCTCTTTTGTACCTTCCTTCCCAAAGCTGATTTTTCAATGGCACCGCTCCTGAGTTAGACTTCTTCCCTTGTGCCTCTAACAGGCTATTACCACCTTTTTCCACCTCTCTCAGAAGGACAGATTTCCATTAACATGGAGTGATTTCCCTCTTTAAACCAGCCACAACCCAGTTTGAATTAAATGTCAGAAAAGCAGCAAAAGCAACAGCAGATAAAACTTTGTTAATTAAAAAATTAAATTAAAGATATATTTTTTTGCAAAAATCTTGTTGGTCTAATAAAAGATAGCATCTCTACTACAAGTCCTGATTGCCTTTTTCTCTAGACTCATACAGCTACAACCTGGATACCTGATAAAATTTAGTGACATTTTACATGCATGAAAACAGATATAAAAATATACTGTCAAGTAGGCCAAGATTTTAATTCCATAAGAGAGAAAAGCAAAAAACAAACAAACAAACAAACATCCCCCCCCCCCAACAACAACAACATTTTTAAAAATTACCCACCAGGCTTGATTTGTGCTAAATAGCAAATTAATTAATTTAATCTTCAGAGCTTCTTCTCAAAATCAAGGAAATACAGTTTCACCCCAAAATGCAAACTGGTAGGTTTTGGGATGGGAGTTGCAAAAGTTGCCACTCAAGCATGAGACCTTCTGAAATGCTCTGCTGGTTTAAGTTTGCTGCTATTGAGGTCAGTGGTGAACCACTGCTCTGAAGCTCAGCTGAGCTGGTGCAGCCTGGGACATGGCCAGGGCAGTCATAAAATTAAATGCTAGCACTGAGTGCATCCCCAAGATCTCCTGTGCCATAATGGTGCCTATTCAACCGTCAACAGATAATTACATCTGCTGTCCCCAGGTGGAAATCCCTTGGGAAGATACCCACTGGAACATGTGCCAATAGTGCATACAGATGTTACTTTTACTAAATTATCATTTGTAAAAAGTGCCCCATTGACACTTACTTGTAGAGTGAGGCATTACTCAGCATGAGTAAGATGGCAGACTTTGCCCCATGAAATCCTTGGATGAAAGCTTCTCTACAACCTAATTGCAGTCTACTATTTTAAATAACTCTGGTTGCTCACTGACTGCTCTCTTGCATTTTCATTGCACAGGTTGCCCTGTTGGAAGAGATCCTTTTCTCTAAAAATGGCAGGCATTGATCTTTTCAGGTCATGGTTGAAATGATTGCAAGGAAAAGCAAAAAAAGGATCAAGACTGGGAAAGGGAGAGGGACAGAGAGAGGGAGCTGCCAAAGCATGATGCAAAAATTCTGTTTTTTCTGCCTGCTGCTTGCACTGAGACTCATGTTTCTGCAGCAGTGAAACAAGCTAATTATAGCTGGTCTTTAACATCAACTTCATAGCTAAGGCTTGCATGGCAAGACATATATAGAGCATGATGCAGAGCCCCTAGACTTTTCATTATACTAAACATTTGCTCCAACTCCCGTTCAAGTCAATGGGATTCTCTACTGATGTCAGAGAGAATTGGAGCCAACCTTGCATCCTCCCAGAAAAATATGTCGGGTTCAGCTTTGTCAGATCTAGGAAGCAGGAAGTACAGGGATTTTTTTGGTGGGGGGGTAGGCAGAGAGGGAGAAGCGTGATAGTTCATGAAGAGCTAGTTTCAGAAACCCCCTTTGGCTAGGGACAGAAATTGCACATAAACTGGTGATCAGAAACCAGTTCAGATCTGTACCACAACAGAAGTTCAGCACACATAAACCACTTTCAAAATTCCCAAAATCAATTTAAGCTAAGCCTGGATGGATGTAGTACCAGACTTAACTGATTTAAGTGAAATCAGTCTATTGAACTTCTGTCCAAGATCACCTCCAGACTCAAGTTAACTCCCACTCTCCCAGCATCTCAGAATGCTTTGTAAACATTCTTCAAACCCTTCTCATAGGGTGGGTGGGCTAGCCTTAGACCAAATGGTCTGCTTCAACCGAGCAGGGAGGCGTGCTCTAGCCCCCTCCCCCCGACTTCTGGACTCCCGAGTTGCAGGCACGTGGCTGCATTTCCCGAATCAAAAGTAAATATCTGTTGACTTGGTTATCAGTTCAGTCTACTTAGCTTATGCTAACTTGCAAAAATTGAATTGATTTAGCCTTGGGATTTTTGATCGGCTGTACTTAGCCCTTCAGGTTGACTCACAAATCTGCATTCTCTGAACCCATGTCAGAATCGCATACTTGAGTTCAAGAACTCAGAAGAGAGCATCTTTTTGCCTTCCAGCCCCTAACAATTTATGCATCTATGAAAGTATCAATATTTCCCACTTCCTAATTAAGCTGGAAATACTACTTTTCTCAGAGTATTGGTGCCATAGTGGGGAAAAGGTTGGCAGGGCTTAGCGATTACAGAAGCACCAAGCTTAAAAAAAACCCCAAACCCAAAAACAACAACAAAAAAGCCCTCCAGTTTCAGGTTTGGAAGAACTTTGCATCCGGTGGTCAGGGGAGTTGACTTTCACCTGAATTGATTTGTACAGCCTTTGCACTGAAAGCCGGGATTCTGCGCAACCCCTTGGTGCTACACACACATAGGGAATACCATTTGCATGAGTATTGATGCGATTCAAGATCTATGCATTTTTACATGGTGTAATTGTTCCTAATTGAGGCCTAAGGGAGAGACTTCAGTATTGCATCATTAGTAGTATCACATTTAAAGTAAAATGAAGCAAGCCAAAATATTTGCACACTTCCAAAATGATTGGCTCAACTATGGGGTAGAATTTCAGGGCAAAGCGGCCCACGTTCCCCTGCACCTGTACCTTGCCAGTAACATGGCAGACTAACAAAACATAAAACATTGCAGATGGAAGCACAAGAAGAATAGAGTCTCATTTACTTGGAAATATGCGTGTTTTTTTCCATGCTGCCTTAACTAGTCCCCATGCAGCAAATATAACGGCTAATTTGACAAGGCTGAATGAAATCGTCTTTCAAAACCATTATCGTAGGAAAAGTAACATGGTTTGGAACTGTCTCCTGCATTTGTAAAATGATATTGTTTCCTTTTGTCCTTTTTTTGAATCAAAGGCAGATGCCAAAGTTTCTATGGCTTTATGAAGGCAAGGACTGAAGAATGGCTCCCATTCCCAAACAGGGATTTGCAAAGGGGAACACGAACTATTTCCAGACATTGATTCATAGGTAAAAGACCCATTAAGAGTCCTCTTCAAGGCCCTCTCTTCAAGGAAATAGCTGACTGAACACTAAAAGCACACAATTTATTATTCCATGGATGTTCCCTTTAGTAGAAAAATAAATTGTGGGTTAGAAGGAGTCCAAGGTGGAGAACAGGTGGTGTTGAAGCAGCGAGCTGCTTTTCCTCAATATTAAAATGCATTTCACTGCCAACCCATGACGTGTCCGAGACTACATTGGCTCCACGTAGCTACTGGATCACCCAAAGAAACAGCACAGTAAATTCCTCACAACGGGAAGCAAAATTGAAGGGAAAAAAAAGGGAGAAGTGTGAATTGCTAGAGTGGAACCACTTGTCAGAAACACACGCACAAAAAAAAGGTCTCCTCTGTCCTCAAGGATAATGCAAAAGAAACAGGTGCCTGAGAATTATTGAATAGCAATTTACAGGTTTTGGGATGTCTCAGTGCCCAGCAGAGCTATAGTTTGCCGCTCAGACTTGCAAGAAGACCAGATCAAAGTGATCCACATATCAGGAGGTTGGAGAGGAACTGTAAATAAGAGAGTGACCTGGGAGTCAAGAAAAGTTTAAGGTTAGCGGTGCTGACAAAAGGGATGGAGAGGACAGAGGATGAGGGAAGACAGGGCTCCAAGGTGGATCCAGGCGGGGTACAGTGGTGTGGCTGCACCTCCTCTTTCAGGCTGGACCGTGGTGCGGGAACCTCTGGGGACTTTTTTGAAGTCCCCAGAACAGGTAAGAATCCCCCCAACTCCTCCCTACCTGAGCTCAGCGGCCAGACTCAGCTGGGACAGCGGCACTGGTTACGGGGGAAGGCTTCCTGTGGTTAGTGGGGGAAGGAGGGAAGAGGAGGGGAGGGGAATGTGACAAGAAGCTGGTGATCCCAAGAGGAAAAAATTGTGAGAGAAACAGCAAGTGAGAAGCAATAGGAGTTGGCTGTAGAGAGAACGCACAATGCTAAAGCATCTTCAGAGCCATGCTATTTCCAAGGAACTAGCAACCAGACTTCAGCCAAGGCTGAAGAATAACTTATTGAACCCCACAAGCTTAGCCACCAGCATATCTGAGATATACAGGAAGGTATCTACTTACCTTGTTTCATCATCACTTGTTCCCTGGGGTAGGGAACGTGCCTGGGGCCAGAGGGCCTGTTCTACGGTTTTCAGAAACTGGAAATCTCAGTTCTTGGTATTTAAGTTTTCCAATGGGATATTAAAGTCCACATTTTTCCACCCTTCCTTGCACTGTTCCATATTGTGTTTATAAAAATAGCAAACAAATAATTTGATAGTAATGGATGCAAAAATTAAAAAATGCCATACTTTCCCTATTAAACCTTGATAGTCTCCCAAAGGCTTTCAATCTATGGCACAGGCCCAAGCTCTACTGCGAAATAATTGAATCATAAAGACTGATGCCACGCATCTTTCTAGCATCTATGTATGTGTGAAGAGGCCAGGTTTGAAGTATGGCAAACCACTGCATGGTGATCTTCATGATGCGGCAAGTATTTGAAACCTAAAGCCAATCAGAAAGGAGCGTACTACAATGCATTTTCTCTCTCTCTCTCTCTCTCTCTCTGACCATGTTTGTGATGCAGTCAAAGAGCTGCCTTTCACCTAGTTTAGTTGTGGATGGATATATGCATGCCAATGGCAACACGGAGCTCACTGCAAGCTGAAAACCCATCTGGGATCTTAGGGAATTATTTGGTCATCTAACCACCCCTTATGTCTGTGGTGCTACAGCCCTATGGCTCTGGCTACCAGCGTCGACCAGCTTAAAGCTTGGAAACACGCCAGTACAGACAGATCCTAACATCCTTATGTGCAAAAGCAAGACATTTTTACTCTAACATCCAGGTCCATAGGGGAAAGACTCTGGAGGGTTTGTTCTTTGTAGCACAGTCCATGTTATTTTGAAGCCTGTGATCAAATCCAATGAGTAAGTGACAGTGAAAATAATGTAGGCCAGTTCATCTCAGTCTCCTAAGTGGTGCGCGTCGGAGAATCCTTGCACTGTCCATTAGGTCGTCTTAATGTGTGTAAATCAGGAGGAATGCCACTGAAGTCAATAGACTTACACCAGTACAGAACTGCTTTGGGAGAAGAGTCAGGCTTCATGGGTCTATAGTGGAAGTCTTGCATTGACACCTAGTGCTCCTCAGGGTACAGCTTTCCCTCGCTTTATGCTGTACATGTGTTCCTGGAAAACAGCGCATAACTCAAATTCACATAAAGGGAACCTACTGCACAGTGTAATAAATAGGGATACATTCCAAAACCTCGACTGTATTGACCCCGAGACCCATTTCTACCACTTTTACAAGACAATTTGGCTACTCACCAAGAGCAGACAGTACACACAAGCACAGGGCACTGTCCTAATGGGGATGGCAGCTACAAAAACACATGTCGCAGACAACGAGCAAGGAGCACAGATCTACACAGGAGACCGTACCTTGGTGCGCATCACTCCCACAATGCAATGCACAAAGCAGTGCACAAAGCAGCTGACTGTGGGCTTCCACCACACCGATCACATAAGAGTGAATTTACCTCGCCTATAACAAATTTTTGGTATAAAAAGGGGTCATCACATAAGAGCGAATTCTCACATACAGAACCCACGTAAAGTGAGGGAAACCGGTAAGGGAGCAGCTATGCCATCTGGGTGGGAGCCGTTAGGTCTATAATGGATGCTAGGTGTGAGACAACCCAGAATAAGTGGAATCAAAGGCTTTCTTAAATTTATGTGACAGTGTATCAGACTGCAGGATTATCAAGAAGTCTTGAAATCGAAGCTCTGAAGGATGACGCTGAATACAAGGACCATATGTTTCCTGCATTTAGGACTGTGCTCGGGGTCTGAAAGGAACCCCAGCCAACTATTCCCATGTTGCTTTGAACTTTCTCAAAGCAAGAGGGGCATCACTTTTACAAATAATGCAAAAGTTCATCATGCTAAAGAACTGGAGGGCAGCTTTGGCATGACTTTAGAAGTGCAAGTGCATTGTGTCAGGGAGGCCACCACCTAGATACATCCCCTTTGCAGCAATCACATTTTAAATGCTCCACACTACTGAAAAGAGGCTCCCCAAGCTACGTCTATGGGGCTGACTCTTTGTTTGCTTCATTGGGCTGAGAGCACTGTATGATGAACAAATCTTCTCGGCTACTTTTTTTTTTTCAAATCTCAGAAGAGGCAGGCCCAAAGCCCAGTGGAAATCCTGCATTGGACCCTTGTGTGATCATTGCAATCATACCATCCAGCTCAGAAGTGCCTGTAGCTAGGATTTTTGAAGGATCCATTATGCATAGAAAGTTCAGCTTTTCTTACTCTTCTCCTTGCAAAGCATTTTGGCTGTACTGAAATGTAGCTCATTCACTGATTCTCACAGCAACGGTTTACGGGCACAGCTTGCGTGCATCTATTATCATAAAATACAGACTATAACTTTTGACCTTTTGTGAAATGGTCAAGCAACAAATACAGCAGGTTAACTAACTAACTAACTAACTAACTAACTAACTAAATATCAGTAGTAACTCTTTCCCCTCCAACTCTGAAAATAGTAACTGTTCTTTGCATTTCCAAACTAGTTTTAAAGGGCTTGGCTGAACACACATGCACATCATGGAAAGGGGTATGGAGTCATTGGTTCTTGTTACTAGAATAATAATGCAGAGATTGTAAATAGAGTTTATGACTTTTTATGAGAAAGCCATGTGAGGCTTTTACAACTCTCACAAGTAATAAATGTCTACATCGATTTAATTGTTTTATGTGGGGGGGGTTATCTTCCATTCTTTGCACTATGGAGTGCATTTCACTAATTTTGCATAAAAGGGAAATTTGGAAAAAAGAAAAGAAATTCCGGGCCAATCAAACCCCTATTTTGATAAAATCAACTTTTCTGTTATGATTTTGATTTTCTAATATACAATTTATGATGTGAAGTGAAATAGATTTTGATATAAAATCATTGCAAAAGCAAAACTCAAAATGTCGTGTTTGGATAAGGTCACGACAGAATATTTCAACCTTATCAAAACACTTCATTTTAATTCTCATTCCTAATAAAGTTTCATCCGAAATGACACGGCAGCAGAGAAAGGTTTGATTTCAATTATGCATGATTTTTCTAATGGAAAATCGCCTTGGGTAGATTTTCTACCAGTTCTAATGTGGTGCTTTCCTTTTCAGTAGCAGGTGAAGGTTTAAGGTGATGATAATGCATTGATAATGCATTGTGGGGTCTCTCCTTCCAGATTATATAATCTCTGATTTGGACAGCAGCATTATTCTCCCTTGCCCGCAATGAGCTGTACTGCTGCCATCAATGACAGACACTCTTCAACGGACCCAACTGCTGTTGCCAATTTATCAGCTAATTACCGAGTGTTACACCCATATAGTCGTGGCACAAGTTTGACCCTAATGGCAGGGCAATTTTCAAAAAAGTTCAGCATTTGGGTGTCGGATGCAAGTAAAATTCTGAATCCTCCATTGAAACATAACTACATTTAGTGCCGCTGGAATTTAGCAGCAGTGCCACTTGTCTTCTGCCAGCTCTTCTCATGCTTGATGTCAGAAACTGGGAAGCATGTAGAGGGGGAAAGATACCCAATGTATATAAATTGCATGCCCCCTTTTACATAGGGCCCTCCAGTTCTGCCTCTCCTGCTGCATGCTGTGCTAGATGGAAGAAATGTTGATTGAACTGAAATCTTTTAGGAAGATCCGTGATTTACTTGAGTCAGGGCAGAAAACACGGTAGCTTTCAGAGTTCATGTTCTGTCCAAAAGATACGGATTTGCCTTTCAAGTGGACTTTGTTAAAAAGGGTGGATCACCAGGTCCTTGAATGATGCATGGTTCAGCTCCGCCGGTAGAGACAGGGATTGCAAAGCCCTCAAACTACATGCAACACTGTGCATCTCTGACTTGAGAAACAAAAAGGCACTCATAAAGGTCCAAGAAGGGGAGGGAAATGCACCGTGGACAACCCTAAATAAATGAAATGGAAGAAATATTAGCAGCAGAAGAAAATCAACGGCACCCTTCCAAAATAAATACATTTCACAGGGAATTACAAATACAAAATAGAGCAGACTGGGCTGGTTTCTATACCTGGTTGACTTTCTCTTCAAGATGCACATATTCACTGTTTCTTAGCTGATAATAGACCCCCCAACCCCCTGTACACGCACCCCCTAATATTAATAGTTCCTTTTAATTCCAGTGCAGACAGGAGAAATGTAAGGGAAGACTGTAAAGTAACACACAGGGCAAATAATGCTGTTGCTGTAAAACTGGGGAAAACTTACAGAGATTTGTAGATTTTAAGACTAGAAAGGGCCATTTTGATTCCCCAGCCAGACCTCTTGGATTTCACAACCATAGGATTTCATCAGGAGTGGGACCTGGACCCTGATACGTCACTGCCCAACGTGAAATCTTCTGCCCCTCAGGCTAAAGGAGAGGTCCCTTGAACGTAAAGCACGCCTAGTGCTTTTATCCTCAGTGGGGATCAAACGTTGTAGGCCATCAGTTACTTGGACGTACAAAACCAACTCATCATGTTATCGCTGCCAAGAGGTCTTTCCAGTTTGTGTTGCTTGACTAAGCAACCTTTCACAAAACTTCCCCACTAGGCAGTGCCCTTGTCACCCATCTGGAACGTGTCCTTCGTTAAAAAGATGCGCTCTTGTCGGAGTCCAAAACTGTAGGACGTCATGAGCAAGCCCAGAGGAAACCGGAAGGAGGTGAGGATTTTCTGGAGAAGGCTCCAGAGGACTGAAAAGAAAAATATCGACACATTTTGTGCGTTCCTTTGTAGTCAACCCGGCGAGGGGCGGGGGGAAAGGGTGAAATCACTTTATGAACTGTGTCTTTTTCCCATCTCTCGTTTCCTTGCAAGAGAAAAAATGATGAATAAAAAAAAAAAAAAAAAAAGAGGGTGAGAGAGGGGGAGAGTAAGTAAGTTTTGGAGAGAGTAGCCAGGAGTTTTATTGCAAGCCTGTTCCTCATTAAGGCTTTAGCAGCCTCACACACAAAAGCTAATTACTGTTTTTATGTCATGTTATTTTGATTCATATTTCCTGTCTGGAAAACAGACGGGAGTTTTTGGCGCGGTGCCAAGGCCAGGGCCACGGTGCTGTACAGGCGGGAACCTGCCCCAGTCGTGGAACGGAGCAGACGGGAGTCGGGGGTTTTTTTTTTTCTTGTTTTGAGGAGGAAATGGGAACTTTCCATGTAGGCGTAGTTCGCTCCCAAAAAATTGTTGTTCTCCGGGGGTAGTGGAAAGAAAGAGATGTCACAGTGCTCATTTCTGGTCAGGAAATGCCCCTGAAGACAGGGACTGATGGTTTTTTAGCAATAATAATGATTGAGAATAACTGTGCTCGCAATAAAAGGGAAAGTGAGGGCTGTGCTACCTGTTCAATTTTAGAAAATAAATGAATTCTCCTGGGACTGACAAGCTATTCTGGTCCCTGTTTTCAAAACACAGATACTGTGTGGTTGTCTCAGTAGTCCTATATTTAAGTGATGAAGGAGAAAAAACAAAAGTCACTGCTGTTACGACTGGGTATTTCCTTCAGGCAATAAGAAAAGAAAAGGGGCAGCCCTGTTAACCTCTGAGACTTTTCAATTGAATGCAAGCTGAGATTTGGGGCAAAAGTCTTTCTATAGCTCCAAGCCTGGCTTGCTTTTAGAAGCTGACTTTGCTTTCTTTCTGGAAATCCAAAAGAGACAGAGGTATTTCTATCAGCTCTTATGGCCACTGTCTCTGTAGTGCTTGAATACATCACAGTTGCTAGTGTATTTAACTTCAAAAGTTTGTGCAAAAAGAAGCACTACTCTTATCTTCACTATGGGGATGGGAAAACCAACAGCAGAGGGCTTGCTCAGAGCCATGCTCCATGCACAGCTCTCGTCTGTGTGTGTGTGTGTGTGTGTGTGTGTGTGTGTGTGTGTGTACCCATATACATACATATATATACATATATATCGACACATATACGTATATATCTACATGCATATACATAGACATATACATACATACATATGTCTATCTCCAGGATGAGAATTCAGGGTGTGATCTGACCCATATTATCTGTTAAACAGTAATCTAGTCTCAACTTAGCTTGAAATATATTACTGTGAGCAGCAGCAAGAGTTATGTCCAAGTCACAATAAGAAGAACTAAAAGGCCACTGTAGTTTCAACTGAGAAATAGCTATAGCCAGACGATCACTAGTTGAAAGAGTTGAAGGGTCATTAAAACATAATTGGTCATAATAAGATTCTTTCTTATATAATCAAACGTAGGTGTATAATTCAAAGTGTGCCAAAAAGATAGTAAATTTTGTCCGTCCTCTTTTTTTTCTGTTCCCTGTGAGCTGATAAAGCCAATAAGCATGCTGTGAGAATTCATCATTCAAAAGTCAAGCCATTTGTTGTGAGAATTTAGTATTCAAAATGTGAGCTGTTTTGATTGGCTACACGTCACGTGGCATGCTTATTTTCCATGATAGGATAAACAAATCTCTCAGAAACAGGCTTCTGGTACAAATGGACAAGAAAATCAAAGTTCATCTATGCAAATACATGCATCGTTATTTGTTGCTCTGGAGAACATCCCTGGCTGAAAACTCATTATTATGAGTGGAAAGCAGAGATTTTAGGGGTATAAAGAAAGAAAATGGGAGAATTCACTGTATCTACCCAGCATTAATAATGGTGCCATATAGAATAACCACATCGTGATTCTCAAAATGTTCCTGCCTCCAACTACATTAACATCTGAAGGACAAAAACATCCTTTTCTGTGACTCCAGTCAGCAACCTTTGCTCAAAGGACTCTCGCTGAGAGGAGACTGGGGGGATGGAAAGCTCTCAGCAAGGCAGCACCTGGGTACAAACCACTGGCGACATGTAGGGCGTGCACGCAGGTGCATGTGCACCCCCTGAGGTTGGCGGTGCACCCCCTGCAAAATGGCACGAATGCTCGCCACCCCCCTCCTCGCTCTCGACACCACTGGCAGCATCTGCAGGCAGTCCCCGATCGCCGCTGGCCGCCGTCAACTCTGCCGGCATCATCTGCGGGTGGTTGCCGACCGCTTGCTGGCGCTCGCCGCCCCCCACTGCTGGCACCGCCGTGGCCACCTGCAGGAACCCCCTGCTTGGCCCAACCCTGCCACCGACGCTGCTGCAGCTGCCTGCGGGAGCTCCCCGATCGCCACTGCCACGGCCCCGCTGCCAACACTGCCACGGCCACCTGCGGGCAGTTGCCGTGCCCCACCAGCCTCCGGGGGCATGCGGTGTTCATAATACAAATGGATCTTTAGCCACTCTACAGCCTCTAGTCTGCAGCATCTTCAATCAACTGTATTACCTTGCCTGGGCTTTTTCACCAAATCAATAAGTCATGGATTCAGTGGGCAATGCCCCACTCTTTCCTGCCCACTAACATTAGTGGTTCATTGCTGCTGCTGTTACTCAGGCCTCTTCTAGGCAGCACCTAAGCCTAGCAAAAATATGGCATTTTCTCTCTTTCCATCGCTTTTTTTGGTTTCTTTATGTGCCTACTCGCAAAAGGAAGATCAGGATCTGTCTCTGTATCAATACAAGTCCTTATATTTATCATTGAAATGCCTCCACCTTGGTGATGGAATATAGCAGCTGTCTAACGCAGAGACAGCATGTGACACTTTGAAACCGAATGTTGAGAAAACAATACCCAACACGAATGCATAGGGAGAGATTTTGGTAGGTAGGTATATAAAACACGTTATTTTAAAACATAAGACTCTTTACAGAATGGTAATCTTTATCCAAGATCGCCTCAAATGTGCAAGTGCAGCCTTTGGATGCCTGGGGAAATGGCTGTTTGAAGATCGTGACATCAGATTCAAAACGAAGCCAAGCTCCTGGTTTTCAAGCAATTGTGATTCCTACCTTACTGTATGGAGCTGAGACATGGACAATGAATAGAAGACACCTCAAGTCATTGGAGAAGTGCCATCAATGCTGCCCGTGGAAGATCCTTCAAATCCAGTAGGAAGACAATACACCAACGTTAGCATCCTCTCACAAGCAAACACCATAAGCATCAAGGCAATGATCATCTGATATCAACTTCGCTGGGCCAGCCATGTCACATGGATGTCTGAATCCAGACACCAGCTGTAAGTTTTATTCTCCCATCTCAGTCAAAGCCATACGCTCAAGAGGAGAGGGCAGAGAAAGTGCTTCAAGGACATCCTCAAGGCCAACTTGGCAAAAATGCAACATTGACATCAACTCATAGTTTCATAGTTGATAGGGTCAGAAGGGACCTGAGCAGATCATCAAGTCCAACCCCCTGCCGTGGGCAGGGGTCATGGGAAACTATTGCCTAGGACTGCACCAAACGGAGGGAGAGTCTGCTGCAGGGATCTCAGTACTCTGAAGCCTCACATCGACAATAGGAGATGGAAAAGCTGGAGCAGTAGAAGTAGCATGTTGCGAATTGAATCAAGAATCTGGAGCCCCGTGCCTGAGTCGCAATACAACTTGTCAATCCTAGATCAGCTTCATCAGCCATCTTTGGCCCTGCAGATAAGGCAAGCATGGAAGACAATCATCCTTGACTGACAAGGATTGCCAACGATGATGATTTTCAATATCCAGTATGCAGTACTTATTAAGACATTGGGGTTAATGCTCTTCCCCAAAATACCATGGGATGTTTAAGGGTCATGAGTAGCCAGAATATTGGCTTTACTTCTGATCTGAGAGACAGCGTACCACTTCCTACTACATACCGGGCATGTTTACGTAAGAAGCTACAGCGACGTAGCATCGGCGGGAACAAACCGTGATGCTGACACTAGGTTGCGGTAGTGATGAGCTATGCCACCATATCTCATTTCGATGTAGCATCTAAAAGTAACCATGCACCACCAGGACCGCGCAGTACCAAATACGCAATTGGGGCATGTGTAGAAGTGCCCAATGTGGAGTTATCTTATTATAGAAAAGTGCCATCTCCTAAATTACCCATTTGTAGTAGTCTCAGGTAATTTCTGTGGAAATAACGTCATTCTTTTTTAAGGATTCTTGTGCTGCTTCCCAACAGGTCTAGTGTCTGCCAGAAGAGAGACAAAAAACGCAGTTAAGTAGGGGAGCAGTGGAAATCAAAGACAGAGATTAAGTGCAGAAGAAACAGGGGCAGAAGTTATTAATATTTGCCTCTTTCCTACATACAAGGTTTAACCTGTTAGGCAAAAACATTGTTTTCTCCAGATTAAATTTCAGTTTGGAAGCTGTAGAGATGCCCTGAAAGCAAAACGGAAAATCAGGCCCTTTTACTTTTCAAAAAACAATCCTTTTATTTTCTGTCCTAGCTGCTTATGTTGTTCTTCTTGATGCTTTGCCTGTTATCCAGCCAGCATCCTCCATGAATTAGCTCACCCTTTCCACCCCGAATGCTGCCACTAAGTTGAAAAAGCAAGCACTTTACAAGCAAATGCCAATACAGCAAAAGAGGGATCTGGAGAAAGAGAAAGCCCTGGTTAACTTTAATTAAGTTTGCATTACTTTTCCCAGTAGGACCTCAAATTTAGTGGTATTATGTTTTAAGTCGTTTGGCAAGTCTTGAGAAAACAGTTTAGTGTATTTCACTAATAAAAACAAAAGCCGTGTAATAAACCGGCTCTCTCTTGAACCAAAATAAGAAGAAATTGATCCTTTTGAGTGTGCAGAAATTGCCTTTGAAAAATGACACTGTTGGCTGTGTGAGGGCGTGGAGTACTGAGTAAAGGGCCTGCTTCCCAGTTCTTCCCCCCGTCCTTCCTCAGGCTAAACTGCCATCCACTGCAAAGGAAGGTAAGATAGAGCAAAACCTTGGTCACTGAAATCTCAAATTAATAAGCCAGGAGTAAGATGAAAGGCTGGTTTGCCTGCTGCTGAAGGGAGATTTAGCACTTTTGAGCTTCGGGGAACACAAAAAGGGGGGTAGCATTGCAAATGGCCTGAAATTGTAATGAAGAGTCTTATCTTCCACATGCTTTATTGTCAGTCTCTGAAGTCCGCCAAGGTTTTTCTGACACCATTACAGCTGCGGTGGCTGCTTGTTTACAGAGCCCATTTGTTTGATTTTTCCTACTCCTCTCTCTCCCCAGGCTTCATTCAAGGCATAGAAGAAGCTATTTACTAGATCCAGGCAAACCATTTCAACAAAACACAAATGTCAACCTTTGCAAAGCAATAACATGTCACTTTGTTTTTATTTTTCCAAGCAGTTCTAACCATTGTGCTTAAAGAGAATAACGACACTGGTGACAATAATGTTATCAAGCTTATTACACTCCTGAATGGAGGAAGAAGAAAATGGGCTAAAGAAGGAATAAATTCTACTTGCTTTTCTTCAGATCATAGTGGTTTCATCAGAAGATGGAAAGCACTGGTCCCATTAACACAGTTAATTAAATCTAGTACCTCCAGGGTGCAGTACTAGGAAAATGTGCGTAAGCCTGTCTTAATGTGCATTAACTAAAGAGCACAGTTTTTATGTGACACTTAATGTGCATGAGCTTATTTTAATGCATATTAACTAAAAAAGTGCTTTTTAGTTAATAAGGACTTTTTATTAGTGATCATTTAATGAGCGTTAAAGTAGGCTAATGCACATTAAAGTGCGTGTGTAGACGTGCCCAATAACTGCCAAAATAACTACTCCATGAAGGAGTTTCCCCTATATTTAGACTAAGAAATATCCAGGTTTCTCAGAGATTGCTGCTGATAAAGGTTGACTTTTAATGATGACCAAGAACCTAATCCAACCTTTATTGAAGACATTGTATGAAAACTCTATTGACTTCGCTGAGTGTTGGAACAGGGTCTAGTCTTCTGGTGCCATGGTTCCCATGATCTGAATGATCACAAAGAGGAAGGAGACACAAAAACAGCTCAGTAGGGAAATGGAGAATGCTGTCAAATCAAAATTGAACCAATTTTAACAAAGGGGTACAAAAAGGACTAGGGGCGTCCTATAGTCCTAGGGTCAGGAGGCAATGACAACCTGGGATGAGTGAGTCTATAAAAGGGCCTATCTTTTTCTCCTCCCCATCTTGTAATCAACTCATATTTTGCCATTGCCTTAAGGTAAATGAGACTCTCCACAAGGAATGGCCTCAGGCCAGGTGTGACCAGGTGCAGAGGTTTTATTTCTCCCTCAAACACCCATCACTGCAACATTAGAAATCCAAAGCAACACTGAACCTGATCCAAAGCCTATTGAAATGAAGGGGGTTTCTCCACTGACATTTCTGGGCTTTGGGTCTCTAACTGATTAGTAATTCAAATGGAGAATGACAGCCTGTTTGAAGTCTTTTAATTAAATTCCTGTGTTAATTCAGGAAAAGAGCATTTCAAGGTCAAGGATGCTACAATTATTGCTTTTAAGATCCTATTATAACTAACACTTTATGGGTTAGACTCTTTTTTTTTATTATTTTCCCAAGTTGCTGCAAAAATCCTTATTTAAACTATAAATTGAATTAAAAACTCACATTTAATATTTAGTTATGATGTGGTTAACAATTTTATGTGTCAGGCAGTTGCTCTTTTATTTGCTTACAATGTTGTCTTTAATGTATGCCAAACCCATGCTGCTCAAATGAGAGAGCAGATGCCAAGTTATTAACAATTATTACCTTTTACAGTAATTTTTGGCAGCCTTTCACTTTTCTGGTGGTCTAATAATTTCAAAACAGGGAACTTTGAAATATTACACCAAAACCAAACAGCACCATGGATTGGTTGACTTCCTCTTTTCTGACTTATTCCAACTCGTTTCCTATTGTGAAATATTTTTCCACCCAACGTTTGCCCAGCATGGAGTGAGGTTTACCCCTGCAGCTAAAAACCATCTTCCCAATGAAAAATAGCAGTTAGAGAGGTCCACAGATCACGTCCAACTACTGTTATAGCACACAGAGAGAAAGGGAAGTTAAAAACACAGTGCAGGATTCCAGGGGGAGTGCTGAACTGGCTCGCAAAGTAAATAGCCTGGATAGAAAATTAGCGGGCATCTTTCTTCTGTTACTGAATTAATGTAAATCAGGAAGGCATCCGCTAAAGTTGCAGAACCAGATTCATAGCCGGCGGCACGGTCTTTTTGGACTGCCAGAGGAGTTCAAAGGGCCCTCAAAAAAAAAAGCATGGTAGGGGGTGCTGAAAATTTCCCCCAGCATGTATTTCACCTGCATAAAGGAAATATTCAGCTGAGGTAAAGCGGTTTTAAATCACCCAGGACCCCACATAAAGTGCCGTGTACTCACCATCTGGGACTTGTCCATCCAATTTAGAACAACTATTTCACTGTTCTGAACACCGCGGGGTGGGGGGGAACGGGACTTTTGGCCTTTGGCGTCTCTGGGATAGCAGGACCAAGAGGAGGAATGACAACCCCTTTCTCTTCCCCATGTTTTCGATTGCAGGCCATTCTTGGAAGGAACTGCACCAAGGAGGCCTATGGTGGCATAGAAATGATGCAAGCAAAAGGCAAATCAGTCCCAATATGTTAATTTTCACTGTCATTTTTCAGCCTGACGCATCAAAAGTACTGAAAAGTGTAGAATCTGTTAAGCTTTATCACAAATAGTCTCCACAGGCACTCATCTTTTCCCTAGTCCTTTCTTTTTTTGGCTTACCATGAATAAGACATTGTTGGATGCTGGAAATTATCTTCTGGACTCCATATGTTTGTATGTGAATACAACAAATGTGTGTTATTCCTGTCTGCTGTATTTGGGTGCTATTGGTCACCAACTCACTTCCCATTTCTTTCATAAAGCAATTTTTTTCCCCAAAACATTTTTCTTCCAGCGGTTCTGCTTGATTTGTTTTTTCTGCTTTTTCATTTTTGTTATGAAAATACAAGTGAGCAAACTGAACGTGTCTTACGGCCCCTCCTGGGTGTTGGGTTCGTTGAATTGAAATTCATCATTCTTAGTCTCTTCTTGGAAAGAAAAGAGCTCTAACTGTATTTCATAAGCAACAGAAAAACCCACTGGAGGCAACACAGTTTTATAAATAATTTTTGAAAATGCCCTGAGAAAAGTTTGGGAATGGGCGGCTGCTCCACGCTATCTGGAAGGGTATGGAGAAGCGTGTCTAGGTACGTGTAGGTGGTAGTATTTGACTTGCTGCCTCTGCTTCCTGTCTCCCCCTTTTCTAAATAGCAATTAGCACCCCCTTCTCCCAAGACCCATTCCCAAAAGCCCTGCCCAGGAAACCACAGGCGGCATGGAAATTGACTGGTTGTTATGATGACAGCCCCAAAAATAGCGCCATTCCTTCGTGAGGTAGCCTGCCAACCCATCATCACTTCTTCAATGGTAGAACAAGGCGGCCAAATTCAGAGCTGGTATAAGCGGGTGCAGCTCCCTTTGTATAAAGCACTTACTCTTCCGGGATTTGAATTTGCATCAGACTCGAATTTTGTCATGAATACTTCATGTTGTGACTGTATTTTACTTAGAGTCAGAGACAATGAGGGTTGGAAGGGAGCTCAGGAAGTCACTTCTAGTCCAACCCCTGCTCCAAGCAGGACCAGCCCCAACTACATCATCCCAGCCAAGGCTTTGTCTAGACGGGTCTGCAAAACCTCCAAGGATGGAGAGTCCACCACCTCTCTGGGTAACCTGTTCCAGGGCTTTACTACCCTCCTGGTGAGAGAGTTTTTTTCTTAATATCGAACCTCAACTTCCCTTGCTGCAACTGGAGCCCATTGCTCCTTGTCCTGCCATCTGCCCCCCACTGAGACCAGTCCAGCTCCATGCTCTTAATAACAGCCCTCTCTTCTAAATAAGCCCAGTTTCCTCAGCCTCTCCTCACAAATCATGTGCTCCTGCGATCTAACCATTTGCATTGCCCTCCGCTGGACCCTCTCCAATGTGTCCACATCCTTTCTGTAATGGGGGCCCAAAACTGGATGCAGGACTCCAGATGTGGCCTCTCCAAGTGGGGAAGAATCACTTCCCTGGACCTACTGGCAACACACCTACCAATGCAGTCCGGGATGCCGTTAGCCTTCTTGGCAACATGGGCACATTGCTGGCTCATATTCAGCTTATTGTCCTCTGTCACCCCCAGTTCCTTTTCTGCAGAGGTGTTGCTTAGCCAGTCGGTGCCCATCTCTTTTATGGTGATATTACTTCCTTTATACATTGCACTTATTTCTTTGTATATGTTCATGCTTCACTGCATTGGTTTCCCCACAGTTTGGTTTGGTTTTTTTGGGGGGGGCAATACAAGGCCATGCTTCTAGAGGCTGAAGACCTAAGAGACAGGCATCAGTCTGCGTCCCACTGAATGATCAGGTGAGTTTGCCGACAATCTCCCATATAATAGCAATGAGCATGTTTGCTCAGATCAGCCAGGACACAAATCACAGCTGTCCCTGCATCAGCAGAACTGTGCGCCACACCGTTATTGTGGTGCTTACTTAGGATGGACATATTTTTACAAGAGTTGGCAGCTTTTTGGGCCCACTTTACAGTTGAATCATGCGGCCAGATTTGGGAGGGGACAGGGGCTAGAACAAATGGTGTTGGACAGGGCTGGTGTTGTGGTCACCTGTAATGGAAAAAAAGGGGCAAAGCTTTTGCAAGGAAAATTTCCCCCCAGTTGTCCTTGTGGGCAACTTGTACGGTGGCTGAGTGTGAATTAGTCACAATGTAAGAAAACGGACAAATCACTGCAATTATGCACTAGCACATTCATTTGATTGTTATTGCTAGATCTCCAGACTATAGTATTCCTGGCCAGGGAAGTCTCTACCATGCTTAATTTTTAGATTAGCTTGGCAATATTCATAGGTTGGGGGATTTTTCTGACAAAAACAGGTGCTCAACAAGAAATGAGACACCAATTCTTTTTGATTAGTTACCAAAGCGGTGTTTCTCCTTTGTGTTGTATCATGTTTTATACTAGAGAGCAGGAGCATTTGATATATTTTGTCCCTTCAAGGGTCAAATGGATTAAATTCTGTTTCTCTAACCTAAACATCTGAAAGATGTTTCCTATTTCAAGATGATGTTGCGTACCTTAAGAGAGATTTAAAAAGTCACTGGGGTAAGGCTGGTAAAATTTATGGTGGAATTTATTAAAGGGACACGGTCTACTGTATTTTACCATGATGGATGGATGTATATGTATATAGAGATAGCAGCCATCTAAATTACTTTGCTGTTGGGAATCAATAAACAGCTAGCAGTTAAGTATGCTAGCAGTTCATTAGAAAGGATGGTTCAGATAAATGGTGTTCTCTTGGGACAAATCCTTGTTGTACTGAAGCCATTAAAAAATTGTGTCAGTGGGCCCAGAATATGTGCAAGGACTACAAAATTCTGCTCTGTGTTTCTGTGGTTGTGAGTGCACACATGTGTGCATGCATGCACGCTCTGCTGTGCCTTTCACTGCAAACTGGACCTAAAACTTTGCATGGATTTGCTACTAAATTAGAAATGGTATCCCCAGAGCTCCATCTCCCAGGAATCTGCAATATAATTTAGGAATAGCTTTTAAACCAAATTTTAGCTTAAAAGAGGATCATATCTAATTGGCTTTATGGTTTGGGTCTGGACACTTGTTCTAATAAAATTTTCTTTTTCCTAGTGACTGATAAAATGCCCAAAGAGATTAGTGCCCTGAAAACTGGTTTTGGGTAGATTAAAGGTGTTCCATTTCTGTATCTTATTTATTATTGTAATATTTTATTCCATATTTTATACTTCCTCAATCAGGGATCCAGCTCTCATTATGTGAGTGTTGTACAGATGAATAAAAAAAGCAAGCAATTCATTGTAATTATCCCTTTGAAAATAACGTTTTCCTAATTCTGCACTGAACTGAAATGAGACCACACAGGAGTTGCAGTGAGGAAAGATGCGATTATAGAGCTTAGAAGCCTTTTTTTTTTTTAGGTTAAATAACTGTAGGAGACATACTTCTCATTTTAACTTTCTTGTACACCAGGTACTCGTGAAACCTTTTCATAGAACAGAGTACTTCCAAAAATGCCAGTTAAATTATCCTTTCCTTAAATGTGGAATTTCCACCTGATATTATACTTGTCCTGCTTATGAATGGGAGCATTCACGTGCGAACGCATTAACTAATATTTTATAAAGTAATGCCTGAGCGCAAATATAAATTTTATTTAAGGATATGCATATTTATAAAGAAACATGAAACATTAGCATGGAGTACCAGCGGAGCTACATGCATGAAGTGCTTGCATTGGGGGATGATTCCGGACCTCAGAGGCTTAATTCCCCATTGCTTTCAACAGCAAAGTTGCATTACCTTTCTTATTTTAGGAGTAGATCATCTTTGCCTCTGTTCATGAACCCCAAACTTCTGTGCATAGCAAGAGGAATTCGTCTTGCAGATTGAGTGCTGAGTGCAGCAGTTAACCCCTTACTCTCAGGGAGGTGGTTCAGCTCTCCTAGCCCCTCCGTGAGCTGGGCAGCAGTCTTAAGGGTGCATACATACCATTGTTGTGAAGTCAATCTTTATTTTCTTAAAAACACTCTACTTGAGACTTCATTTTCTTTTGAACCAGGGAGAGCCCATCTGTTCAGTTAAAAAGACACTATATATCACCCTGCTAATAAGATCTCCTCAGCAGTGGTTAAAGTCAAGTGTTAGTCTTCAGCTGGATGCTCATAAAAAGAAAATAAAGAGAGAAATAGATACATCTGGTTTATAAATGAAAAGTAATGGTTCAGCCACATCAAACTAAACCCCCCTACTCACCCTAAAATGAATTAATATGTCAAGCCAAATGCAGCATGGGCATTTTGTCTCTGTGTGTGTGTGTGTGCCTGCATGGGTGTAGAATTTAAATCTTTTCAGTCCCCAACTAAAATACATCCTTTTGTAGGCAATAAATCTATCCAGGGGAGCGAGTCAAGGTTTAATACTGTAATAGCTTTTTCTGCAAAGGGAAAAGATGGGGAGAGAGCATTTCTGACCTTCAACAGCCATGACTTGAGGGACTACAGGGCACGGAGAGAGTTCACTGCCGACGAGGCTGACACGTTCGTTTGCACAGGTTCACCGCTGGCCATAAGAGGAGGAACGGACTGAAATATTTTTCCGTGGGGAACTTTGCCACGGCTCAATTTCTGATGTTACAACAAACATCATTCTGGCTTTGATACCTTTCTTCTCTTTCATTTTCCTTGAGTAAAATCCAAGTTTTTTATGCCGGGCTATGAATTAGGACTGCATTGTTAGGTGCACTGCATGGAGCGGTGTACAGTGACCGACTATAATCAGAAATCCGCTTCCAGTCGGCATTAGAAAAAAAGTCTTATAAAATAGCCATACTAAAGCATCTCAGCCATTGGTATCTCAGAGCACAACGCGTACCTTTATATAGGCACCAGCCACTAAAATTCAGGCACGGACCAGCTGTGCAGAGCCAACAGCATCATTACACAAATAGTTTGTGATCTGTGTGTCATGGCTAGAACTGCAGTGAGGAGACTGTACTCAACCTGATGCTGCAATGGGGCAGTGGATTTAAAATACTTAATGCTAAGTGTCTATAATCTCGGTTTTACATTTCATCTGAGAGAGATGCCTGCCAATGACGGTCTTTTAAGCAGTGTTTCAGTGCGCAGAGTTTTGTATGTTCTCAAGTGGTATCTGGGCTTCGACACTAGGCTTAGACACTCTTTTAAATGCGGTCACGTGCTCTGTGGTCATTTCAGTCGGTCATGTGAACAAATTCACTAACTGTCAGAAAAAAAGGAACAGAGAGAGTTTCTATCGGTGGGCTTGCTCTGTCATAAATGTTTAAAAGTGAAGAGAATGAGGCTGTAGGCTACATCTGAGAGTCTGGCTGAGTTGGGTTTTTTTGTTCACTGCCCCAAAATTGTTAAAAGCTGCATTACTTCTAACAGGAGAGACGGGAACAGCCCCACTCACTGAGCCATTGCCCCTCGTCTTGAATCTTAAAACTCATTTCAGTACAAACTGACCATGTATAAATATAGACTGAGAAGTGGAAGAAAGTTCCTAACTGTCTGAGCAATGACATATTGGGACAACCCTTCTACAGAATAACAAAGGCAGAAAATCCAACTGAGATGCTGCTCAGTAAATTTATGAAAGGGATTGTATGATTTGGTGTCAGAGACAGTAGGCTATCCAGGGCACCTCAGGACCCTTGCAGTCCTATATTCCTGTGTTTTTCTGTGATGCTTTCCAGGCCCTATGCTGTACACTTCCTCCACAGCTGGAGTGCCGTGCTCAGTTTTGGGTCCCCCACTACAGAAAGGGTGTGGAGGAATTGGAGAGAGTCCAGTGGATGGCAACAAAAATGGTTGAGGAGCTGTGGGGGGGGACAGGACTTGTCAGGAAAGACTGTGGGAACTGGGTTTATTTAGTCTAGAGAAGAGGAGATTGAGAAGGGGATTTAATAGCAGCCTTCCTCTACCTGAAGCTGGGTTCAAAAGAGGATGGAGCTGGACTGGTTTCAGTGGTGGCAGATGACAGAACGAGGAGCAATGGGCTCAAGTTGCAGCAAAGGAAGTCTAGGTTGGATATTTAGGAAAACTTTCTCACTAGGAGGGCAGTAAAACACGGGAATGGGTTACCCAGAGAGGTGGTGGAGTCTCCATCCTTGAAGGTTTTCAAGACCTGGGTAGACGAAGCCTTGGGTGGGAGGATCTAGTTGGGGCTGGTCCTGCTTTGAGCAGGGGGCTGGACTAGGTGTGACCTCCTGAGGTCCCTTCAACCCATATTTTCTATGATTCTGTATAACAATGCAATCATGAAAGTCTAGCTCATCTGAACAGAGGAAAAATAAAAGGAAAATCTTGTGCTAAGACATCAGCTATTGGCTTCAGACGCCACACATCTAGGTTTAGTGCCTGCCTCTGCAATGGACCTCCTGTGTGACCATTATCAAGTCACTTTGTGGCTCTGCCTCCGTTCCCATCTATTAGAATAAAAACACCCATGCTTCCTTTCTCCGACCCTTGATCCATCTCCTCTATTCAGAGTGCAAGCTCTGCAGGGTAGTGGTGGTCACTAGCAATATGCTTGTACAGTATTGAACACATGTGGGGACCTTATCTCAATAATGGATATGGCAATGACTTACAATGGAGCGAGAAGGCAGTGTGGGGATTTACCATGAGGCAGCTGCTCATGTGTGTACTTTTCCACTAAGTGGAAACCAACCTGCAATAGCTTAGCCCTCAACGAAGGATGGGTAAATTACCTTGATTTATCACCTACTTACCAAAGGCAAGAGCGTGCACATAGAGAGTTACCATGGAGCAGACCATGCACAGTAAAGACCTGCCCACTGTTACCTCCCCCCAAGAAATTGCTCATACATTCAGACCCTAAGACCTCATTTGCAATACAATTCTGCAATTTGTCTCAGCAACAACACATCCCCAAGCCAAGCCAGCAGTGGGTAATGCATTTAGTTGTGGTTCATCAAGCGAAGCATAACAAATTAACACCCAAACTGTGACAGGAGGCTTTTATAGTCGCTTGTTTAGCTTTTGAGTAAAAAAAGATGTTGAGTGAAACCTTCTCTTCCTCCCAGTGTGGAACAAAGCAATAAATAATTGGATGAAAGCAGTGGAAAGCTTCAGAGCAGGACTGCGGTGTCCATTTGATCCTGGATGGTACAGTACTGGTGGAACTGGGTGGGGACTTCCTTGGTTGGTGTGGGCACTAAGCTTTTCATGCTGGACTTGGTATGAAAGTGGCACTTTATTGCCCATGGTCTGAAAGCAGCTTTGGGAATGATACATGGTGGTCAGGAGAGCAGTAAGCTCAGCTCATATTTCAGCACTGAAGACACACGAGCAGTTGTGTGCATCAGCCGTCCTCCCTCATGCGCCCTCTTCTTTTTCCACATGCTGGCCCCCGCACCGTGTGGTTTGCAGGCCTGCTTCCTTTGGCGTTCTGAGGACTGCCGTGCCAAAATCCAGAGCGCACAATTAAAAGCTATGTGAACAGGGCTCCACATTTAGTGTGCAAAAAGTGGTACTCGTGTGACACTTAGGAGTCCCAGATGTGTCCATCTCAGTTTGACGGTGCATCCCCAGAACACTAGCATGTGGTTGCACCCGTGCACAGATTATTCATGTTGCTGTGTTAGCTCTTATACCATGAGCCAGGTAGAGTTGGCATGGGAAACTCCCTGGGCTAAACTCTGTCTGTAATGCAAACCTGGTGAACAGGAGAGGTTCACATCCCTGACGATGATGGGATCCCATTGCATGTCATGTGCCCAGGGCATCTCTGCTTGGGCCTTGTTCTTCCAAGAAGCTTGCTGCTTAGTCCCTCTTCACCCCGCATGGAGGAGGTCATGTTGGTTCGGGCTACATTTCAGAGCCATTCTCTACTGGTTGCCCCTATGCCTGCCCCATGTGACAGGGAGGTATTACAGAGTCATTAAGCCAACGGGAATATTCTGGCTGAGTCAACGTTATCTTGTTTATTTCCTATAGGGCCAAGTAGGAGTAAATGTCATTTTACCTCCTTACGCATGTATAGCCTACCCTCTCCATCCAGGGAGATGGTTCCCCATAGACAGTTAAGCAATGGGAGTTATTATAATGGAGATAACACTGTGCTTTTGCTTTACCACAGTGTAGATCAACTCGATCTACAGGCCGTCCATAAGCAATGCTAAAAAAGTTGCTGCTTCTGCTAATGCCTGTTATCACCATCAATAAATTTCACTTTGCACCTTTAATAGATATTTATTTGAGTATCAATGTTGCTAAATAGGAGCATTTAAAAAACCCAGCCAGCTGTGCTACACAAGACTGCAAGAAAGGCCACCTAGCTGTTTTGGCAAAGTTCCTCTTGCTGTTGGCTGAACTTTGGGGTCACCGTTAATAGGATAGCACTGTTTATTATCTCATAGAGATCATTATAAATAGATGCTGTTAAAGATAATGACACATTGTAAATAAAGGCGCCATATGAAATCACAATATTTAACTAGCTGCTGTTGAAACATATTTGTTCATGTGAAAACAGTGGTGGACAGCAAATGCTTTACTGAATCCAGACCATGCATAGGCCACGGGCTCTTTGGAGTCATACTTTGGTTTAGATTTTAATACTTGCTTGTATGCATACTATGATCACTTCCACCGTAGGGGGAATATCATTTATTTTTACTGTCCAAAAGATTCAAAAGAGCTTTATAAACATTCATTGTTAAGCCTCAGAATAGGTCAAACCTATTGCTCAGATGGGGAAACTGATGCATGGAGGGGGCTAAGGGCCTTGCTCTGCACCACACTACATCTCAGTTGCACAGCCAAGAATAGAGCCCAAGAGGCAGATCTTCCACTAGGGTAAATTGCCATAGCTAGTGGATCCCCATGCATTATAAGTTTGTGCCAGTTGACGATTTGACCCTAGAAACCAGAATCCATTACAACCCCCAGGCTGCACCCCGCTATGCTGAAAAGCCTTATGCAACCAGCTCAATCCC
Organism: Crocodylus porosus; assembly: GCF_001723895.1. Taxonomy (NCBI): domain Eukaryota; kingdom Metazoa; phylum Chordata; order Crocodylia; family Crocodylidae; genus Crocodylus; species Crocodylus porosus. The sequence goes on along the minus strand of NW_017728915.1, from coordinate 36,254,486 downwards.
TGTCCTAAGCATGGTGACACGCAAGAAGGACGTGCAGAGTGTGTTTTGCAGGTGTGCACTGCATTTTAAAGAGCTCAAGAGGGTTGCTCTTAAAATGACTGAGGGAAATGAATAAGCACGTCTCTTGTCAGGTCCAATGCAAAGTCAGATTCTGATTTATCAAGCTTGGAGATTAGTGTCTTTTGGGAGAAAAAAAAAGTAACAAAATTGCATTGGTATTTCAGGCATTGTGAAAATGCAAGCTTACCCAGAAGTAGGACATGTACAAAAATAAAAGAGAGAGAGAGACTAGTCTATTTACCTCAAAAGTGTCAGACTTCATCAGGTTCCTAAGACGCCTACACCGCTGTTCCCAAACAAGCGGAAACCAAAAATTACTTGCAAATTGCCCCTTCCCTCGATTTGGCTGCGTCCCCTTGGTACACACTTGCTGCCCCACTCAATTATAGCTATTAAAACTGTCCATATCTTTTAGTCCCAAGCACCTGTTTTGCCTGGCAACTGCATGAACTAAGCAGGCAGGCCCGGCATTGAGAAGATTTATCCTGCTCCTATTCCTGCGGGGTTGTGTCAGGAAGTACTGGGGCCTTTGGTAGCCAAGGGCTTTTGAGTTTTAATCCTAAACCTGACTCACTATGTAGTGCTGGACAAGTCGCTTAGCTTCATTCGAACTCTGTGTGCCCATTACTACAATGGGATAATACCATCCTTTTGTAGTGAATGTGTGCTTAGAAACTAATCAATCGGCCTAAGTCACCACTGGAGAAGGTACACTTGCATTGTTGCACCAAATCCTAAACCCACTTGCTTGTTCCCACCTGGTTGGTCATGGTCAGCCCATGTAAAATATCCTCATGCATAGATCAATAATTAGCATAACAGAAGCCAAGCTCTTCAACTCTTCACCGAAATGTTTCCACCTCTCCCTTCTCCCTGTCACTTGTTGGCAGCCTCAACATGGACATCATCTTCTTACCAGTCAGCAAAACATTATGCACATTTTGTTTATCTGGAAATTATAATAGCCCAACCAGTTACTCAAGGCCAAGTAGGTGAGTGTCAACCTCCTAAAAAGTATTGACATTTTATTACTGATGCATGTTGCATGGTTTAAGTGCCAATGCCTTTTTCATATTGAAGGGTATCCAAAACCCATTGAAATCAATGGAGTCTTACTCAGTCAAAGTAAAAGGTTCCATTAAAACAATGTCCAAACATCCTCAGAAGGGAATATTTTCAGTTTGCAAGGGCCTAATAATGGGTCAAATTCACCTGTTCCTGATTACAGAAATGCCAGAACCATCCTGCCTATAAATTCCCAAGCTGGTTAACCAAGATCCTGAGGAAGAATGTGTTTGCAAGATAATGTAAGGGCATCAGCTCAGAGTGGTTCCTATCCCAGCTTCTGTATAGTTCAAACAGAGAAGTTCATAGTCTTTGAACTGCTCTCCTCTGTCATGGCAGTATTGAGCATCAGGATGAAGAAATAATTATACAGGATGAAGGGTCTTACTTAACAGACCCTTAAAGGAAGCCCAAGTCAGGCAGAAGCAGCAGTATGATAAGTCAACCAGGGCAAAAGGTCTGATTGCTATTTCCCTTCCAGACTCTGTGAATACTTGCCTGAGTAGCAAGAACCATTTCATGTCCTGAGACAGCCTGTGGCTTTTATCTATAAAATACCCACTCCACCAGGCAGCAGCAGATGTTTCATGTAAATCTTCCATAGGACGTAAATGTCCAAAAGGTCAGCTGACCAGATGTACAGATAGAAATGGGGAGATGGAGGAAATAGCCTTTCCCCTAGAGAAGGATCAGGAAGGATTTTTCATTAGTGCTTTGGATTCAGGAAATGCAGTTTTGGAGCTATTAATAGAAATTGCCTCTTACAGGCTTCATGGAAGCTCCTGAACAACAGGCCTCAAGGAACGAGGAAATGACGATTAGTTTAAAATCCTTCGAGGCTGTTTCACCCAGGGGTGAATCAGTAATAAATTCTGACTTGTGCTCCTTCACCAGAAATGATATACTGATTTGCTGGCTTTACACTGATTTATGATCAGAACCTAGCTTCTCCCATCGGTGGATCTCGGGGAAAGACTGGGGAGGATGGAATTGGGTCTGGGTAAAGTCCATTACAAAGTGTAGGCTACTTATTAAGAGGGACTGACTTAGTGATGTATTAACAGGGAACATGAATGGCTTGAGGTCTTGGAAGGAACTGCATTCATTTGAGAACCGGAGATGGTTCAGGTGATGTAGTTCCTTCATGACGAAGTGTGCATGAGCTGGGGAAAATAAAGGGGATCTTTTCCCTGTGGGCCTTCCAAACTCCTGTTTGCAATATGATGCTGAAGAAATGCTGACCTACTGCTTATGGACCAAGAGGGGCTCGGCTTAAAATTTGGAAACCCAAGTCCAAATTCTTGCACTGTCACAACGTTCATCTGTGACCTTGTTCAAGTTATTGTGGGCCTGTCTACACCTCCTCCATGTTGAGCTCAAGACACCAGTCCTGCCCACTTGCTTCCACACTGCATGCACCAAATCCCAGAATCAATCTGATCTGGCATGTCTATAAAATCACTAAGCCACTAAGGCAGCTATATTGCCAATATTTGGTGTGTGAGGAGCATGGTTGAGTGGGTCGAGTGTGCTTCTCAGAGGTTCAGAAGATATTGAAAATTCCTTATTTTCTTCCTATTCCTCAGTTTCCCACATGCATTCAATATCATAAGGCACTTGGAAATCCTATTGTCCAGAACCATGTATGTATCATAGCTAAACAGATATTTTTAGGACCCCTGTAAGGTTTTTGTACAGTCCTGTACAGTTCTCTGCACACGCACCATTTTTTTTAAATCTTCAGTATGGCATTCCCTTGACAAGGAGGGGCTTGTGATGACAATAGGGAAGATTTCTGAAGCAGATTCCTCTTGTGGGCATACAGGAAATTTGTGAACGTGAGCAAAAAAATAGCAGCTGCAACTGGTTTTGTTACTGGTCATAGCCGGCCTTTTTCATTATATTCGTTACAACAATTTGCAGTCAAAAGCCAGGGGTAGTAAGTGCAGAAAGGTGGTTCCATTTGGCCCTCCAGAATAAAGACATGGTGTATTTCACAGCAACATTGCTCCACGTCTGTCATGCACCTCTATTCCTCTTCCTGACAAGAAGAAGAAGGGTAGAACAAGCACTTTTCACTATTTCTCAGTATTTATAGAGTGAGGTGCAGCAGATGGGGCTTTCATCCTCCACAGTTGCCTTCAATTACAAAAAACATGAAACTTATCATTTCAGCTCTTCTTTCTGCAGCCTCTTTGCCATTCTTCTCCCTTCCCTTTGGATATAGGACAGAGCTAGATGTACTAATACAACTCACGATGGAGTCTGAGATAATGTCTCTTAGCTTCCACATCTGTAAAATCATGATAACCTACCATGTGATGCCATGTTGAAGATGCAGATCCCTAGGCAAGTACCACTTGATTATTATCAGAACCCCGTACAGAGCAGATAGTTTGTATGTTGGCAATGGTCTCATCCCGCTTAGAATGAAATGTCTGGGCACTAACATACAGTTTCTATTAATTACCATAAGCTTTACAGCAGGGGCTCCACCTTAGGAAGGCCAGGAGCAGATGGAAGGCTATCTCGTCATGCCATGAGCAGATGGAAGGCTATCTGGTCACGATCTTTATAAGTCAAATGGCAGTGTTACAATTAAATCCCAACTCGATGGAAGGGGGTGTGGAAGAATAAAACAACAATATCTCAGTTCCTAAGGATATGACAACATTGCTCCATCTCATACACATGGCAGTATGAGAATTTCTGCCTAATAAAGTAGATATTTTTTTTACTGTGCTTTTTGATGCTCTTCAATGTCACACAGCAACCTCTTATACAATGGGCTTGTTCTATATACTCTTCATGTATCTCAACATTTCAGGCTGGGACCTTAAGATGGTATAAGTTGACCCAACTCTCTTGGTGTTGGTGAAGCTACATCACTGAAAGATAAACACAATCCTCATAGGAGAGGAGAAACAGTTCCTGCTAGTCTCAACTATTTAATTTCAAATTCAGGTTGCCATCTCTCAACAGGAAGTACATGCTGGCCTATACACCTGGGGTAATCCATGGTAAGACCCCAGAGTCCTTCCAGTGTAACATGGCAGTTGCAGACAACCAGCTGAGAAAATATTTGTCCAGTCATAAAATATAGTATCCCAGGGAAACACTGAGCATCAGCACAAGAAGTACTTACATTTCTTATCTCCCATCTACTGCTTCTCCTGTACCCTTTCTGTCTGCGTTCTAGAGGTGAGTGGGTGTTAATTCACATACGTTTAGTCCATGATTGGATGCCGAATGTAAAAGCTGAACTGTTTAATCTAGAAACCCATGAATGTTGATCTGTCGAATCAATTTCCACTGCCACGGAAGTAGCAGGGTTCTAATCCAAATGTAATAATTACCCTCTGTGGGTAACCCAAGGCAGGTCAGCATTTTATTTGCAGTTACAGAAGTAAAGCCATATACATAGAAGATATATAAGCCAGTTGATTTCCACCAACCTCATTCTTTTCGCTTAAAATATTTTCTCCCTGGGCCCATTTTTCTTGATGAAGAATCCTCACTTCTTCAGTATCTGGATAATATTATACTGATTTTTTGTAAGTATTTATTAAGGAGGGGCATTGAGGGCCCAGCTGAGAGTAGGGCTCCAATGCACCAGGTGCTGTGCATGTGTGTGATACAAGGAACTGGCAGACTTATTAGACTAGGTGGGCAAAGGGTGCAAAGTGGCACAGAGAGGCAAAGCAACTTGCGCAGAAAGACCTAGTGTGTTATTGGCAAAATCAGGGATAGAATCGGCGATCCCCTTGTCCCATGCATCAGCCACCAAAGAACACAACTCATGCTTGGTGCACATCCAATGTCAGTCACTTTTGATGGTTGTATGGACTCACCAGTGCATTAACAATGTATTGAAACTTTCATAGGTTTGGGGGGTTTTTTAAATCTCCATTTCTTTATTCAGCATCATTCTCCAAACACTTACACAAGTGAGTAACTCTAAGCCCATGGGGTGAAACCTTGGCTTTACTGAAGCCATTTGAGAGCTTTGCCATGGGCTTCAATGGGATCAAGAGAGCGCCTGAAGTCCACTGTAATCAATGAGAAGACTATCACTGACTTAGCAGGGCATTAGGTTAGGTCCATACATACCTCAGTGTAAATTGTCAATTGTGTCAGAGCCTAGGTGTGCATGGGGGTGAGTCACTGAGGTTGTGAAGTTTTTTTTCTCTGGAGGCTTCTGCCTACTAATGGCTGAAGTTGCTTATGCAGAAATCTTTCATAGGTCAGCAAAATGGCTGTTATTTATCTCATAGAAGGGAGGCATTTTAAGGGCTTTGTTCCTTGGCTGGGTGACATTTTTATGGCATGCTCCTGAAATATATCTGCAAAATCCGTGCATCTCACATTGATATTCATACTGGAAAAAAAAAAAGAATATGGAAGACTTTTCAGGAAAAATATACTGAGTATTTTTCCATCTTGGCCTGGTCCTGTATTGACGTGTGATTTTACAGGTCTGTGCCAATGGCTCATTTTTTGGGGGTTGTTTTTTGTTTATATAAAGGAATACATTTCACTGTCGATACTATAGGAAAAAAGAAAAAAAATTGGAAGAGACGCATGTGTTTGATTGCTGGGCATTTTTCTTTTCCTTTTTTTTTTTTAATGGTTCTTATGTTCCCTTGTACTGAGATGTCACAATGGAGGCCACGTCAACTATTTTTCTTTCTTTCTTTCCTTCTGAGGCGCTTTATGCTTTTCTTATTCCTCTACCCTCCTAAGTGTCATCATAGAAGAAAAGGCCTTTAACTGCTTCCTATACCACGGCACTATGATTGAAGGATGCTACCTTTTAAACTCCATAGAGATGTCGCCAACCTGCGTCCCTCGAGGGCTTGATTGACAAGGGTATTGTAAGCTCCCAATTGGCCCCAACCTGGTAAGCACCAAATTCACCTGTGATCAAGAAGCGTGTATCATCACCTGACAGCTCCAGCCCCATTAGCGGAGGAAAGCTCATTAAAGAAGCATGCTACTGGCTTGTATTGGCCATGGCCATGTTTCACATGGTCCAACTAAAACAAATGCCCAAACTGACATTCCAAGCATAATAAAGAGGTTTCCATATCCGCTGCGCTTACATTGCACAACACTCTTCAGTAGAAGGGTTCAGCTAATGGAAAACTGAAATCGGTTAGGAAACAAAAGAAGGAAAGAAAGACATTGTCCCCTTTTTCAACATCCTTTCTTGCTTTCAGATGTGAAGGGGAAAGGGGACATTGAGAAAAATGCAAAGAGCAAACATTTTAAAATGCCAACAAGAGCCTTTTTGGAAGCTGATTAGAACCACACACAACAACAACAATTAGAGTTGCAGAAAATGAAATGGAGACAACCTTTGCTCTGTTCTGAGTCCTGTAACAAATGCCAGCGTTCCTCCTGACTTTACAGCTTTTTCTTGGCCTATCTGGGTGAAAGGCTGATTAAAAATGGGGCTGGGAATGTATGTTGAAAAGCCTCCCAGAAAGTAATCCTAGTGCAAGGGGATACTGAGACTTGCAGTAAATCATTCCTGGCTGTCTGGATCACTTATCGCCTACAACAAGTAAGGACACCCAGAGTTGCAGATCTATGAAACTGCATATCAGGGCTCCTTTTCTTCAAAAGAAGTCTTTGCCTCTACTGTAGGCTGCCTAGAGCAAAAATCAGACTTAGATCTGAGGGCACCAAAAGGATTGTCAAGAAACTGTTAAAAAGTGTAGACATGGATGGAAAGAGATTTAGCTCCTCCAAAACCATTTTTTCCTTCAGTGGTGTCTTAGGTAAAACAAAATAAACCAAGAGCATTAAATTTCACTGAGAGAATGACTGTGAGGTCTGCTGTACAAGCCAGACTTTCCAACCATCCATTTAAAAAAGCGGTTACTCAATTTGGGTAAAAAAAAACACTTACCCAATTTCCGAGCAGTCTGTGAATCTTGAGGTCTGTAACAGATATAGGGGGAAAAGAAAGCTTATTTATAACAAAAATTGAGGTCTTCCTTGAGGAGCATTATAATGATGCGATCAGCTTTTCACGCTGAATGGCATATTATTGATCATGTTGTATTTTGTTTTTCATCCACAAGAGCTTTCCGGAGCATAACATGTCATTCCTTATTAACTCAGAAAGATGGGCAATGCCAGCTGCTCTGGGTACTGCTGCTCTGCAGGGTACAGCAGCCACTAACGTTTTAAATTATGGTGCCAGTTTATGCAAGATGGGCCAAACTGGAAATAGCTGGTTCATGGTAAATTTAACATCTATTATATTATTATCTATTATGTGTTATTATCTAGCTATATGCTATTATATATCTATTATATATGTTAGAGGAGCATCTGCTCAGTACACTAATTGAAGAAGGAGTCTTAAACTTTGCAAACAAATGAAGATCTTGAAAGTGCAAAATCCCTGCCGGGTATAGTAACACCTTGAACACAATTCTCTTATGTTCACGAAAACTTAGTTACAGTGGCAAGGAGTACTGGTTTGTATTCTGAGCCCTGAGTAATAGAGACCTGGTGGTCACTGCTGATGAGAAATATCTTTTACAGGATGAAGGCAGAGTTATAAAATAAACCTTTCCTGGTGCAGGCAAGAGCAAGGAGGTATCAAGAGGGTCCATACAATTGGAGATAATATAATGACCAGGAAGCAATAGTGCACCAGGTTCTTATCTTACAGATTATCAGACCTATGATGTTTGCTTAGCTTTTCAAAACCCTTGAATACTCTCCAGTGTCATTATTAATTTAATGTAATCGATCCCACATTAACCAAAGAATAATTTTCAAGTCCCTGCTACTGACATTTAAGATCTGTGGGACTTACCAACACCTCCATAAGCTGGTTTCTGCTTCCATTAAGCATAAACCATTGTCACCCCCCCTTTCTTCTCTACATGCAAGACAGTGCATCTGTGGAAGAATTCTTTCCCCCAAAAGACCTGTGTTTTCAGGTCACATTTGCAAAACCATTGCAAAGAGCAAGTGGGCCTAAAACGTGTCTCACAAATTGTTAGCGTGAGAAAACAAGGGTTTTCCTTTTCCAGCTTTCCAAGCTCATTCAACCTCTTGAACTTCCAGCCGAGAAGGCTTCCACCATCCTCTCTCTTTTTAGGTTATGCCCAAATAAACTCCATCCTTTTGTAGGAGAGGCTTCCCACAGCAGAATTACCCAGTGCATGCTGAGTGCTTTGCCAGGGACTCCTCAAATGAGCCACAGCCGGCCTTGTTGGAGCATAGTAGTAGCCGGTATTGAGAAAGTGGCTGATAGACGTGGTCTCTATTTCTCTGGAGGGAGAAATACCTTCAGTTCTCTGCTTTAGGGAACAGCTTCTATCTTTATGATCTCGGGCGTGGGGAAGGGAATGACATGTTTGATCTTCTGTGTTTGGGTTTTTCTTTTAATGGGGACATTTTTGCCTATCTTTACAAGCTGCAGTAACACTGCAACCATCCAGATAACCCCTTAAACAGGGAAATGATTCAGAAAATGGTTTCCTTTCTGCTGTCAGGAAGGGTTAAGAAGCTATTAGGCTGCATCTCCTTAGAAGATGGAAAAGGAAAGAGAGAGAGAGCTAAATCAGGTTGACATACTTTCCTTATCATATCCACACACACCCATCAAACTTGAAAGAGAAATCTCAGTTCAGAAAACTAAGAGAACGGCAGGTGCTAGGAAATGTATGGAGTCCCCACTCTTCCTGAAAAGGCTGTGCATAGGGCAAATAGCCTCAAAGCTTCTCCAGATGTCTTTTCAAGGTAGTGTACGTGTATGCAAATCATAAAGAAAGAGTTGCTATTTCCACTTCTTTTCCCTTTCTAAATTAAGATGAAGGAATATACTCTCCAGCTATCTAACAAAGCCCAGGTAAAACAGAGGGTTACTAAGAAAGCACGCATTTTTCTGTCTATCCTTCCCCCAGCTCAATGTGAGCATGAAATATGGAGTGAATATAATCATATTATAAGCCAATGCAAATATTTACTTCCATGGAAGTACTGTTAACATCACTTTTGATAATGAAGCCTAAGGACATGCCATTTTCTCAGTTCAATTGATCCAGATGGATCTTAAATGGCTACAAGCAAAGTTTTAGCTGCTGTGTTTGTTATTGTTATGCAAAAAAAAAAAAAAGCACATAAAAGACAAAATCCCACAACCTGGAAAAATAAAAAATAAATCTAATCTAATGCTAAAGCAGGGCATGTTGGAGGGTTGGGAATCCTTCCTATGTTGCTTGCAGCTACAGTCACATTCAGTGAAGAACTCCATCTCCTTTGGAGTTTAGGCCACACCTTTTCATCCCATATACCAGCAGCATGAGCTGCCTCCTTCAGCTCTCAAGGACAGACACCTTCATTTTCATGCATGTCCAACAGAAACTTTTTGCCGAAATCCAATCAAACTTCTCAGTTACTTTTTTCCCATTAACTCACTGAAAACTCATGAAGTCTTTTAATCTCAGATGGAGAATATCCCAGGCATTAACAACTGAATTGCCAGTGGGTTTGAGTTGTTACTTTGATAGGGGTTTTTTTTTTAAATATATTGTCGTCTTATAGAAGGCACCCCCAGCTGCTGGTGCCTGCCTCTGAAAAAGAAGTTACTCTGCATCTTCCCTGCCTGGCACTGATACCACTGCTGTCTTTTAGGCAGATGGACCAGACCTTCACAGCTCGCTCTGGGCCCTTAGGATTGTTTTGCTGGCTACTTTCCTATCCCCAGCGGTCTCCACAGAGTTCTTCGACATCATCTCTATAGCTCCCATAGTCCAAAAGATGCCTTCTTGGGTGGGAATAACTAACTCAGCACCTAACCACTAGTAGACTATAACTTCTAGCTTTTAGCCACTTGAGGCTGCAGATCCCAGAATCCCTTATTTAGTTCTTAGTGGATGCATCTACACATTCATTAATGTGCTTTTGGTAATGCACATTAAATTTAGTACCTCCACTGTGAGGAAATTCCTTGAAGTGCATGTGTCAGTGTGCCCACTGACACTCATTTTTATGTTCTCCATCTTTAAGAATGCCTGATATTTCTTTTTTTTTGGTTGAACTGAGAACATTATAGTCACTTCTGGAAGTTTCTCTAGTACAGGGCGGGCAATTATTTTTGGCAGAGGGCCGCTTACTGAGTTTCGACAAGCCATCGAGGGTCGCATGACAGGCAACCCAGGGTGGATTAATATTAATTTTCTAATTTTTTTAGAGGCCATGCAGGCTGGATGAAATGGCCTGGCAGGCTGCATCCGGCCCCGGGGCCGCATTTTGCCCACCTCTGCTCTAGTATATCCATTTCTTAGAGGATTAGTCTATTTTTTTCCTTGAGGGTGACTCTAATTTATTTTAAAGCTTTTACCTTGAGATACCTAAATATTCATCCCTTACTACAAGGAAGACCTATTTCAATGTATTAATCAAGTCAAAATAATTTCTCTGCCATGGGTTTCTTAGCTACTTCCAAAAAATGCAAGCGGTAAAGACAGAATGGCAGACTATGGGAGGACTTTTAGCTTGTACTGCAGTTTGAGCTTAGCAGCTTTCTTCCCTCATCCACCCCCGGACACATAAATTATCTTTTCTTGGCCATTCCTAATTTATCTACTTCAAAGTTGATTTTATATAACATTTTTAATAATCCAGCTCAAAAGGATTCTGGTATCAACACTCCAAAACCACTCTACCCTATTTTGACTACTTTTGGCTTGGAGTCTTCATTTCAGACCACCATCTACTATACACACAGTTATATCTCTCTGAAGACTAGGTCATTTTCCATCTCAGCTGCAATTCCTTTTGCAGTAAAAGGCCTTTCTTTCAAAACAGATATTCTGCAAATGAGACTGGGTTGCAGCAGATTTTCCACTTCTCATGGCAGCTGGGATAATGTGTCAGCATTTCTATGTTTATAAGACAGCTTACACCTGATGTAATGGTAATAGGATGCTAACAACAGAGGCCACCACTGTAATCTAGCAGCTGCTGGCTGGTGCGCCCATTCTGGGTCCAAGGGTTTTAACAAGACATTTCTGGTCTACACTCAGTATAAACTTCCCATAAAGCAAGCCAGGGCGTTTCCTGATACCAACTGAACCCTTGATGCCTTATGTTGTTTCCCATCCAGAACCTTAACAATAAGTGGAGTAAAGCTATGTTCAGAAAGAAGCGGTTTCTGAGTCTCCTCTGACCATTCATGAAATGGGAGTGGGACTGGCGGAGGAGGCACCGGTTATATACCAGTAGCGCTGACTTGGAGCCAAACCGTACAGACCACCTTGTGGATACCAGTGACATCCGGAGGTCTTCTTCTACAGACACATGTATAGGAGTAAAGCTGTCTGAGTGCCAGAAACCTGCTCACCTTATTGGGGTTAGTGAAAATGGCTGAAGGAAGATCCTCTTCATGGCTCCAGTCCCTCCGTTTTTAGGATCACTGTTGTTGTGGCATTGCATCAGTTGCCAATTAAGCAGAGCTGGAAAAAGAATTTAAGCCCTGTGACATTTTTAGGCACAGTTCCTTATTTTTTTACTTTTACCTGGGAGATTTCCTCATTCATCCTGTGAATTTGGTAAGCGGCTGGTCACTTGGAAAAGCCCCTTTCTGATTTCTCGCTTATCATCCAAATCTGAAACATAAATACATCATTTAACAAAGGACACCATGTTGGGGCCATTGAAGCATCTTGCTATGAAACCAGAGACATGAGTTCAAGACTCGCTTTGGATTTGCATCAAAAAGTTGCCCACAATTGACCCAGCTATAAATGGGCACCCAGTTGCTGGGGCTGTGAAAAGCAGCCAGGCATCATACTAGCCATGTAAAACCTGGGTGTGCTGTTGGCTAAAACAACTGGTATGTCTTAACTGTGCTAGCCCAATAGGCTTGTAGGCTGGGTGGGCTTTTGACTTGATATTGGGTGTTTAAAATTAACTTTCCCTTGTAAGATGCTTGCATTTGATTATTATAGATACCGCTATCACATTCAAGGCTAAAATACAACAGAATACAAGACATTCCAGTTCAGACCTGCTCAAAAATTGCCTCCTAATGACATGAATGACATTGGTGCTTACACGTGCAAAGATGAATAATGCACTTCCATGTTTTGAAACAATAGTGAAACAAAACCAGGCAGTAGCTGGGGGGAGGGAGGAGGGGTGTCATTCATTACCACTGATTTCCTGTGCAAATCACTGCATTAGAGTCAGGAATGTTAACACAGATCTCCTGAAAATCAGTCCAGTGACTTTAACCACAAGACCACATTTACACTTGCTTTTTCCATGGTTATATTCCAGGTCCAGGTATGCAAAAGTACATGAAGCAGAGTATGTACTTTTTGGAAAGGTATTCATTTTTATTTAGGATTAAGGTCAAGAAAATGACACCGAGGTGCTGCGACCCACCGCATAATGGAGGTAACTTGGAAGCTCATGGATTTCCAGGTCATTCTTGCATTAGATATTTCAATGACTTGTGAAACAGTGAATCATTGGAATTTCACATCCCAAGCCAGTCAGGACCTAAACTGATGCTCTGTATTAGAGAGAAAGAGGAAAAAAATCTAGTCTGCTTTTTAGAAACTGTGCTGTAACAAGTTCCCTTCTTTCTCCTCTGAGTTTTTGACATTCAGAAGTTCTCATTCTTCCTATGTCTTGCAGGCGGTGGGGATGTGCATGGGTTAAGTTAATAGGAGCTACGCGAATAAATGCCCTGAACGCTACTGAGACGTCTAAAAGCACCTCTCCTCCAGATAAAGTGTCCTGGTCTGGAAAAAGACTTCCTGCTCCAGTTTCTCAAAGGTCATTTGCCTTCTGAAACTTCTCCTGCACCTTGATTTGAGCCTCCCAAATTCAAATCCAATGCTTTCTGTTTAACAGGCTGCCATTCTTGCTCTTCCAGCCCAACTCGCCTTAAAGACCTGCAATCTTTGGCATCCCTTATTTAGCGCTCCATATATAGCCTATAGCACTGGCAATTCTCTTAACGCCCACATCTGTCTGTGCTCGCCACAACTGATTTATGTTTAATATCTCGAAGGTATGTGGTGCCAGTCCCATGTTGAGCTCCGGATTGTGGTGGTCCGTCTGTGTTTGTTTGAAATTGGGCCCAGAGAAGCTAACTTGGAGCAAAGATTGCTTGGAATGTGAGCCAGGGGCTGTCCAGACAGCTCTGTCAGCAAGCTCAGGAAACTGGCTGCAAAACGCTGGGAAGAGGCCCAGATTTCAAACAACCTGTGGAGCTCTCATGAGAACCCACTGTTTTAAAAGAGAGAGCTGAGTGATATTCTTAATTACAGATACACATTGTTAATGATGTTCCTGCCCTTCCCTAATCTGAAGCGTGTTCCCCAATTACCGTGGTCAAATAGCAGGCCTTGGAGTCTAGCATGAAGGAACACATTTGCATGTGATGCTTTAAGTGTTTGCCTTCCCTGACACAGATGAGGATCAAAACCTGCTCTTGATCCCACCGTTATAGATTGATTCGTAACTCCTTGCAACAACTGCGACCATAGGGAGAGCTCCTTGGGCGACTGTATGGTGCTCCTGTGTGTTTGCATGGGTGTTTCACTGTCACTTTGCATTAGTTAAACATTACTGAGTGGTTTCTGAAAGTTAAGTGTGGGCTGCAAACAATAAAATAACAAAAACTAGGGCAAGATGTTTGTGTAAAAGGGTCAGATCCATCCCTGAGTTTAACCACCTTGATTTCAACGAGATTTCATCTTCTGGTGTCATCAGATCAAGACTGGATGAGTTTCTGGAAGATATGTTTTCACCCAACACAAGCTTATAGGGCTCAAGGCAGGAGTGTTTGGGGCTAGAGACAGAAGTTGCACATAAACCAGTATAAGGGATTGGGAACTGGTTGAAATCTGTAACACAACAGAAGTTCAGTGCAGGTAAACTGCTTTCAAAATGGCCAAAACCGGTTTAAAATCAACCTGAATGGGTGTAGTATCAGACTGAACTGATTTAGGATTTACTGATCCCCTCCAGATTCAAGTTAACTTGCAGTCGCTCAGCATCCCAGGATGCTTTGCACCCCCACCTCTCATGGGGTGGGCAGGCTAGGCTTGGCCCAAGGTGTTTGCTTCAGCCCAGGAAGGATGCGTGCCTTAGCATCCCCCAGCATTTGGCCTGGGCCACTGCAGGCATGTGGCTGCATTTCTAGAATCAAAAGTGAATGTCTGTTCACTTGCTTATTGGTTCAGTCTGTGCAGTTTAGACTTCCCTGCAAAGCTTGAATCAATTCAGCCTCAGGCTTTTTTGTATATAGCCTGGCTGAAAGTTAAGGGTCTCTGACAATAGGCGGTCAGACTAGATGATTTTCTCACCTTAAACTCTACAGATCTGTGTGAGGGATGAAGCTCAGCAGATTGTATCAACCCAGCATCTATCAAAGCAAATGAATTGCAATTTAATTCAGTGTATAATTTGCCTGAGCAAATGCAATAACATTCAAATGTGAAATCCTTCTTTATTTTTTCCATTGATTATGTGATTGGGAATGCCAGTCTATTCTGAAGCTGTAAAATATTGAATATGGACTGCCAGATCTGAATTGTACAAAGTTAAACGATATTTCATGTTGGCCTAATTTTTAAAGTGACCAGCTAGAGCCATTGTCTCCTAGAGGGCTCAGATAACTTCTACCTTTTTTCATAACAATAGATTTTAATTCACTAGATTTTTATCACAATTAAAAGTAAATTAGGATCAAATCAGTTTGAAAGAATCAGAGAAAATGGATAAAAAGAAAAAGTAAGCCAAATGTAATAACCTTATTATGCCTTGTGGCTTATAACCTTTCAAAAATACCTTTTCTGAATAGAAATAAAGTTGTTTTGCTTTTAAATACTCGCCTTGTCTTGCATCATACTCCATGCTGGGGTCCATTTATTTATATATCAGTTGCGGTACCAGTCAGGGAAACAGCTAACGACAAAGGTTAAATGAGGATAAAAACTTGCTTTACCATTTTTTAAAGATACAAATTTATGTTTCTCTAAACATTCAACTATCGCTCTATATTCCAGATATTAATAGATTACCTGTTAAATACATACTCCCCTTGGTAAACATTTTGTTGGCAATGCTTTGTTGTAGTTGTCACAGAAACCTAGTAGGAGAGACTGCAAATCAGTTTGCAGTTTATTCTAACTCTGTTAAAACTAAAAAAAAAAAGAAAAAGTGCTTGGAGTGTTATTACAGTCTCTTGCGCTTCCATAGCTTCCAAAATCATAATTGGGCCCCTTCTCAGTACGATGGCTGGTATACAGAAAGTTATTGAGTTACTAGCATAAGAACAAGAATTGGAACGGCCTGCTGGGGTCCTCAAGTCCACTACCTTGCTGTTCCAGACAGCCATGGTAAAGGGATTGTATTCCTATTATATCATATCGTCGGCCTTTGGAGGAGGCTATTCCAGAACCTCAATTCCCTGATGGATATTTCAAGTCCAAGGTGGGAGCAAAATGCAGAAGGCTAAATGTGCTTGAATCAAATTAGAAATCTTTCTCATTTCTAGGCTGTATTGGCATGAACATTTCCCCATTTTACCTCAAAATAATTTACCTAAGTCTACTAGGTTCTTACTTGTTTTTTCATGGCCACATCATATTGGCATTTTTTTGTCCATCTTGTCGCTGAGTCAGAGGCCCATGTCTCTCTCTGTCTCCGTTATTTCCAAATGACAAGCCCCACCTTGTATCAGAAAATCTTGTTACTAGTCACTAATCGCATGATCTTCCACTTTGTTCTCTTATATTTCATCCCGCTTCTATTACTCCAGTTCCTAGGGTCATCGGGTCATCCAGTTCTTCCTCTATGCTGCTCCAGTTCTCCTCTACATGATGATATCTTCCAAATTCTGTCTCACCAGCAAGTTTCATTAGCATAAACCCAAAGTCACTAATGAAAGTACTAAACCAGATTGGTCCCAATACCGACCCACTTGCATTTCCCTAGAACTCCAACTTGATGGTTCCCTTTGCATGAAACTGTTATCATCGGTCATTTAGCCAAGTCCATACCCACTAATCCCCATTTTCTCTAGTTTAACTAACATTTTCCCATGTGGCACCACATCATCACATGACTTTCCAGACATCCTGATAGATTAGATCTACTGTGATTCCTGTGTCTAGAAAAGGGGTAGATTTCAAAGAAAGATATCAGGTTTTGCTTTAAAAACTACCTTGGGGAAACCCATTTTGCATGCTATCCAATTTTCTATTTATCTCCATAACTTCAATTAATTCTTTCCCTCAAAACGTGTTGTAAAGGCTTCCAAACTACTGAGGCTTGTAATTGCATGGATCACGCTTTTCCCCTTTCTTAAATATAGTCATTACATTTGCTGTTCTCCAATCATATGGTTCTACCGCTTTTATAGATCTGTTAAAAATGTATTGTCGCTGTACTTGACATTTCCTGTGCTGCTGTTTTTAATATAACAATAGAAGGATTATCCTCTGATCCCTCCAATATGAGTGCATGGAGTTCTTGACTTTTGCTTCTGTCTTTCATGTGTTCATTTCTAGTCTTTTATACTCATTCCCATTAGCAAGCCTTCTCCTCAGTGAGTATGTCTACATGTTCAATAATGCACCATAGTTACTGCACATTAAGTTTAGTACTTGTATAACCAAGAACTAAATCAAAGTGCAATAAATGGCGAGTAAACTAATGTTCCAGTGCAGTAGTGGATTTGCACAGTTTATGCCCTGCATGCTACTGCACAGTACAATTAGGCTACTACACAGTTAGTGTCTCACGTAGACACTGCCATGGTAAACTGAGGCAAGATGTTCATTTAGTCTGGGGACTCTTCATGCACTATCTTTCATTTGAATTCCATCTTTGCTGCACTGTGGCCAGCTTCTTCGTTTCTCTCTCTTTTTTTTTTTTTGCATTTATATGACAAAAGAACCTTGTATTGTTTATTTTAATATCCTTTGCAAGGTCCAACTCAGCTTGACTTTTGGCTGTTCTTACTTATCTCTACACTTGCTGACCTCCAAAACATACTTTCTTTGCTGATCCATCTCTTTTTCTACTCCCTGTAGATTTCATGCTTACTTCCAATAGTCTTTTTTTCAGGTGGTTACTCGTCTGTTTAGGTATAGAGCCTTTTGTTAGAGGTTCCCCCCTCATATTTGGGATATCAGTTCCAATTCGTGTTAGTGCTTTTGCATTAAAAACGTTTCAGATCTCTTCCATGCTTAAGTTCCCAAGCTATTCGGCCTAGTTGTGTTCACTAGCTAGTTCCTTCCATTTCTCAAATTTGCCTTTTCAAATTAAAAAAAAAAAACAGTTACAAATCTATTTTTTTTACTACTTCATTTCATTCAAATGGAATCAAACCAGGCTCACTTGATTCAAGGTTATTTTGGTTTAAAAAAAAAAAAAGTAATCACTAGGGGGAAAAAAGTAATCACTTCTTACCAAAACGAAGTCTAAAATACAATTAAAATACAATCTTGTTAGTATTAGTGCTTGTTAGTGCTTCTTGCTACTGCAGGTTTGTTCCTAATGTCTAACCAAAATCTACTTTGTTGCAATTTATTTCAATTACTTCTTGGCTTTTCTCCTGCAGACCCACAGAAA
The DNA here is from genome assembly GCF_001723895.1 of Crocodylus porosus. Taxonomy (NCBI): domain Eukaryota; kingdom Metazoa; phylum Chordata; order Crocodylia; family Crocodylidae; genus Crocodylus; species Crocodylus porosus. The sequence continues at coordinate 36,236,735 of NW_017728915.1, read as the reverse complement.
AATTGATAGCCATCTTTTTTTTAAGAGCCCTTTTTATGTTGGAAGAAGACTGTTACCTCCCACCTCAGTCCTCCCAGTACCTAAATAAAGAAGAATATTCAGTTGTTACTATGAGGGGTTGAAAGTTTTCCATGGAAAATGTTTCTTTGCACAGAAATTAGATTTTTTTTTATCATGAAAGTTTCTGTTTTCATGGAAATTTTCATTTTGGATGGAAAATTTTCTGTCAAAAATGTCATATAAAGTTGAAGACTTTGGCTGAAATATGGTTTGTCTTTCCAACATTCAATAGGAATATTCTGGGGTCTTGATTTCAGATGAAGACTATAGAGCAGTGGTCTCCAAAGTGGGGTGCATGCACCCCAGGGGGTGTGCAAGATGATCCATTGGGGTGCGGGAAGAAAATATTAGGACTTCTATTTATATGTATATTTATATAAATATACATATAATGGGGGTGCGTGCTCAAAAATTTTTTACTGATAGGGGTGTGCGATCAAAAAAAGTTTGGAGACCACTGCTCTAGAGGCCTTTTCAGCAAATATACTTGGTCAAACACAAATTATTATGTGAACCTGTGTGGCCTGGGCTGTTCAGAAGTCAGATGAGATGATCTAAGAGTCCCTTCTGGCCTTAAAAACCTCTAAATATATCCTCAGTCAAAATAAATCACTTGCCATTACTAAATCATAAAAGGATTTATTTGAAGGAGCTGAGCTGCTTCCTGCTGTCGACAAAGTCAGCATACCCTTGAAAACTTTTAATAAAGGACTTGATCCTATATCCCCTATTTACCACCTACTAGTACTACACCTCTGCAACCTACTGCCTTTGCAACCAGTTCTGGCTGAAGTGGGCTGCAAGGAGAAGTGAGAAAGTTGGGCTTGCAGATTCTGCCCCCGGTCTATTGAAATCAGGGTTAGGTTTTGCTATGGAGTCCAAATGAAGAAGTGCCAGCCTCCAAGTACCAGAATCATTTGTTTATATCTGGAGCTGACTGAAAAAAAATCCCTTCGTTTTCAGAGTTTCATTTATTCCTAAACAGTAATTTTTTTGAATGTGATGTTAACATCACCAGTACTTGTTTAAGGACTTATTTAAACCAACAGGACTTACATCTCTGCTGAAGTGCTTTGCTGAATAGGGATGGACTGCAGAATTTGCCTGAAATTAAGCACATTGGTGAAAGCTTTGGTCAATCATCTCTAAATGTCTAACAGATGGGAAATGATTAAAACAATTCAATTGAATACTCAAGTGTATTAGTTGGCTATATATCTGCATAGGCAATAAAGATGATGATACGAGCCACTATAGTCATAACTGAATGTGCTAAAAAAAGGGCATCTTAATGTTTTTCATCCTTAAACTGCGTGCACAGAAGGTGCTGAGTACATGGGGGCCCAAGGGCCCTGGTCCCTTGGGAAGAGGGCTGTCACCTGAAATGCATTGAATGCCTTTAATCAAATAAGAAACTTTCCATATGTCCATCATCTTAGGCTGCCCCCCCGGCAATAATAAAAGTTGGTATGGGAAACACCACTGTTGGAATAAAGAGTCCAGGCATCTTTAGCAAGTTCTGAAAGCAAGGAGGAGCAGTCTCATGTGAGCTTAAACTTTGCTGTCCCGTACAAGTTCACCAGGCACGAGAAGTACTATGAAGTTAAATATTTGTTTGCCCCAGAGTAGATGCATGCAAAAACTAATATGCTACCTTCTGCACATTTATTGTCTCTTATTATCCCTATGGGACCAGTCCTGAGCATCAAGTTAAGCCCATGCTTAAGGTGTTTTGCTTAATTGGGACCTTAGTGGATACTAATTACCGTGATTTCCAGTGATATCATTATATAAATACTCGGTCAAGAGCTATGAAACCACAACCTTGCTAAGGCAAATTTATTGGTAAGCAAATATAAGCTACTAATTTCAACTGTGAGATTGCAGGCCTAATACTGGAGTCCTTACTTAGTTAAACCTCCCATGACTTCAGGAGGCTTTTTGCCTAATCAAGAAGTAATTAAGGATTTGGGGATCAGACTCCTTATTATAAGGAGTCTCTTTGAATTACTAAGTCCGATGTGTTTCAGCTCCACTTCAGATACATAAGCTTGGCAGCTTCTTAGTGAAAACAGAGCATGTTCCCTCAAAAGGAGCTAGAGAGAGAAAGAGAGAAATATATATATATATATTTTAAACATAAAGGTTTGATTCCAATCTATTCACTGTTTGTGCCTAAATTCTTGGATGCTTTTGCTTTGAAATCTCATGCTGTTTCCCCCCTCCTTTTCATTTAATAAATTGGAGATGCTGAGATGTTGGTGAGAGAGAGATTAGAAAGAAGAAGGGGAAAAGGAGTAGGGTCAAAGCCAGGGAGAGAACCACACGTTAAATGTGCATGTGTATGAACAGCAAGCCTTCTGGCTTGACATTTATTGAAAAAATAGATCTTGCACTGTATCCACCCAACACCTGTTGAGAAACACTGACCCCATTACAGGGGTTGGATTTACACTGGCTCTGTATAACACCCTATAAAGAAGGCCACTGGTGCAGAAGATTAAAGAATGCTGTTAAGTAAGTTGTTTTATTTCTTTTGAGACTGAAAGAAAGCTGCAAAGTGAGAGAAAGCTTTCCTCAGTTATTTACTCTTCATTACTGGGGATCTTGAAGGGCCTTATATAAACTGCTCTAGTCGGGTCACAACAACACTTTATAAGGTGCAAATGTTGAGGTGGAGCCAGTGCTATACTGTAGGGGAAGCAAATGAAACTGTTGCTCTGGACTAAATGGAAAGTTAGTGCTAATAAAAGCTCATGATTTTGGCATGGCTTCCAACACTCCAGGGACCTATGAATGAGGTTTTGCACCAGTCCTGTAAAGTCCTAGCAAGTGTCTAAGTGCAGCCTGCGTATGAAGACGGCACACAGTACAATTGGTGCCTCTTGTGGAGTTTCTCCATGTGCAGCTTTGTAAAGTCCTCCCTAGAACTAAAAATCATATCTTTGGAGGTAGGAGTGAAAGTCACTTCCTTTACTAGCTGACTTGTAATGAATAGTTCATTTTAAGGAACGTGCAAATGTCTAGTAGAGCTGCGTGAGCACTGCAAGGATTTTTTCAGTCCACGTGTGTCCTCGTTCTGAAACAAATGACTTTCTGTTTGGTCATTCCCTTTCCCTGCTTGTTTTCTATGATCATTTGGGGGGTCATATTTTACCAGCACTAATGCTCATGAAAAATGTTATGTCCACTGTGACCATTTGGGAAAAATGCCTGGGTCAACTTGTGAGCACCTTTTTGTTTCAGAACCTACCATTTGATTGCACCCTTCCAGGTAGAGATACAACCTCCTTTTATTAGCAGAAGCATACTGTATCTGGAAGGCTGAACAAGACCATCAAAAAACCAGAGAAACTGTAACACCTTTTCTGTTTGTCTTCTGAATCGGGATTTTCCATGCTCCAACCCTTCTAGCTAGTTGGCTAGTGGGTAGAAGCTTATTAAAAGTCAGTGGTCATGTCAAAGTCAACCCCTGTGTCCTACCAGGATAAGACTATTCAAACCACTATTTAAAAAGATAGGACCTAGTCCATGGCCAGAAAGAGAAAACACATCTGCAGAAGCAGTGGCTGGAGGGGCTTGCCTTCTCTTGAGACCACTTGGGACTCTTGGAAACAGTGATTGCTCTAATGGGGATTGTGTTCAGAGTTATATCATGTTGCATAAATCTTGTAATCCCCCCATGCTATGCAAGAGTAAAAGGTGTGCGTTTAAGAAGTTGCTGTGAGAAGCTTATGCTCTGTACATGATTAGTCTCTAGGGCTGTGCGAAGCTTCGGTTGCTGATTCGATTCGGCAGAGATTCAGCCTGATTCAGTGGCCAAATTTCCACATCTGAATTGAATCAGGAGACCCTTTAATCTCTTTGAATTGAATCGGAACCCCCCGAATCAATTCAGAAAGATTCCAAGAGATTTGACTATTCAGACATAGGCACAGCTTTGTATGTTTTTTCTACATACCTCAAGGTACCATGCAGCTCATGTACGCTGAGATGGTGGGGTGGATGGAGCATCCCACGGGAGCATTGGGGGGGTGGTCCCCAGCGCTTCTGGTTCACTTCTGAGTCCACCACAGAGCACGCAGAGGACCCACCCCTCACCCTCCAGCTCAGCAACTGATGCCTCCTGGGTCTGGGGGGGGCACTCGGAGGCCCCCCCATGGCTGATCACCAAGGCAGAGGGGTGCGGGGTAGGGGGTCCCCTGCGTGCTCGGCAGTGGACCCAGAAGTCTGCCACTGAGCATGCAGGGGACTCCCCCGCGCTCCTGTGGGACGTTCCATCTGCCCCACCATCACAGCGTTCACGAGCCATGTCTGGTACCTTGAAGTATGTAGAAAAAACATTTAAAGCTGCGTCCGTGGCGGTTTCAGATTCGAGTTCGGCTGAACTGAATCAGGAACAATGATCCGAATCAATGAATCAAATCGCTGTCCCCAACGGGGGCTGAATCGGAATCAAATATGGCACATTTTGCACACCCCTACTAATTAACGTGTAGGTGAACATTCAGAAGGGAGATTTGACACCTACATGTCTGAATATTCATAGGAATGTTAAAAGCTTTTTTTATTAATTTCTTTTTGGCAATTTTTTTGCACCTGAAAATCAGTTTCAGGACTTATCAAGAATGAAAGACAATGGTGTCTAAGGTAACCTATCAGACTAAGGAACATCTCGCAAATGACCAACTTTAAATAGCTGCAATGTTCAAATCATTTTGAATAGCACCTGTAGGGAAAGAAGAAAGAAAGCTGATGGTAATTTTTTGTAAGAAAAAAGAGATGGTAAATTATTTAAAAACTGATTCAGCTCCAAGTGCTTCTTTGTGAATGTGTGAAAAAACCCATCCTCTTTTTATATCACAAGTGTTGCTTGAGGGTCACCTACAAATCTGGGCCTTGATCCTACAGTTGGGTGAACAGAGGCACTCCTCTGTGTTTGTGGACTTTTGTGGGATCCCATGTGTACTATTAGAGGTCTGTCTACACACAGATTTTTTACCCTTGCTGATAGGTCTGTTTGATTTCTGAGAGGAATATGCTTATTTCTGTCCAATGTAATAGTCTCTCCAAAAAAGAAAGCTTTGCCATACAGTCTTTGTCAAACCCTATACCCTGAACAATTAACTAGAAGTGCCCACGGCTTGTAGAATCCAGATCCTTAATTTTTTTAAGTAAAATTTCACTAAAGAAATAAGAAAGCAACTTACCCAAACCCTCTTATGAGAAAAATGAGCAGCCTGTTTCTCCAAGACAGTTATTTTAATTTATATTGGCTTTTCATTCCCACATTTCCCATCATGCTGACATCTGACTGAATTTCCTGACAGGACAAAGGCTCCAGTACTTGGCTGAAGGGAGCCCAAAACTATTCACGGAGACTGTGTTCAAAGTTGGCTACCAGCCACGTTTGCGGTCACGCTGATCCTGAGACCAGTGCTGTGAAACCTGCTGTATGGTGTGCCAGTTGCCCATGTAGCAGGAGTGAGGGGCTGCTGAGCATAGGGGACATACCCCTGTGCTTTCAGTCAACTGTAGGGGGCAGAGGATGAGTGAGAGCCATAAGCTAAGTACAGACGGTCAAAAAGCCTGAGGCTGAATTGATTCAGTCTTTGCAGGCTAATCTAAGCTATGTAGATTGAACTAATAAGCAAGTGAACGACATTCACTTTTGATTCCAGAAATTCAGCCATGTCCCTGCAGTGGCCCAGGCCAAAAACCAGGGGGTGCTACAGCACATCTCCCTACTCTGCTGGAGCAGACAGCTTGGGCCACGGCTAGCATGCCCTCCCTGTGAAGCTGGGGGGAGGGGTTTGTAGGGGAGCTGCAAAGCATCCTGGGATGCTGGGGGATTATGAGTTAACTTGGATCTAGAGGGGATCTGGAACAGAAGTTCAATAAACCAATTTAACTTAAATCAGTTAAGTCTGATGCTACATCCATCCAGGTTAACTGAAACCGGTTTCAGCCATTTTGAAAGTGGTATATGTGCACCAAGCTTCTTGGCTAGGGACAGAAGTTACACACAAACCAGTTTAAGTGATCAGAAACTCATTTAGGCCTATAACAAAAATTCAGTGCACTTCAACCAGTTTCAAAATGGCTGACTTAACTGATTGAGGTCAAGCCGGTTTATGGAACTTCTGTCCCAGACCCCTTCCTGGTTTAAGTTATATCAGAGTCCACCAGTATCCCAGTATGCATTTCATCCCTAGACTGGGCTGTGTGGTGACAGCCTGGTTGTGGTCCCCTGGTGGGAGAAGGGACAGAGGGGAGAATAAACGCTCTCCCTGCCCCCTTCGCCTCAGGGGGCTATGCCGGCCAGCATCTGGCCACATCACCACCCATCAAGGGGTGAGGGGGCGACATCTGAGCCAGGTAGACACCCCTGCTGGGGTTCTACAGGGTGGGAGGGGGAATATACCCCCACCCTGCCCCCTTCACTCCAGAGGGTCATATAGAGCTGGCATCTGGCAGGGGCCAGGATCTGGCTATGTTCCTTCCTCCCCCCCCCAAAGCCTGGCAGGGGTTCCTTCCCCCCTTCCCCTCCAGGAACACCCCAGCTGGGGTTGCTGCATGCTGGGGTGGTGAGTTAAACCCCTCCCCAATCATACTCAGACCTGCTGGGGCCTAGCCACATCCCCCCTCGGCTCAGCTTCCCTCAAGCCCAGCCACTGGACAGAAAGGGAGGGATTGTGGTAGTGCCCTCGAGCTTCTGGCCTGCAAGCAAGTGGCTGTATTTCCAGAATCAAAAGTGAATGTCTATTCAGTTGCTTGCCAGTTTAATCTGCGCAGGTTAAACTAGCTTGCAGATTGAATCAAATCAGGCTCAGGGTTCTTGACTGTCTGTACTTAGCCCCAGTTGTGTTACAGATGTGCACCAGTTTCTGATCACTTATATGAATTTATGTGTAATTTCTGTCCCTAGCCATACTGTCCATGTCCTAGCACTGGGTGATTCTCCAGTGAGCAGCAGCATTGGCTTGGAGGCCGCATTGTATTGGTGGCATGGACAAAGTTGCATCCTTTCCAATTGCCACTCTAATCCCTTTCCCCTGCCCAGTCTTGCTCTGCTCTCTGCCCCATACTGTCTGACCACCAAGCTGCTGCTCTTCTTTCAGTTCCCTGCCCTATATAACCCTGTGCTTCCAGTCCCCTCCCCAGTCTGCTGTGTGCTACACACATAGGCTACCCATGTTGGCCACTCCTGGCTTCAAGAAAAGAAAAAGAAAATATCAAAATTCAAGTCTTGTTTGTGCAATATAAATGGTCAGTACTGAGAGGTGTACCCACAGTGTTTTATATATGAATGCACTGTTTCACAGAAATAATCCCTTTTGGTCCAGAAAATGCACAATCAAAGAGACTTTACTGTTATTTTTTAGAAATGTACTCCACTTTTCTTCTTTATCAGTGTCCAGGGAACTCATAGTCTAGATATGTAATGCAATCAAAGAAGCCACATAAAGTCCAAACAATTCAGTAGGTTAGGAGAGATGAGTACTAGAGATGCAATTCAAAGGTTCTGGAAGTGCATAAACACCTGAAGATTGTCTAGCAAATTCTGATTCGGCAAATAGGAATAGCAGGAAGACCTTGGATGCGAGCAGAGGATGACACTAGGGGAGTGACTCAATCTGCTGCAGACACCAACATGTGGACATAAGCTAACGTTCAGACAAACATCAAAACTTGAACTCAAGACTGAGGTCCAATGGCTTTCAGGGCAATACATCTCAGGGCCAAGGCACACAACCAATGAGAGGTGTGCCAGTGAATGTTGCTTTTTGATTTGAATGGCATTTAAACCATATTCAACTCCTGAGTTGCAAGTGCAGACATTCAAATCAGAGCCAGTTAATGGGAGCAAAAGATGAACAAAAAAGTTCCAGAAAGTTGGGAGAAGGGTGGTATTTTTTTTTTCTAGCCAAGCTTTTCAGACGCCTAATGGTCCATTTAAGTTCAAAAACTTTCCATTACTAATTCAGTTAATTACCATCTTAAACAAATAAAGACCTGGGTTGCTGGGATCAAAGGCTGGTGTTTCAAACTAAGGCAAATTCTCCTGAAGTTACAGACTTGGATGTAGGCCTAAGAATACAGAACGAGAACTGGAGATGTGAAGGGATGACAAAGGTGAGCATCGTGAATGTGAACCAGACAAGAAAGACGCCTTTCTCCACCTTACCTTTAGAATATGTACACACCCACATGCTTCTGAACAGCTGGGTGCAGAACAACCCTAGCTGGCTTCTCTTTGATGGGTGCTGAGTTCTTGTCCTTCTGAGTATTTATTTTGGCTAGAATGAGATCCCGGCAGGTTACGACTGGTTTTGGGGCAAAAACCATGCGAAACAACATTCTTTTTCCCTGGTTTCCTCCCCTAACTCTAAATTCCTTCTCTGTGGCTGCTGCCTGCCTTGGAATGGGTCTGTCTACAAATACTTTCTGAGGAAGACCTGGACACGGAAACTGGAATGTCTCAGAGTGGAGTTTCATTGTTGTCTCTGGGACCAGGGCAGAAATTCAGGAAGAGATGCAATTTGGAAATATTCAGGGAGTTGGCTAGTGGGACTCTCTGCCAAAGGATGATCAGTGAGAAATACACAGCACATATTTATATATGAGCTGCATTTATTTATTCTAGACTACATCCAACTAGAGCACTGGGTACAGGCATGAAAATGAATATTGAAAACATCCTGGGCCATGTTCTGAGCTCGTGTAAGTTGGCGTCATTCCCTCCACGACCAGTGGAGTTGGGGTAACGTATATGAGCTGACAGCGTGACCCACTCCATCCCATCCTTCTCAATTAAACCGGGGGGCTGTTAGCTCAAGTACTGCAGCCAATTTCACAGGGAGAGAAGGGGAGGCTCTGGGGCACTGGTGATCAAAACCATTGAAGGAATTATGGGTTAAAACCCAGCCTTTTGAATTGTAACCGGAAATGAATTGGAAGCCAGGGCAGGTCAGAGAGCACAGGTGTGCTCCATATTCAAGAAGTGCTACCAAGCAAATGAGCAGCTGTATTTTGAACTAGCTGTAGTTTCTGGGTGGTCTTAAGGTGCAGTCCCATGTAGAGTTTATTGCCGTAAACCAAACCCTTACAGCCTGGACCTACCATCCCTTCCAGGAAAGTGAGTTTGAGTAGGGTCAACAGAAAGAACGCAATCGCTGAATGATTACACTCAGTATTTATTGCCAACAGACCTGACAATTCACCAGCCATACACTGGAATGGGTTGAAAAATATACACGGAGAAATGCAGTTAAAACTCTAGCTACCCAAATGATGATGAGTTCTTACCTATAGGGGTTGTCAGATAAGCCAGGGGTGATAGAATCATTTAAAACTGAGATAATGACAAGAAAGCACAATGGATATCTTACCCCAAAATCCCAATTAAATTGCAGTCAGTTTGCACGTGAGCAGTTTTACTTACTTAATGTACACTTATTAACTAAATGGAACAGCTAGAGGACTGCGTATGGAATAATTACATCTTTGAAAACGCCCCAGTATACTCTCTCTGAGTATACATCTTTAACACACTTTCTGGTGTTAAATAAATGCCCAGCAGGGAAAAACAAGAATGAATCCAAGCATTCATTTCTCCTTGGGAACTGTGTTTTTGGAAGTGGGGTGGTTCTGGACTGGGGATTGCGTATGTGACTTAATTTTAAAGGTAGATCATAATTTAAATGGGAATCATCTTGAATAGGAATTTAAAGAAGAGACTCCTTTGTTTTTCATGGTGTATGGGCCCCATGTTGTGATTGACATTATATTCAAAGGGCATGAAGATACTTATTACCTTGAGCCAGACATCAGATAACAACAGACCTGCCCGTTCAGAAGTAATAAGATAGACTGAGCTGAACGTATGCAGAGAGGAACGCAGCTGAAACTCCAGCTCCCCAAAAGGTGATAAGCCGAAAAGATTAGTGGATAAATGAGGAAATGGAAAACCATTTTAAACAGAAGTGAAGGCAAAAGAATGTAACATTTGCATTACAGGCAACCCCCGCTTAACGCTGTTGTGCTTAGCACTATTTTGCTATAATGCTCATTTTAAATTGACACCTGATTCCACTTTAGCACTCGGCGAGTTTCATTATAACACTCGCAGTCGGCATCTTGGGTCATTAAAAACACTTGCGGTCACCATCTTGGGTCGTCAAAAATCCCAAGGCAATGATGGTCAGCTCATAACCGGCAAGGTCCACGTGATATTAAACATAGGCAACCTTTCTCGGATAACAAGTTTTCAATGAGTTATTTTCAACAGAACAATTTCTGAAGTGTAGCTGTGGCGTTCACAAGTAGAGCAGGATCTCGCCTACCAGGGAGGTAACACCTATTGCTACACACGTGTGCACATGTAACTATAAGTCGTATCAGCTTCAGTTCTCAGATGACAATGTCCTGCATCATGTATTAGAAAACAGAAATGCTGTTCCCAATGGCATCTTTCAGCAGCTCCTTACCCACTTTCCTACAGTGAGTTGGGAGAGAAGGCTTTGACCCATCTCAGGGGGAAAAAAATGGAAGGATGGTATTTGCATGGGGCAGTAGCTGTATCAGCTGCTTAGCTGAGAGGGTGAGGTCACATTTTCTCATTTTATTAGAATTGGCCAAATCTGGAAGTTGTCATCTTGATCCCTTTTTTTGGCCAAAACTCCTGTTGGAATCAATTGGAATTTGCTTGCTGGGGAACAGAGTAACAACTGTAAGCAGTCTTCAGCGCCCATTATCCCATTATCATACCAGATGGGCTCTGATTAAGTGTTGAGAACCTCTGACAGGGCGGTTTAGAGGGATGTGAAGTACACTGGCTTGTCAAGCTCTACAGTCATTGTGGCTGACAGTGAACAATATTTTCCTCTGCATCTGAAGGTCATTACAAGCAGAAAAGAGGCAGCGCTGGGTATAAAAATTTGAAGAAGCAGTAAAAATGATGGAGGCAAATAAGGTTTTGCCAATGCCACTAAAAACAAATATTTTGCTGTTTCATCTGATTTATTTTATTGTTTCCCATAAATCGATATTTCAAACAATCCTGATCCGAGAGAAGGATGGGTGGGTGGATGGATGGACAGCAAATCTCCATTCAGGGATGAAAACGGGAAAATTTAACTCTTCATGAAAATTAGTCATTAAAATCCCAATAATAATTTCTCATAGACCTTCATATGTTCCATGTATAATCAAAAAAGATCTATATACAGCACTATAAATGGAGCTCTTTTGCTTATTTAAAACTTCTCTTGCTGATTTAACAAATCAATAAATCATAATGAAACTTTTCAGATCTCATTGGCTTGAATCTAGCCCAACCTGAAAGGTCCCAGAAGCTGCTGTTATCTGATGGTGGGTCTGTAACCTTCGTGAAATGAGCTAGTGGGTCTCTAGCCAGTTCCTAAAGAACAGGGCCCATATCTCCAAACCATCACTGCAATTAGTACCTTAATAGCTGTTTCAGGAGCAGAACAATGAATTCTCAGGGTAATTAAACCAGCCTTCCAATGTGGTCTCTACCAGTCATGGTGGGAGTACATTGGTGGGTAGTATGGGAAAAAAATGACATTGCTTTTGCCTATGCCAATATCCATTATACAGTGACAACATTCAATAACACCGTACACATTTTGGATGCAGGGCCATGTTTTCCAAAGAGTCCTGTACCCATGTCAGCACCTAAAAAGAGGCAGATTTTCAGAAGTGATCGGCATAGATTGTGGATTTTGAGCTGGTTCTTATGTTGATCGTAATTAGTGGAATGTACGCGCTATGTTAGCCATGGACGAACCGGCCATCGACCAGTCTTTTAAAAGAAACTGATTTTGTGTTGTAAACCGTCCTCATTATGGCATTCTTAAGTGCAAATGAGTCCAACAACACACTGCAAACAAGACAAAGTGCAACGTGAACTATAACCTCTTACTTGGGAAGTTAGTGCCTGCATTGGGACCAGATCACCATGTTAGGATACATGCAGAGGTTTAACTTAGATCAACCTAATGAGGGTTCGGTCAATCTAAGTGCCAATCTATGCAGGCATTTGTAGGGGTAAAATTGGGCAAAAATGGCAGGACCAATCTAAATTGGAACTAGATTGTTCTCAGTGGGGGCAGATAACAGAACAAGGAGCAATGGGCTCAAGTTGCCTCAAGGGAAGTTGAGGCTGGATATTAGGAAAAATGTTCTCATTAGGAGCATGGTGAAGCACTGGAACAGGTGGTAGAAGATCCATTCTTGGTGGTTTTTAAGACCTGGGTAAATAAAGCCTTGGCTTTGAGCAGGGGGTTGGAGTAGATGTGACTTCCTGGGGTACTTCCAACCCTCGTTTTCTATGATTCTATTAAATCAGTTCATCTAAGTAGGTGAACACAGTTATATCAGAAATGGGCTAACACAATCTACTGAACATCTGCACATGTTCAAAGTGCAGCCCTCCACCCTGCCCCCTGACCTGGCTATTTTTAGCTTCCACCCCCTACCCCCCAGACCTGCCAAACTCCCCATGAACCCACTAGCCCTGCCCCTACTCCCACCCCCACAATCCCACCTGCCCCAATTTACTTAGTTCATTGAACTGAAAAGTTGTCCATTTTTTTCATGGTTTCTTGCCATCCCTTATGAAAAGGTAGCTATTGTTCAACTTCAAGGTGAAACGTTTGAGATTTCTGTGTTCAGGGGTGGGGGAGGGAGAGGTCTAGACGTATACCTACAATAAATCTAAATAACCAGCATTTGGAAGGAAAATGTTCAAGGACAATATTACAGCTGAGGCATGTGACAGGAACTTTTAAAGCCTTTTACAAAGCTGTAGGCCTAATTTTAGCTCCACTAAACTGTACTGCTTATCCTAAGCTGAGTTTGACCCAAACAGCTGCTTGGTAACTTAGATTTTGGTATGTTTTATATGAACGGATATATATATATAAATAGGTATATATTCATTTCCCCATAGGTTTAGGTTATAAAAATAGCAGTGCATGTGTTTTGAATAAAGCAGCTGAAACATTGGTTTATCCTGGTTTGAGTTATTTTAAGTGATTGAGACTTGTTTTAATGCATGGAACCTATTTTATTTTGTATGGAAAAACTCGGGCAGCGGGGGAGGTTAAAGCAATCCTTACATTGGATTCTGTGTTGTTACATATTCAGATCTGAATGGCAGCTCTGGGGAGGGGGTGTGAGTAAATGGACTAGGAGTTACTTAAATATGTTGGGAATTTCCTAGTGGTAGAAGTGAGTGGATATTTCTGAGACTTTTATTGGAACTTTTTTTTTTTGGCTGAGGTGTGAAAATTGGCAAGTCATTGCACTTTCTGACAGATCACTGAAGACCAGCTAATTAGAAATAAAGTTGGATTCCAAGTCAAACATATTGAGGCCACTAAGTCTTCTTAGGATGTTTGTCTGAAGCATTTCAGTGAGCTATAATATTTTCAGAAAGAACAATATTATTAACCCATGTTCGCAAGTGCAACAGAACACATGTTGTGTAGCAAAAATGACATAAAATCTGATTTATGTGAGTGATCAGTCTTCACTGTCCTTTCAGCCAATTTCAAAAGGGGGGAAAAAACCACTCCATATGCTTTTCTCTCCACGTAAGCGATAACGTTCAGTTAAATGCAAAAGCTGGATTTTTTTTTGTTTTTTCTTTTAGGAAAGTCCTGCTGTTTATTCTGTTTTCCAGCTGGGGTGACTCAGGTCAAGGGACTTGCCAAAGGTTACTTTATCAAACAATGGATCAGTTAGGGTAAGAAACTCCAGATCCTCCAGCTTGCAATTGTATATCTTAACAACTAACAGACTCATTATGTACAGAACAGATTTTTGACCCCATATTCCTACATTGCAAAGTGTTCTCAGGATAAGTCCATGCTACAGCTTTCACCAACCTCCATTGTGGCCTGAGAGATCTATTAGGCAGTGAAATAATTTCCCATGGGAAATGATGAAAGCCTCTTTATGCAAGTCTTTCAAAACAGGAGTTGACTCTGCACTGGGGAAAACACTAGTGGTTTGGAAGAAGAAATGGGAGAGGATGACGCAACAGGTAGCATAGTCTTGTGAATGATAAATGAGATGGGACCCTCAAAAAAGCTTCCATTTAAGAGGCAGTTAACAGGTTAACCATGCCTTGAATAGTAACAGTCCACATGTGTGGAACTCTATTTTAGGCATGGTAATGGAATAAACAAGCCACAAAGTTATTCCACATTATATGCCATATAATGTGTAATTATTTTGTGGCTCATTTATATCATGTTTTAAATTGAACATGTGGCCAGGACCTGTCAAAACCACAAATGCTGCTAAGTTGGATGGCGCACATAGTTTTTTAGCTCCCAGTGCATGGGGAGCTGGGCTCTGTGCTGTCATAACTCAATGCCAGGCTCCCCATGCACTGAGCTGATTGTCAGCTGGGGTTGGGGACGTTTTATTTCCAGCCCCAGTTGACAATTAGCTGGTTGGTTTCAACTCATTGGTGCAGCGAGAGCCCTGCATCAGCAGCTAAGGTGCAGCTGGGATTTAATCCTCCATCCCAGAATCACACATCCTGCCATGCACATGACGCATGGTAGGAAGAAGGTTTGCTGGGATTGAGGATTAAACCCCCATCGTGTCTTAAAGACTAAGTATAGACAGTCAAAAAGGCTGAGTTGATTCAGCCTTTGCAGGCTAGTCTAAACTGTAGAGATTAAATTGAAACAGAAGAAAACAAACATTCACCTTTGATTCAGGGAATGCAGCCACGTACCTGAAATGGCTCATACCAACAGCAGGGGAGCACTACAGCACAGCTCTCTGGCACATAGCCAGCATCGGCTGTGTGTTCACTTCCTCTTCCTGCTGCCTCCGAGGTCTCTGGGAGTTGCATTTCAAAATCACATCAGCAGGACCCTGCAGGGTTGCTCATTGCTTCCTCTCCCTGCTTCCAGGTACCTCTAGGATTTTTAGTCCAGCCACAACCATCAGTAAGTTTGAGCAGGGGAAGGGACATTTAAACTCCTCCCTGGCCCCAGACTCCAGCTGTAGTTTGCCTGGGGGGTGGCAGTCCTCCCCCACCCCCTGCAGACTGGACTGCATCCCCTGCCAGGCTTGCCCCCCCTCTCCTTCCAATGCCCTTATCAGCCAGCCCTCACTGCTCCAGCAAGGAAGCAAAGGTGCAGGGCTAGCCCTGCTCTCTGGAGCGAACAGCATAGCCCAACCCAGGGCTGAAAAGCATGCTGGGATGCAGGGGGATTGTGATTTAACTTGAACCAGGAAGAGGTCTGGGACAGAAGTTTCCTAAACCAGTTTGACCCAAATCAGTTATGTCTAGTAGTACATTCAACCAGATTTATCTTAAACCAGTTTCTGCCATTTTGAAACTGGCTTATGCGCACTGAACTTCTGTTCTGTTACAGGTTTAAACTAGTTTTTGATCACTTAAACTGGTTTATGTGTAACTTCTGTCCCTAGCCAAAGTGACACAATCCCCCTGCATCCCAGCATGCTTTTCAGCCCTGGGTTGGGCTATGCTGTTCGCTCCAGACAGCAGGGCTAGCCCTGCACGTCTGCTTCCTTGCTGGAGCAGTGAGGGCTGGCTGATGAGGGCATTGGAAGGAGAGGGGGGACAAGCCTCAGGGGTTTAGGAGAAAAGGACTCCCTAGTTATAGCTCTTCCATGGACATGGTATTGGGGGAAGTTTGAGTTTGGGGCTGGGTTTGTGTCACATGTGGCAGTTACATGTAGATAGTCCATATGTCACACTGCTCCATCTTGTACAAAGGCCTTTACAAGTTCTGAATGTCTCTCATTCATTGTGTGACTTTACTGAAGGCACTTCAACATGCTGTGCTCCCTCCTAAGAAAGCAATCTGACTTCATGTTCAGACCTGCAGGGGCACTGAGAGGACTAATGACATTTTTGCCCAGGATTTTTAAAATATAAGGTTCGCAGGGTCACAACATACAGTGTTTGTTCCATCTCCAGTTCACGGTATCACAATTTCCAAGCAGTCTAAGTAGAACTGGTTGAAAAGTTTCTGACAAATGTTGGCTTTTTTTAAAAAAAAGGAAAATGTTCACCAAAAATGTAAATATCATTGAAACATTTTCAGGAAACTATGTTTCCGGGGGTGTTTTTCCCCTGTGAAAACCCAAACATTTGTTAAAATAAGGACCACAAAAAAACCCCATGCTTTTCTGTAACTGAGCGAATGAATTATTTTTCAACCCACCCCAACTTTAAAGTTTGAGACTTACCTATGTTCCTAATCATAAAACAAGGCGGTGCATCCAACTGCATTTAAAGTGTAACAGAACTTTGTTTGGAAGAAAGCAGAGACAATACTTCTTTGTCCTGTAGTTAGACAACCTTATTCATCCAGTGCTGCCACCAGGTCAGACAGAAGGAAATGTAAATTCTTTCCACTATGAACAATTTTCAATCAGTTAGCCAGAACAACGATGAAAGAATGGAGTAATCCCATATTCATCCTTTCACATCGGGGCTGGCTACTTCCTCGAATTGTATAGGTTAGTCTGCTCCATAGGTAGCTGGCTATAAACACATCAAAGGGTTTTGATGACATCACGATAACCACAGAGCGAAGCTTGAGTTGTCTCCGGTTTGAACTCCCAACATGTGGGACCTGCCGTGTGCCAGTTCATGAATCTTCTGCATGGAGCAGATGTTATTCTAACTGTATTTTGTTTCACTTGACCATTTAAACTGCTATCCCCTTTCAAAGATGGCTGTTAAATATTGAACTCCCAGATCAGTATTTATCTAGCTTAACTGTGGTTTTTTTCTTAGCTTGTTTTTTTTCATATAAACACACACACACGAAGTTCTTTGAATCCAACAGAATTTATGGAGTACAACGGCTGGTGCTGGAAAAGCGGTTTGCACGGTTTTGTATGAAAATGGAAGGTTAATAAAATAAAACAAGAAACGAAATCATGGGCTGAAATGCTGGCCCTGCTGAAGCCAAATGGGATTGTTACCACGATTTCATCCACATTACCTATGATCTAGGGACTGACATCCTTGTACTCCATGTATTACAAGCCTTAGGAGGTTGATTTAATGGAAACAAACCAGCATCTGATCAAAAATGAAAATATCTCCCCTCTGCCTCCTCTGTTTCCAAACCTGGAAAATATAAAATGAATTCAAGGCAACCTTTGTCCTCTCCATTTTATCTGGACTACTGGTATTTCTTTTGATTTCAGAAAGGGCAAATGTTAAAAAGGGCTGATGGGTTTGTATAGGTGTAACAACCTGAACTATAGAAATACATGACATTCTTGCAACATGAAAGCATCCCAATTATAGACCCAAGACTGGACAGACTGTCTGCCTCACACAGTAACAAAGACTGAAGCCATGCTGGCACAGCGCCTGATATAACATTAAGTGCTTCCCTGTGGCTTTATGCTCCCAGGGAGAAAGAGCAAAGAAATCAGCAGGGAGACCAATGGAAGTCATGGCTTGACAACATCAAAGGACAGCTTGGACCCAATCTTCATGGAGAGAAAAAGGTTGCCAGGATCCCATGAGTTGGCCGACTAATGAGCAAGATGCTGCCAATGCTCTGATTCAGGGACAAATTGGGGTGACCCAGTGAATGATGATTGTTCCCAGTAGAATAACTTAACTGGAAAAGCAGGAAGACAAGGAAAAGTAGCCGAGCAAATATGGGAATGGAGAGTCCATGAGAAAACAGGGAGAGCTGCCTGCCTGGATCAGACGTGTCTGTGTTTGCTGACAGGTCAACGAACAGATCTCCTGAGATCTTTTCAGGCATTTGTCACTATTTCCTGTCTCTGTCAAAGACCCATTGTGTTGTCATTGATCATCATCGTAGCTCTGACACCAACGGCACAAAACACGTCACTGAAACTGAATGTGGGAGATATAAATTCATGTCAAGACCGCCACGTGCAATATGTACATCTACCCTGTCCTGTTCTTACACAAGCTCTTGTTTCTCCTCTGTTAAGCTCAGTTCCCAAGTCACAGCTGAATGACTTTACATGCCTACTTGCAAACATAAAAACGTCGCACGCAGCATGTTGAAGCTTGATTGGCTCTACTCTATCCATGGAACAGGCAACTGCTTCTGGGGCACCAAAATATATTGGTAATTGTTAATTGGGTGAGTGGCTTCTAGGTGCGAGTGGGTAATATTTTCCAGTTCTCCTAAAACTGTAAAAAAGAATGAAAACCAGTTTGGTCACACCTCTTTTTATGCATGTAATATAACCCAGGATAACCCGGTCCGTTCAACTATTACTTCTCTTTTCCTTCCCTTGCTTAGTGTTTCATGCTGTTCTTCTTGCTACATTGCCTCGCTGTAAACCACTTCACCAGCTTTTTCAACATTAGGTCCATGGGATATCATCTAAAGTGTGAAAAGGCCCTGAATTCTGTTCATTTAGCACCTTACAGTGCAGTTTTATTTTTAGAAGACAATATACAAAAAGGGAGGGATGAGTATAACATTATATAAGATGGTCAAAGCCAACCTTTTTGGCAGGTATGCCATAAATTAGCCCAGCATCCTCTCTGAGTGCCACTACAATTGTCTGCTCTGCTTTCTGCTGGACATGTTGCTCTGTTCTATCTGCTGCTCTGCTCCCTGTCCCCTCACCGATCTCCTGGGTGCAACTACACGTGCCCCTGACTGTGCACTTGGTATTAAATGACCGCTAAAGCAAGTACTAAATGACTGAGCAGTCCCAGCAGCACACGGGTCATTTCCGACCTTTTAGCCATAGCAATGAACTATGGTGACACAGTAGAAGCACCATGGTTAGTGCCTGCCAATGCTGCATCGCCATAGCGATGAGTTACGTCACCATAGCTCATTGCTACGATGATGTGGCATCTTGTGTAGACATGTCAGGGGTTGCCACAATAAACAATTCAGTTGCGTCACATAAATTGGGATTACGTTCCTACAAGCAAAAAACCCCCCAAAAGAGTCTAAAATGAAATAAAGTAGAAGAAAATGAGTTTATATTCAAAGCAACCAAGAAAAAGTAAAATCAGGAAAAGTGCCTGACAAAGTTACCACCAAACTTAATGACATATCTCCCGTTTAACTAGATGCTACTATTCTTGCATACAGTCCTTCATAAACTGAAGTCAATGTGACTTTTGCAGTAGTAAATTAAGGACCCAAAAGGCAAGCCACCTGACTCAAGGTGTGTAGGAGCAGGGCCATAGATCTGAAGTGACCCAAACCATTATTTGTGAAGGGATTAGAAAGCCCTGGTGATAATGAGTATCTACAGTGTTGTTTGAAGTCCAGAATGCTTTCTAATGGAAATTCATTGGCCTTTTTCATTGCACGATTAGATTCATAGATTCATAGATGCTAGGGTCGGAAGGGACCTCAATGGATCATCGAGTCCGACCCCCTGCATAAGCAGGAAAGAGTGCTGG
>NW_017728915.1:36153447-36217205 GCF_001723895.1 Crocodylus porosus | reverse complement strand
CCATCCCAGCTGAGCATGTCCCTCGTTGTAATGTGTGGGTCATTGTCCAGGAAGCCGAAGCCTGCCTCGAGACACCACTGCCGAAGCCGCCAGTTGGTCTCTCGGATGCAGTTCTCATGCCGTCTTCCGCGTCCGTTCACTCTCAGGATGGAAGTTTTGAGTTCTCTCTCCCAGCTGGTTCACGTTGCATAGCCCAAGCAGTCGTGGTGGTGGGGAAGGTTTTATAGATTTTCATCTGGGCTAATTTGTTTGCTTTCTCATTCATTATAAAGATCATTTAAATCCATCAAGTTATTCATTGGAGTTAAAAGAACAGCAATAAACCCTAATTTATTTGGCTTCAGAATCAGATAATTTTTCCTAGAATTGCTATATATTCTAGTATATATAGAATTGTATAAGCAGTCAGTTCTTCAGCTGGACTGATCCTAGTCGTGTGTATGTTCAGATTATAAAAATGATAATAAAAAGGGTGGGTAAATACATTTACCCATAAAAAAGGTGGCTCTGACATGAAAAAGTATAAAAATCTTACTAAAATGGGGCATTATGCTAATACACATATACATATCTGCGCATAACAAAATTATATATTAGAACCTAACTATGGTATGTTGACTGGCTCTGGACTCTCTGAATCCCCGAAAATGATTAGTTTAATTCTTGTAGCAGCTTCCAGTTCAATGAGGGTTCTATCCTACTTTTTAAGGATAGAAATTCACCCCCGACCATAGTTCACTGCAAGATATATGATATACATCCTGTTCTGAGGGCTTAAATGGTACATTGCTCTTGGTTTCCATAAGGAGCATATTGCACATACAAAAAGCAATTATTTTCCAGAGCCATGCAATGATCTGGGGCTAGTGAATAAGGAGAATATAAACATGGATGAATTGAGCAGTCAAGTGAAACAAACGGAAGCAAAAGTTCATGAACGATAGGCAAATTTCAGCAAAAATGTGGGTAAGTGGATCTTAGACCCTTCTGCAAACTTTCTGCTGTGATCACCTGCCCGCGTTTTCCCTGACACGTCATAGGGGGATTGATAAAGCACACGCTAAATACTGGATCATGGGCTGCAAGGGGATCCATTGTAAGTTAGTTCATCTGAGTAGCTTTAATCCTTTGTTCTGGCATCTGTGATGAATCCCAGTGTGACAGAGGTGCATGTAAGCAGGGCTGGACGGTTTTCTGATATTTTGGAAGCAAACATGGGCTGCGGCGTTTTGCATGCCTCTCTCTTTGAGGGAGGGGGAATGAAAGGCTCACAGTTGGGTGGAAGTCGTAGGCAGTGGTTCTCCACTTCTGCACAGACCAGGTGTGAGCAAACAGCTGTGGTCGAATTTTCCCCAAGCCCACCCTTCCAGTGCCCTTCAGCCTGACCCCGCAAAGGTCACCTTGTCAAGGGATACAATTGAAGGCAGTTCACTTTTCCTACCAGCTCCATCATGGGGCCTTTTTGACATCCCATTTGTGCAAATTATGGGAAACCGTGTGTCGTAATTTTGGTTTCGATTACTGGGCAGCAGGGTTTGAGCTAACACTCCCTGCAGTTAAAACGGAAGGTAGGAGTTAAGCCATAGGTCTTGGGAAAAGAAGAATTAGTGTTGTCTCTGTTTAACTACTCAGCTTCTCTACCTCTCAAGAGAAACATATCCAGGAAAGATAGGAATATATATAGCTAACTACTGGGAGGGAAACTCTGGAGGAGAAAGAGTCCTGTCACCTCCGAGCTAAGCAAAGAGCTCTACATTTCATTTCATGTAGGTGGTCCAAGCCAGATTTAATCAACAAACATGAAAAAAGGAGGTGTGTGGGGGGAGGCTTCCTCTCTATCTAACCATTCTGGAGCCAAAGGGTTATTCTTAAACTGACACTTTAACAACACTCTTAGCCTTCGAATCCTTTAATTTTAAAACCAGAAACCTACATTTGCTGGTTTCATTCGCGTATTCAATTTCAAAACAAAATCAAATCAAATTTTTAAAAAAATCTCAAATAAGTGATCATTTTTGCCAAACTCATTCCCAAGATGATTTCTTTCTTTTTGCAAAGGTTGTACCTTTCAAATACAATATTTTGGAAAAAAAGGCCACGATGGATACTTCCTTTTTATGACGTCTTCATTGAACTCACCAAGATATTTTTATCACCAGATACATCAGTTCATTCGCATTCACTAACACAAAAGCAAGCAATTAAAAACAAGATTTTGGGCTCCACTAGATGGCACACGAGTGTTTCTTGTTCCTCCTGTGTATTTAACCTGCTATTTTCCCACGTGATCTGCAAACAAACCCCATGTAGACAGATTTATTTTGTACTTTCTTCCCTCGAAAAAGGAAGTGGTGTGGCTTATTTACTATTGACTACATTCAGAAAAGAGGAGGGGATTCAATAAAGCCCATACATGGCTGTGTCCCTTTATTGGGCTTTGTCTTCTATGCCATTTCTCCAAATAGGACAAATAACAACAGGATCCAAAAGCAACTACTCAGCAAGGAGCCAGAAGGAAAAGGCAAAACCTGTACAAATGGACAATTAGGGAAATGATCTAATGGTCACAGAGCTCAGTGGAGACGATCCTTAGATGGCAAATTCACATGCTGGCATCTTAAAGCCCTGTTAAGGGGTCACAAGCTACCGAGGCGTTTAAGTACTTTGCCCGTTGCCTCTCCCCACAGCAATATGTCATGTGTTCTTATTTCCAAAGAACAATTTTGGGCAGGGTGCCTAGGATGTGCTTCGTAAACAGCCCCTTAGGCACGTTGTTTCTAATGGGTCTGTTTTTATATAACAGAATAATAACATGGACCGTATCAACAAAACCTAAAATCCGAACGAGGGAGCATTTGCTGTGTAATTGGAGAAGGAAAATACATCCCATGTGAGCTTACGGTCTAAGAAAGAGCAGATGATTTTTGCCCGCCAGTGGGGTTGAGCCTTACTTCTGTGTAGACAACTGGGACAAGCTGTATGTATTTCTGAAGACCCTGTCTGGAGAGGCCTGGCCATTTGTGTATGGCTATATTTCACCCCTAAAGCACGAACAGGCAAAGACTACCAAAAATAGTTCAGTCTGTCCCCTGTCCCAAAGTCCTTGTGGACCTTTTGGCACCCATGCCTTGTTAACGCTGCTCTCCATTACATATGGGGGATCCCAGGAGTTTTTGGTGGATCCTTCCATGCAAACACTGTAGGTCTTGGGTATCCCCTTGGCCTCAAGGGCTACGCACACACAACCAGGTGTCCTGTATTAATCAAGCTTTGCCCATGGGGCATGAGTATCCTCTGTGAAACTGTAAGTGTGAGAGTGCTGATGTTTAATGCTTCTTCTACATGGAGCTGGACTTCAGCCAAGCTCACCAATCTGAACACCTTTGTACCTGGAGAAGTTGGAGTCTGTATCTGACATTACGCTCACCAGCACCTCCAGATCTGAATACCTCCAAACTTTTTTGGTAACCATTGGCTCTAGATTTAAATCTGAACTCTTTAACTTGGGCCTCTTATGCAATTAAGAGTGTTTAATTTCTAGTGTCATGTGATACCACATGTATGTACCTGGGAAACCACATTTCTCCCGCCTCCACCCAGGATCTTGGAAGGCCTCCAATCCATTGTTACATCATCTATTGTTACACTAATAACCCTCAATTACACTTATTTTAACAATTAATGTACTGTGCCCTTTTCTAATCTCTGATCCAAAACTCCCTTTGATTGACACCCTATCTTTGACAGGGCAAAGTACATAAGCATGTTCTTAAAGTGGCTTATTCAGAAAAATGCCTTACAGGGTCAATAGGACTCACATATGCAGTTGAGGGAACCACGCGTTTAAAATCTTTGCCAGATAGTGCCTGATGGACTTGAGTAGATGCCTACAAGTTCAGCTTTATCAGAGCCTTCATCTCTTATCAGGGCCAGAGGGTTTTTTCTGTCGTAAAAATCTACCAACTCAAAAAAAAAAATATTTATTTTAAGTCTTTCCAAATTAACAGTGAATTGTACCTGTTTGGAGCTGCCTGGCATATAGTATGTGAAAAGCGCATCAAAGGGAATTCAAGATCTGGTCTAGCTACAACTTAATCTCATTCTAGTAGAAGCAAACCACAGATTCATTATTTTAATCCTCAATTATTAAATTGTTCAAAGGAGTTAATTCACTGGGGAACTTTGAAACATTTTGGACACAACGCCAACAACTTGTTTGAGACTTTTTCATGCCACTACATGTATTGAACTATCAGTGAACCTGGGATGGCTTCAGTTTTCCCAGGTACTACAGCAGAATCCCATCACAGCAATGGGGAACTGAGTCTTTACCAGCAGTACTGGAAAACAGGGGCTGGCCCAGAAGAAGATCGTAGCAGGGAAAACTCTGTGTATATGGGTTTTGATCCTGAGCCTGCTGGAGTCAGTGACAAGAGCCCATAGTCTTCAGTCATTCAGAAGCAGACTTATACTGAATTTACATCTCTGCTTCTGCAATATATTGCCATGCACAATGAGTTGGTGGGCTTGGCAAGAGAAGAATTCCCTGCATTAATAATTACCTTAAGGAGATGGTTGAAAAATCAAAGAAACCAATTGTCAGGAAAAAAATGAATGTTATTGGAGGTGGGTTGCAAATATTTTTTGTAAGTCTTGAGTTTCTTTTCCTTGCACAAAGTGCAGTCTTCAGAAACGGCAGTCTTAGGATTTAGGCAGGCAAGGTTCTTTGGGTGAATCTGATATCTTTTTATTAGACCAACTTAAATAGTCGGGGGGAAAAAATTTAGCAACCTACGCCCTGGTCTTCAGGATTGAAAAAGATTTTTTTTTAATTATTATTTTAACAACTTTTTTTTTTAGAGACTACCTACAGTTGATCTTTCCATCATGAAAGCATGTGATACCCATGCAGATCTGTATGACTAAACATACTCTTTCCCAGGCTGGTGACAGGCTGGTGGCCCCATTCCTCGTGTCTCCCTATGTTAACCTCAAGTGGCTCAGTGGCTACATCCCAGGAGAGGGGAGATGTAGTGGGTTGGCACAGCTCAGGCCTCTCTCTGCTGCTTTTCCTCCTCTTGCACCTCCAGTGACAAAATCCAGCCAATCAAAACTGACAATGGGGGGAAGGGACCGACAACCAAATGTTAGAGAAAAATGAATACCAAAACTGTCCGCTGAAAACTGATGCAAGCAATCGAGAAAACCCCATATCAAAATTTTTTTTAAACAAACATTTTTGGTCCAAATGCCAAAAATGGAAAATGTCAAGAAAATCAAAGCCTTTGCAGGAAAAGTTTGAATGAAAATACTCCATTTGTTCTACTGACAATCAAGAGTAAGAGCAGCTTTTGTGAAGAATAAGATATCTTCAATCTAAAGACTTGGATAAAGAGGGAGCTCTTCAGGTTGGTTTTGTATTTTCCATTACCCTCCTTGTCTGACATATCCTATATAAAACTTAAAACAGGGGTAGTAAATCATGGAGAAGACTTGCTTTATTATACAATATATCAAAAGGACATACAGAGCCTTTTCAACTTCTTCTCCATCCTGCCCCACTGAAGTCGAGAGAAGCTTTGACGTGGAGTTGAATGGGTGAGGAGGGATCAGGAGGACTATGAGTGCTTTTAGTTCAAAGAGAATGACTTATTACCAAAAATATGAGAGAGGGTAGAACAACATTAATAAAGTTATCCAATTTTTTCTGGACAAAGAATGTCCCTTTTTGTACCCGAACATAAACTTTCAGAGCAAAGATTTAAAGAATCACAATGATTAAACAGCTATATAGCTTAGCAAATGCATGGCAAATACAGAGCATTCAGTGTATATATTTTTATAATCAATATTTAGAAAAACAGATAAGTGCATAATAATACCCAAGTTACGTTGCCTTGGATTCAAGATCCAATTGTTGTATTTGGTACGCATATATATGAATATCTATTGTTCTCAGTCTTACACATACATCAACTCAGCTGTAGGATCTTTCTCTGTGTAAGATAAATATATTTACATGCACACATATTGAATAGCTACACATGGCACAGAACAGATTACGTTCCTAGTCTAATTTATATATAAAAACTTGTGTGTGCGTGCATGTGCGTGTGTGCACACAAAGAGAAAGAGAGGCATGACTAGAGAGCAGTAGCCTTGGCATTATTTTCATTCCTTATCAGATTTGTTGACTGCACTGAAATCCTCCTGGTGATTACTGGGTGGATTTTTCATTTAAATAAAGATAGTGGTTTATATATCTGCACCACTTTCCGGCAGTTTAGATACATGAAATTGCATATTGGGTATAATGCTTTCCATATTTTCACATATTTGAATATAAGCGATCAAATTTGGTTTCCCCTCACACCGGGCAAACCTCAGCATGGTTTGATGAGATTTCGCTGGTGGTATAAGGTGCAGAATTTGGACCGTGGCATGACTGACGGCTGATGAAATTGTGATCCACGTACATCACATTTGCTTACAAACGTCTCCGTAGGATGCTGAGTTGGAAGTGTGCAGAAAAAGAGTAGTAGCTGCTACTTATATTAGGACATTAACCTGGCAGAACTTGGTGTTTGAATAGTTTAGAAAGTTTTGGAACAAATGGGATGTAAATTTAATTCTTCAGAGCTAGATTAAAAGAAACATACACGTAATACATGGAGCACTGTTAGCACGGCTAATATATACAGAGCCATGAAGTAGTGACAGAAAAGCAATAACTCACTGCTACTAGTGAGCTTTCTCCTATTTATTTATTGAGTTCAGCCAACAGACTACTTAAGTGATTTAGATGTTCTTCAAGATAAAACAGTATAGAAGTCAGGACTTCTACAGATCTGCAGCAGAAAGAAAATGAGTGGTGGGAAAAATGTCCAATGGGCAAATGACCCTGTACTTGACTCCCTACCGTCCACCATTTGGAAAGGCCAACTAATAAGTTTGGCCCTAAATGCATCCATTTCTGGTCCCGCAGAGCAAAGACTCGGAGGGTGTAATAAATGCAAGTGAAGAACCGCACCGGTGAAATCATAAATGCTCACAAGGGTCGCAAATAAAAAGCAAGGTAATAAAAGGGGAAGAGTCAAAATAAGCGAGAGGATGAAAAAAAGATCGATTTGTAAAAGAAAAATGCTTAATGTGACATGAGCAGATGAGGGCAGGAATTCAAAATGAAGGGGATTCAACAGGGAAGAACAAATGCTGTTTTTTGGGGGGTGGGGGTTGTTACTTAAAGGCAAAATATAATTTAACTCTGATGAACATTTTTGAACTCTGAACTCTCTGAACTTTTCAAACCCTCTAACATAAACCCCAGCCAACTCAGAGACGCAATGGAAACAAACAGCAAAATCAATCCCTGGAATAGCTTCACTCTCACACCGCAGCATTTGTCTTCATTTGTCGTGGCTTCAGTGGCAATGGTCTCTGAATCGAGGTTTCAGAGCCAAATTCTCGGGGGGCGACTCGTTAGTATTTGAACCCGCTCATTGCACTTTGCTCGAAAACATCTGAGCAAATCTTGCCCTGACTTATGCCACGACTTATTTCAATGGGGCTGAGCAGAGTGTAAATCCTACACAGGCTTTTACACTACAGAGCTGGAAAAAAAAAACCCAGTCAATCTGCGAGAGCTTTCTTTTAATCACTCTCAGTAAATAACTGCTGGCCTCAGAGTGATAATAAAATAGCATTAGTGTTAAAGCAAAATTTCTAGGGACAAATGTCCCCTCCTGAAGTCTGGGGTCAGTGCTCCCTGCTGTGGAAAAGCAGCATTTGAAAGAGGCCCCAGCAGCCTGGGAGGATCCAGAGCTGCAGACCTCCAGCAGTTTAATTAGGAGTCTATTTTTTTTCTTGATTATATTAAAATGCTGAAGATGCACGGACATCAGGAGAATGGAAAGCTCCTTTCTAACCTGTCCTTTAAGCCACAGCTTCATCCAAAGGGTCTGCGCAATGTAAAAGAGGCACAGGGTATTAGCCTTGTCCCGGTTGCTCTGGGCTCAGTGGAACATTATTATATTTAGTGAGAAAAAAGGAAATCAGTGTTTACAACCTCTGAACTTTACATCCCTGCGTGGTGCCCTCATAAAGCATATAACAGTGCCATCTACCGACAGAAGACCAGCACTGAAGCATGGACCTTCCCTACTCTTGAAGAAGTGTGTTTGTACTCGAAAGCTTGCAGAGAGCAATTTTTTCCAACTATTTAGGTGGTCTAATAAAAGTGATCACATTTATCCAAAAAACTTTGCCTGCCTACGTCCTTAGACCAATACAGCTACCATCAGTGGCCCCAGAGCACTGAAGTATTCCCTTCAAGCTGGCGGGTATACCGCCCGCAAGGATGTGGTATGTGAGAGACCTCAGGAGCTGGTCTCAGTAGGAGAACAAATAAATGTGGGGGAGGACCCGTGGGGTGATGATAGCAGCATGGTTTTTCTGTCCTTTATCTTGGTGGTAAGTCATTAATGGGGTCATGTGGCTCGGACTACAGAGGAAACACTAAAGCATGTACTTGGACAAAGCGGGTATGATGAGCGGTCCTCAAGAGATCATCCAGGAAGCACACACACCGACTGCAGATGCTTCCTCAACCCGACAAAGGGTGTTTGTGGCCGAAAGCTTGCAAAGAAGATTTTTTTCCCCAACTATTTGAATTGGTCCAATAAAAGATATCAGATTTAGCCCCTTGTCTGTCTCAAGAGATCAAACATATGTGTGAAGGGATCTTAACAAACAGCATAGGCATCACCGAGGACCAGATCTGAACTATATGGGAAGTGAGGGAGCTAGAAGGCCCCAAATGGGAATGCATAGGTAGGAAAATAACAGATTATCATTATCTTCAGCGGTGTCCAAAGGCACGTACAGGAAATGGTGCTGTATATATCCCTTCCCAAAGTTTTGTCATTTAATTTAAGGCAGAATGTTGCAAACGAGAGGAGGGAACCGAGCAATTGGATGTGGAAGCGTGTACACTTTCTCTGTGACTTTGGATGGGTTGTATAATCTCCTGGAGCCTCATTTCCCAGCCTATATAAAGGGGACTCTTGTTCTGTACCTTGTAACCTCTGTGTAAGAGAGACAGAGGTTACAAGGTACATCCTGTCTCACTGCAATATCAGTTATACTGTAGAGAGGCATTGGGGCTTTTAGCAGCTATTGCAACTATTAGTAATAAAGCAATTACGACAAAAATTGGACACCAAATTTGCCCTTTTTCTTGCTATCTACATTTCTCTTTTAAGGATAAAAGGAGGGAAACGCTATATAATGAAAACCCTTGTAAAGTTGCAAACTCTAAGCATTCAGAAGTCATGGTTCAGGCTCCTAATAATTCTGAAGTTTGCATAAAAATCACAGCATTTAGAAAAAAAAATAATGCTGGGGTCCTTTCCTTTGTTTTTTGTTTTTTAATTTTGGAAACTTTGGGGCCTGGTTTCAAACTTCCAATAATTTTGAGATGGATTTAGGATTGAGATGGCATGTTTCTCAATCATGCATTTAAAGATGTTCTCAGACATTTTTTTCCAGCAGTTCCTTATAACCAGCATGTCAAGAAACTTATAAAAAGAAGTTAAAACAGAGATAAGGTTCTCCCATAATCACAGGAGTCCTGAAGCTGGAGCTTCAAGAAATGCATATAGCATTATGAAGTAGACAATGAAAATGAATCGGTGAATAGTTAGTGCTCTTTCTGGAAGGAAATATGACAACCTGGGTGAGGTTCCCTGTACTCTCTCCCACTTCTACTGAAAGCAGGAGGAGGAGGAGTAGCAGAGAGAGGCCTGAGCTGTGCCAACCCACTACATCTCCCCTCTCCTGGGATGTAGCCACTGAGCCACTTGAGGTTAACATAGGGAGACACGAGGAATGGGGCCACCAGCATGTCACACGTGGGAAAGAGTACGTTTAGTGGTACATATCTGCATGGGTAGCACATGCTTTCATGATAGAAAGATCAACTGTAAGTCAAAGAGGGGAAACCAGACCACATTCGTATGGAAATGTGACCCCATTCTGGCCACCTGGATGATGCTCCTCAAGGACATCATGAGCCAAGGGATCTCATGACATCCCCCCAAATGGTCCTAGGATAATGAGACGATGAGTGAAAAAGGAAGGTTTATTCAAGCTGATGTTTTCTGCAGTTTCCCTGGTTGGATCAGGTATACCTCTTTGCACTTCACAAGTAATTCTCCTCAACATGCACAGCTAACTGGGGAGAACTAAATGCCTTTTTATC
Source organism: Crocodylus porosus (assembly GCF_001723895.1). NCBI lineage: Eukaryota > Metazoa > Chordata > Crocodylia > Crocodylidae > Crocodylus > Crocodylus porosus. The sequence continues at coordinate 36,206,947 of NW_017728915.1, read as the reverse complement.
CATAGCTGTTCCACAGCAGGCACTGTTATTCCTCTACTTATTACATCCACATTACTGGGATTAGAATTTGGCCAACAGTTTATAAGTCACCGAGTGACAAATGAATCCATGTAACTTTCCATTTAAAAGCCTCCTACGAAGAGGATATGCAAGCATTTGATTGCAGCGTGTTATCAGATACCAGCACAGGGATTTTTCCCCCTCCTGTTGTTTTAGCTAGGAGGAGAAGTTGTTACAATCTTTATTTTACAAGAACCCGATCATTGCCAATGTGAGCTGATTGAGCTGGGTCACTGATTGCTATGACTTCCCCGCAGGTAGAAAATAGAAAAGATGATGATTTATGGCAAGGGAAATTTGTATTAACCATAAATATCTTAATAACTAGCCATCTGGGGGAGAGGCAGAGGGCTACGCATGGAAAGCAGACTAATTGCCATTTAATGTGTTGTTCACTCTCTGTGAAGTCAAGTGCCTAAATTATTTTGTGTATTACTGTCCTTGGCACAGCCTGTTGTTGAGGTTATAAGGGCTTTTTAGGAGGAATTTTGCCATTCAAACTATTGATCTCGATCACATCTGCTGAGATCTCAGATTAGGCACAAGACATGCAGCTTTCCCTCCCGGGGGGGTCCATCCTGAATGGGACCTCACCACACAGAGAACAGGCCCCATCACACAGCTCTGCTTGCGTTCGATATGGTGCAGGATGGAAACCTGGACACAGGGACAGGAAAACATAGCAGACAGCAGTCATCACTGCAACACTGGTACTGAAAGAGAGGCACAGCTGAAATTTCAGGTCCAGAAGCAAGTAATCTGATCAAATGTAGTTCCTCTATCTTTGTAAGTTGGACTTCAGTATTTTGCAATGCTTTAGAAGCAATTCGGAAGAAAAGGCTAATTAAAGACACAGCGGGAAATAGGAGAAAATTGTACAAGATGCGTTTACCAAAGGCAGATCATCCCAGACTAACCAAATTGCTTGCTTCAGTAAGTGATTTTCTAGAACAGATAAATACAGTTGATCTCATCTTCTTCATCTAGTAGTATCCCATGGGATGCTGTATCCTCCGGTTCAGATTTATAACCAGGGAACTTGTAAGAGCTAGCTCCAGGGTAGGCAGCAACAGGTTGTGTTGAAAAGGAAACACCACATGGAAGGAGAAACACTAGTAGAGTTCCTCGGTGATCAGCCTTGTTGACTCTTTCCATTAATGAACAATGGCACAAATATGGGAGGTGTGCTGAAGAAACTGGTTGAAGAACACAATGTTTGGGGCATCACCAATGAGTGGTTATCAGCCACAAAAGAGCTGAGTGGCCTTGAGGACTTAAAGGGAAATACGACGCAATCCTGTGCTTCTAAACATAAGGTCATGCACTTGAGTATTAAGAACAGACATTTCTGCTATAAGCTGGGAGATCAAAGAATAACTAGGAGCTGTCAATGACATGCAGATTTGAAAAGCCAAATGTCATCCTGCAATGAATCAGGAGAGGCATGTCCAGTAGAGACTAGGAAATATTAGTGCCATTATATGAGGCCCTGGGAAGACCTCTCCCAGAATAGCGATGCAGTTCTAATCACTCGTATTCAAGAAAGATCAACTAAAGCAGGACAGGTGCAGAGAAGAGCTACTAAAATGATCTTGGGAGTGGAGAGTCTATCTTAAGGGAGGAAATTAGGAGAGTTTGTTCAGCCTAAAGCAATAAGAACGGATATGATTGATTTTTGTAAGAACATCCAGGGTGGTTAAAGCACAATGTTGACATTTATTTTATAAATTAATTTATACTGGAAATTAGGAAAAGACTCTTAACAGGTTCTGGAACAGCCTTCCACAGCAGCGATGACAGCTGGATGGAGCTCGAAAATGTATGCGGAAACTGTGATGACGCAGAACTAGGTCAGATGACTTTGGACACCTCTTTCTATCCCTAGATGACCAATACTTCAAAGGAAGATGCTAGAAACCCTGTCAGGGACAATTTAAAACCCTGTTCTCATGAAGGATGAGTGAATTAATTCAGATAAAATACTACATTTCAAAGATAGGCCCAAGCCATTGAGTTTAGTTCTGGATCCAAACTACTGCACAGTTTATGGATACTCAATGCATGGATTTGTTTAGACCTCTCTTGTATTAGGTCCTGGCAAGAGTAATCCCAAGTAATTGGGTTCTGGTAGGACTATTCCCCCAAAATAGGGACCTAATGAGGGGAAAGAAGCATTGTTTCAAGAAATTTTCCCTGCTGAGTTGATGTTAAGGTGTAGCTGGTAACTTAACAATGCATCCTTTGGAAACAAGCTGTCATCACGCCGAGGTGCCTGGTACTGGCCTCTGCTTGATACTAGAGTAGAAGATCTCACCCAGCATGTCACTTCCCATGGTCCTATGAGCTCACATGTTCTTCCAATGTATTCCCTATGTGGCATCACAATCCCGTGTTTATGGCACTGTTGGAGAGATGGTTATAGCACTAAAGTAGAATTCAAATGGAAAATGAAGACAAGAGTAGATCAACCTCTGATCCACCAACACTGAAGACGACAGGAAAGAAAGAAAAGAAGCAGAAGACAATAGGAAAGATGCACTGAAGAAGAAGAAAAAGTTAGAGAGAATGGATTTCCACCATCTTGCACAAGGTACTGGTGCTGGTTGCACGAGGTACTGCTCTTTAGACTAAGGATCAGAATGAGATATAGTAGTCGTTAAAACAAGTGGCTGGTGAACAATGGCACGGCACAGACTTTTTATGTGCTAGACCTCCAGATAGTTTATATATGCTACAGACATTCATCTCAAAGCCAAGTCAGCTGCTGGGCTGCGCTTCCACACAGGCATAGTCAAATCAGCAAAATCTGAAAGACTATAAAAATGTGTGTTGCAGATGTTGGAACATAGGAGCAAAAAAAAAAAAAGGCCCATCAGCCAATCCTATAAACAGAAACTGTTTGTAGATGTCCCTGATTCTTTTCTACAGCCATCTATTTTTTTCCGACAGCTATTAGTCACTCACTCCTCACTCAGCACTCTCTCTCTCGGCCTTGGTATCTACAGAACGGTGTGTTGATTGCAGATAATTATAATTGTTCAGAAGCTGAAACCCTCTAACTTTTTCCCCAGCACCACCACCCTGAAGAATTTAACATGTCAGACCCTGATATGAAAATTGCAGCATTTGTCAGAGCCGCATAGAAACCAAGCCAATTAATTCCAACACCTAGCCACCTGGAATAATAAAGACCAAACAGAATTTGCCCAACACAAATCAATGCTCGCTACAGAGATATGAGCCAGACTGAATGGGAGGGGGGTGCTCGTTCTAATAGCTAATGTAGGTTTTTAGGCTGAGCCAGAGCTTGCCACCCACGGTACAAAAAAGAGCGCATTTTTCTCCCATTGTTTCTGCCATATTGAGTTAGCTTAACGCAGTTGAGAAGCTCCAGCCAGAGGCAGGCGCACACATTGGAAGGTGTGTCCCCTGTCTGTGTTTTAACCTCAGAGAGACTGCAGTTGAATCACTGAGATTATTTAGACAAGCAAACCCTTTTTGCTGCAGAGGTAGGTTCAATATGGAGAAGGAACATTTCACCATGCAGAGAGGGGCAAAATATCCACCTGATGTAAGCAAGTGCGATTCAATTGGAGTTGCACGTTTTTACATCACAAGTGAATTTGGCCCAAGGCCTTTACTTCCTTGAAAGCTGCATATTATAAATGAAGCTCGGTTTTTGGTTGTAGCCGTGTTGGTCTAAAGACAAAGGCAGGCGAGGTTCTTCGAGTAGATGTGATGTCTTTTATTAGACCACCCCAGTCTTGCTAAGAAAGTTTACTAAGAACTTTTTTCCAACTATTCAGTCAGTCTAATAGAAGATATCACATTTACCTTGCCTGCCGTGTTAGTAATGCTGGTGAAGAGATGTGTTCATTTATAACAGCAGCTTGGATTATTGAAATGGCTGATACGTGTGGTTGCACTTCAGCTTTTTGGAAGGCCTCACAGATAATCCTGAGGAGAAGACAATGCAAGGCAGATGCCACCTGTGCATTAGCGATACTGGCTAGGAATGGTTCCTGGATTATGCAGTGCAATTTGGACCTGGAAAACAAAAGCTGCTTCTGACTTGTATGTGGTGGCACGGTATACAGTTTTTATTGGTTATCATAAACTTCAGATGGCCCCACCCTTTAAAAAAAAATCTATTAACATACCACTGTTAGCAGTGGCGAGGTGTAGAGGGCTCACACGGGTGCACATGCACCCCCTGGAAACGTCATCCACGAAACTGGAAATGCCAGTGTAAGGGCACTTCCGGTTTCACTATTGTTGGTTCAGCGCTTTGGTAGCGCCCCCCCCCCCCATGGTCAGTGACCTGGTGCCCCCCCAGACTCGGGATGCCCGGTCACCCATGGGAAGTCCCCCACTGTCAGTGATCTGGTGTCCCCACCGGACTCAGGAGGCCAAGTCACCCATGGGAGGCCACCCCCCACGGTCAGCAATTTGGTGCCCCTCCAGACCCGGGAGGCACCTTTCACCCATGACTGTTAGGTTCTGAATATCAAGTAGCCCCTTGCTTAACAGCCTTTTACTTCTCATGCCCTAGGTATAAAACCAGGTCTAGGGCACAAGTGAAATGAATGCTATGGTATCAGTCCACTCCAGGTCCTGTTTCATGATAGCAAACCTCCCAGAAAATGAGCAGCAGAGCAGAGAAGTGAGTGGAGAAAGCTGCCTGCGAAAACATATTCTAGTTCAAAAGGAAGTTTCAAATTCATCTCTCCTGTGATCTTTTCACACTCACTTTCTAAAGGCCCTGAGGGACCTCCGAGAAAGAGGCTTTAGGCTCCAGTACTTGAAGAGCTAGCAAAAGCAAATTCTGTGTTCAGTCTTCAGTGTGTAAAATTCACAATTCTTGCTGCATGGGTTAGTTAAAAAGGAATCATCCGCTCAGGGACCAAAAATAATACCAGGGGGCATGGGAAGGATTTTGCTCCGCATTCACTGCAAATCCTCACTTTCGGGAAACTCTGGAAATGCTGCAGCCGCCTTTTCCAGCCGCCTGCCAGGTTCTTCTCTTCCAGAGCCAGGGACCCAAGAGACCTTATTTGCTTCATTTTTATTAAAGATTCCAGGGCAAATGGAGACTTGCTGTGTTAACCATAAAGCTAAATCTTCGGGTAGTATATTCCTAGCACTACATAGTAAGAGTCTCGCCGATACCAACCAGCATCGGGGAGGGTTGATGGGGGGAAGGCATTTCAAATCGCAAATATTTACAGCACCTTCCTTCCAAAAGATCCACCGGATGAGAATTATTCTCCTAAAGAGATCTGCAACTTATACATCGGACTAATGAACAGCAAATATATCTGAAACATTTCCATGTATTCACCATCCAAAATAGCAGGTTGAAAGTCAAAGAACTATTTGTTTCATTCTCCTAAGCCAGCTCATCTAATGCATTTTTAATGTGCACATCACCATTATATTTGAGCTATTAATTACTAGGAGATGGACCAGTTGAAGAGGGTGAGGAGAGGGCGCCGCACATTAGAAGTCTGGCAGATTCATTATGGAGGAAGCGTGGACAATTCCAGATTTCCCTCCTGGAAGAACAAAGGTTTGTCTTCACTAACACAAAGATGACCTTTTTACAGTGAAATAATGATTAGACCTAAGCTGTAAAACTCTAAATGGAGATGGGGCACTTGTGTTTGCTTTAGGTAGCTAGGTGTAGTCAACATTATGCCCACACCTTGCCAAACAGTAGTGGAGTAGTGGACCTCACCTACTTACCCTCAAGAAAACAGAAGTGCTTTGTGCCCGCTGTGTTTTTAGAGTGGGGTATCAAGCCTGCATTACTAAACCCATGGAAAAACACCCCTTTTCTGTCAGAGATGACAGCCTGCCAGCATCAGATAGGGTTGTCAAGACCTTTACTATGACACTTTCCCAGACTTATTAATGGGCAGATCTCCTATTACCCTGCTCTCCATTTAGGTCACTTGCATGAAATAAGAAACGTATGTTCGGTAGGGTCCGTCATCAAGGTGTTAGGGCTAGATTTTTTTTACAGGAGCCTAAGGGTGACAGACACATGTACGTACCCATCCTAGGGGAGTTGGGTGTACATCACTCTCATAGGTTCATTTAACCACCCTAGCTGAAAATCAGCTTTCAGCCTTGAAGGTTGGTTTACCGCTACAGCTGGAGTGGTTCCCACGAACTCGGGCATGCTTTCCAAATTCATATGCACAAATGTGCAAGTCCATTGAGCAGAAAGCACTGAAATTGTGCACGCAATTCTGACAACCGCACGCACCTAATTAGGCAACCTGCTTTTCCTTACACTACTGTGCCAACTACACAGGCAAATTAGAGATGCAAATACAGGCCCATTTTATGTGGGCATTTATTTGCCTAATTTTACTGGGCTATCTGGCTTGCTACACACTCATGGAGACATGCACTTTTATTTATTTATTTTTAAAGATAACTCTTCAAGGTTCACTGTGATTAAACAAATGAGAAAAGCCATGGCACACAGGACATCACTTAAGAGGAATGGAAAGAATACAATTTGGCAGTAAAACCTCGGGCAGTTGGCGCATAAATTTCTCACAAGCATGGAGACAACTGGCAGGCAAATGTCAAAGGCATTAACACCTACCTTTGAGCATAATTATTTCAGTCTGTTACCAGTCTTGGGGCTAATATGCATTTCAAAAACTCTGCAAGAAATCAAAGCCTGGGAGGTCTGTGCAAGCCATTTCAGAAGGTTGTAAATTTTATTTAAAAAGGAAGAATTTGGAATTGCATAAACAGTGAGCCTTTCTCTGACTCAGGACTGGAGCATTTTTACAGTTTCAGCCCTCACCATAGTCGAGTTCTCTCTTAGATATGAAAAAATGTAAAACTACATTGAAATGTAAAACTAAATGTACATTTTGGGGGGGAAAATGTCTAGGTACAGTTCAAAATGCTCAAGGAGAAAGACTTCACTTGAAGCTTCCTTGCCACCGGCAAGCTCTTTAAATGAAATAATGGAGATGGTTGTGTACGAGCCTAGCTCTACAAAATGTTTTATTCGTGTAAGATGCACATGTCCTTTCACAGCATCAGATGAAGGCATCTTGAAAGCTTATGCTATACAGGGCTGCATTAACTCTTTAGTGGTCTCTAGGCAAACAAACTCGTAGGCCACGGGCCAGTCGAGACCGCCCCCCCCATCCCGGTGCTGCCACCCGCAGGAAGCTCAGAGGCCACCACTAGGAAGCAGCCACCGTAGTGGCAAGACCGGCAGATGGGAGGCAAAGGGAGGCGGATGGGGCCATTCACACTGCCACCTCGGAGGGAAGGACCGGGGCCCTCTGCAGCTCAGGGCCCTAGGCACGTGCCTAGTTTGTCTATAAGCCAATCTGGCCCTGATGCTATATATATATCTCTCTGATTTAGTTAGATGCAAATCTAGCCTTATACACATAACTAAAGTGAAGTTACACATTAAATGTAGACCATGCTAAATCTGTGGGATGTTAAGTGGTGGTAAAGTTAAAGCATGCTGTGAGCAGTCTCATGTTAAGGTCAGTACTTGCCCTTGTCAGTACTGTTTCTAGCTTGCACAGCTCTGACTTGCTACTGGTGGCCTTGTGAACAGGGCCGTGGCTAGAAGCCAGGACACCTGGGCTTTACCACTGCTCTGAAGAGTTAGGGGCCTGGGAACACTGCATCTTGGGGTGCTAGAGGACTGCAAAGTGCTTATTTTATCTCCATGGAACAGAGTGAAGTTCCCCTAATATGAATGACATAGCATACCCCAGGGTTAACGCTCACCTGAAGTGGCGTGACTTTGCAACACTCAGAGAACACTTAGGATGAAATTGGACTATACTAGGGCACTTCAGACAGGACCACCTGCACATTAAAGCCTGTTAACTCATGCTAAGTCATCCTTACCTATTACTGTATCCATTCAATGTACTGTAGGTAGCTTGAAACTCATTGTCATTTAACAAACTAGTTTAGGTACTTCACTGAATCAGGAATTCATCTCAGGAAATGTCCATCATGCTGCATTCTTCTAATTAGCTCAGTCACTCGCTCACTGCATGATCCTGAGGATGACATGTGAACATATCATTGCAGTTGTCCCAGCTAGAAACCTAGCACGAGTCAAGCTCTGTGCAGGGACACTGAGACATATCCCACAGCAGCCATTTCTGAAAAGTGCCTGTAATGTGGTACCCTGAAGAAATGAAGAAGAGCAGTACAGATACTCTTTTCTGATACGTACGCCTCTTAGGTCTGCAGAACTGACCTCGGTGAGATTTGTCTCAAGGTTGCCCTCAGACCATGACATACACTGACTCCCATCTTCAGCCCCTAAGAGACTTTGGGGTCTGTTCAAGTATCCTGCAGTGGGAGTGGCCAATAAAAACAGTGAGCATCCCCCCAACATTTGGGCTATTTGGAAATGTCTTTGTCCATAGATGGAAAATTACTGAATGTTCCTCCCCGCTACACACAACCCCCCCACAACAAACAACACCCCTGCCCCAGACCTTAAAAATCAATGACTACAAGAACTGTGTGGAATACTGATAATGACCTCAAAGCATGTCACAGTTAGCACATGTGTATGCATCTTGAGCCATTAGGTTCAAGAAACCGACTCATGAGAGCGAAAACTCACCATCGGTCTAACCCACAGTGCACTGATCTCCAAGGAAAGAGTCACTGACTTCACAGACTTTGCATCAGACCCTATGCTGTATTTAACATTAAGACTGAGATGTTCAAAGGAAGGTCTGGGAATCAGAAGCCAAGTCTCTTAAAATCCAGCAAGGGAACACCAAACAATAGTGGGCCCCTTTGAAAATCCCCTCTGCAGCGAATAGCCTTCCTTTCACATTCACCAGGCTCCTCGCTTGTAATTTTGGCTGCTGCCAAAATCCGAGGCTTTATGTTTCCTAATTAGGAGCAAAACACGGATGCAACAGAGTTACAGAAACCAAGGGACAATACGTTTTTTTTAAAACGAACATTTTCACCAGGCTATTTCCCCACCTCCCCGAAGACCACAGTTAAACCTATTTAAGCGGAGACATTTTTCAGTCTTCCATTCTTTGGAACAGAACTGCTCGGGGATTTTTTCATACTGTGATTTTTTTTCTCAGCTTCTGTTTATAAGGTAAGACCAGAATCCTTTGCACTGCAAATGGTTCTTCAGAGGCCATGTCAGTCCTACAGTATTGCAGAAGTAAATATTGTTACAGCCATTAATACAACAGAATAGGGAAGAGCTCATCTACTACATGCTATACGTAGTGTTTAGCATATGAACATAGGCTGCGCATAGGAACATATGTTATAAGCATGTATCTGCTTTAAAAGGGGAAGATTCATCACTTATTACCATCTGTTAAATGTCTGAAAGATCCTGTAACAATGCAAGTTAGCTCAATAACCCAAACTCTGACCCTAAATGGAGTTGGGTTCAAGTTGGGTCAGAGCCATGTGCTTGCATCACTTCAAAATCATGCAGGTAACAGTGGCAGCATAACAGCTCCTGGTTATCCTTTGATATCAACACAGTTGTGACGTCTGTCTCTATCCTGAGATGCTCTAAGTCCTACATTTATTAGTTAGTAAAAATGTTCTTTAACTCATTTGAGACCTGAGTGTTGGAAGGAACGGCCAATGACAAGTCTGCGACAGGATATTTATGAATGCTTTAAATTATATCATCGTAGTAATGGTAACGCTATATTGAATGATGACAGCACCTCTACTTCGAACGTGGTTCAACATGCTGAGCGCTGGCTGCTGCTCCAGCAAAAGAAATTTGTCTTGTTACAAATTCCGTGGCATCATCAATTGTCAAAGTACCTAATGGCTTCATTAGCACTGATATATAGTTCACTTGTGAAATTCAGCCAGAGCAACAGGGTTGAATAGGGGAACAGAAAGTACACTGAAAATGCAAATAAGCAAAATCAACTTTTTTTCCAAAAGGCTGGGCGCTATCCAGGATTATTATTTTTTTCATGGGAAAAACAGAATTTCTTGGAAATTAAATGTCACCATCACTAAGAAGGGTGGCCATATTCCAGCCCACAGACCGGCCAAGAAAATATGCTATGGGCCAGATCTTCATCTGGCATAAACTAACCTCCTTGAAACGAAGCTGCTTTACGCCAGCTAAAAAACTAATCCAATAAATCTGCAAAGAAAGGTTTTCAGTACTTAGAGAAAAACAGTATTTTATTGTACTAACAAAACAGCAGATTAAAGGATACATAGCAGAAAAGAGAAGTGCCCCCCCCCCCGCCCATCCAAAAATCAAAGCACAGTGCAATGGCCTTAAAAGAAGCTGTACGGTTAGGAGGCAGATGAAAGAACATGTAAGTTCAGCATGATGTCATTGCTGTTTATGCGGTAAAATTGCTCTTTATCATACACCAGACACATAATGGCTTTCTAAGGCTCCCACCGGACAGATGGTCTGACTTGGTAATAAATGTTGACAAGTTTTATATAAAACTGTATATCATTTTCAATTCCCACTGTAGCCATTTGAATCTGTGATTAATAACCTCGCAAATCTTATCTGTTTGAAAATAAGAGAAGCTGCGCTTGTTTCCTTCAGATTAGGGTTCAGGGCTTAACAACAGGAAAATAGCTTGCTGAGATCACTGTGGTTTTCATGGCACATAAAAGTAACCCTCCCCCCAAAATATATATAAAATAAAAATATGTTAAAATTCATATCGCAAAGCAAATAAGATACTTCATGAGTTGTGATGATATTGATTCATGAAGTCTGTAACCAAACAATCGCTTCATATCTGACGGAGTAACTGTGAACGGAGAGATAGGCTTTTGTATTTTTAAATTAAAATGCTAATTGGCCGATAAGATGTACCACTAAAAATAATACTCAGACTTGAATTCCTCGGTGGTTTGTCAAAATGAAACGAGAATGCTTTGGATAAGAAGGAAAGAGCAAAAGTAGGCCAGGGCTTCAGATTCCAGTTCCATATTTGGATTTTGCTATGGCCAGAATCCAAGACTATACTCAGGGAAAAAAATACATCACTAGGGACAGTGTCTGAGTTGTCTTTAAAAAAATACCCAGCATCCCCGATTTTACTGTGAGGTCTCTTACTGGTTCACAGACCACAGGGGGTCTGGGAACTAGGGACAAAAAGCACAAAGCAAAAAAACCAGAGCAGAGCACAGGAGAACAGCTTTCTCTAACTTTGAGCTCGTAAGTGGCAAGGAAAAAGATAATAATAAACACAATTGTTTCCCTAGTTGATCTCCATACTTGGAGACTGGTGCACAAAACTCTGGCCACTGGAAAATCAGGTGATTATTCCCAAATTAGTTTTTCAGTCTGTTTAACATTGATTCACCGGTGGAGAAGTTCCTCCAAATAAAAAAAAAAAAGATACATCTGTTGATTGGATGCTCTGTGCTACACTATAACTTTTTTCCCCATTTAGTTTTGCTTTGCAAACTATGTCAAGTCATATAGACGTTATGGCCAGAACAAGGATCATTAAATCATCTAGTTTGATCTTTTGGGGCCCTTGTACACATTACGCCTCTCCTGCTACCATGTTCCACTTCTCCTGGCACCACGTTACAAAAATCACCATTAAGCTAGCTAAACTAAGAAAAGAAAATTAAACTGCAAACATTTTTAGAGGATAAATGCCAATTACGTGGACAAATGTCCTTGGATAACATATATCACAGAAAAATCCTTCTGTTACTCCTGCAGGGATGCCAACTCTGTTTTGTTTAAAGGAAGTCATCAGGTCTTGAAATCAAATATATCAAAGACTTAAGAAGTCGCTGGAGGGTAAGAGTGCAGCAGGACAAATAGCTACTGAATGCTTATAGGTAAAAGCAGACAAATGCTGCTTCTGAACCAGAGTGACAGGGTTTTCTGTCACTTCATTTTTCATAAGTGACGGAAACATCAGAGTAGAGGAATCCACGGGCCAAGAGTCGTCTCCACCAGGTTCAGAGGAAGATGCAAGAAACACGGTAGAGATGGTTATGGAACAATTTGTCCCAGGGAAACCCCCACCTGCAATATTTACAGATTGAAAAGGAAGGATTTTATCCTTGCCAAAACACTTGGTTACTTTAAAAAAAACTTTTACTGCTGTGGTTCTGGATAGCCCTGTTAGGGTTGTAAGTGGTCCTTTGTTCTGAATCTTCTAACTCAGGGGTGGGCCGCTTGCTGAATTTTGGCAAGCCATCGAGGGCCGCATGACAGGCAGCTGGGGCAGATAAATATTAATTTTCTAACTTTTTAGGTGTCCTGCAAGCCAGATAGAATGGCCTGGCAGGCCCCATCTGGCCCACGGGCCGCATTTTGCCCACCCCTGGTCTAACTGCTGTTATATCTTGTGGCAAGGAGTTCCCAGGCTAATTCCAAATCGTGTAGAAAAGTATTTCCTATGATCCATTTAAAATTTGCCATGTTTGAGTTTCCTTCACTTTCTCTTCCTCCTTTGCTTTAACTTTTACATGTTGAACTATTTGAAGCAAACAATTAACTCAACCGAATTTAGCTCCCTTCTTCTTTGTGAAATGGGTATAAGGTCTATGGGTTTTTTTTCCCCTTCATTTACAAATTTTCAGTGAACAGTTTAGAAGGCCATTTTTATGCAAAAGACTGTCTATACAACAGTGACTGGTAGTCATGATTTGCTACTTAGTATTTTTGGCATAGGAATGGACATGTTGCATTTTTCTGTACCCTAACTGGATAAACTAAACTTTAGATCAACAGAAACAGTTGGGAAGTTATTTATAGCCATTTATAAAAAGATGAATAAATCTACAGTGCAAATATTAAGTGTTACTCCCCTTCCTCCCCCCTGGCAAAATGTTCAAAAGAGCCCTGCTGCAGACAGCTTTGCAGATTGGTGCTAGTATTCATATAATGTATACCCTCCATGAAGTTTTACTCCTCAAGTTTCCTCACTGTTCCTTTAAATCCATCCAATATCACTTTGTCTCCTGAAAAATGAAGCCATGATTAAATTAAAGGGAGTTAATATTTTTTCTTAACAGAAAAGTTTGACAGAAACAATAATAGACTTTGTTATTAAAAAAAAAGTGTTTTTGCCAACAAAAAACCACAATTTTTGTGAGTTTAATTTTATGACAAATGAGCATAACGCTATAAAAATAATGATTGCATACTTATTTCTATAGCTCTCACTTCTCTGGCTTGTCCAAGCTACACTCGGTGTTGGGCTAGACACATTAGTTTTAGGCCACCTTACTGTTTCCGGAAAGTATCTGGCTTCATCCCCAGTACAAAACAGAGCATTAAAGGGCAGCTGTGTCTTGTGACAGATGACAATCAGATTTAGTCAAATGGGCTAAGTACAGTAAAAAAGCCTGAGCTGAATCACTTCAGTCTCTGCAGGTTAGTCTAACCTGGGTAGATTGAACCAATAAGCAAGTGAACAGACATTCACTTTTGATTTTAGAAATGAAGCCTGCAGTGGCCCCCAGAAGCTAGGGGGCGCTAGAGCAGGCCTTTCTGCTCATGTGGAGCAGATTAGCTTGGGCCAAGGCTGGTCTACCCACCATGTGAGGTGGGGGAGGAGGTGTGTGGGGAAGGTGCATCCTGGGATGCTGGGGGACTGTGAGTTAATTTGAATACGGAGGGGATCTGGGACAGAAGTTCAATAAAACGGTTCAACCTAAATCAGTTAAGTCTGATACTACATCCATCCTGGTTTATGTTAAACTGATTTCAGCCATTTTAAAGTGGTTTACGTGCACTGAACTTCTGTTGAGTTACAGATTTGAACTGATCAGTGATACTGGTTTGTGTAAAATGTCTGTCCCTATCCATGAAGCTACATTCTACCTAGCTTCCTTTTTCCCTGGTTGAGACTATTACACTATATGCGGAATAAAAGCGGGGGCCCATATGAGGCATAACCTGTCACAGAATTTGTCCCATAAAGGAAATCCTCCATTGCCTGGATTCATCAGGTTAGCATTCATGTGGTATCAAAAAGCTACACTGCAGCAATGAATCTGGCCTATGAAACTCTACACTCCTTCTTTCATTAAACATGCTCCAGCAAGGCTTCCAGATACCACCTCCTCTACGTAAGAGTAGGGCTGTTTGGGATATAACATTTGAACTGTTTTTGAGAACTGTTGTTGAACTATGAATAAAATGGCTTTTGGGATCAAAATGCAAATGTCCACAAGAAAAGTTCTTTGTTAGGATTTGAAGGATTTTTTTAGGATTTTTTTCAACAAATAGCTAGTAAAAGGAGTTTATAGTCTAATGTATATTAATAATAAGTGTGTGTGTACATACACACACAATACATGTACACACATATAATGAATACATGTATATATGCACACACAGAGTTACACACACATAATTAATATATGTGTGTGTTTTCAGTTAAACCCAATTTTTTGTCCAAGTGCCTGAAAGGTTTCAGTTCCTGGTAGCCAAAAAGAAACAAAAATTGAATTTCAAGGTTTTGTTTTTAATGAAAAAAAGCTCCAAATTTTTTCCACAAAAAACCCCAACAAAACGTTCTTTTTTTCCTTTGAAAGTTTTCCAAAAAAAGTCATTATTGGCCAGCTCTGTTCACTGGTTATAAATGGAAACAGTATTTCTTTGTAGACAGTAACAATTCTATTGTTGTCTAACAAGAAAAAGTGTTAAGGAAAAAATATGTAAACCAACCTGACTTAAAACAGATGGTTGCTCCTTTGCATTTCATAATACAAGGCAGTCCATACTCCCTCGCGATTATACCACCTGCAATAGAGTAAAAGAGTGTTCTTTTCTAGATGCCGTATTCTGTTAATAAGATATTAAAAGAGCCATAATGTGCCCATGAATTAAAATAATGTTGACAGCCAATGACACTTTGGAATATGAATAATCTGTCATGAAAGGAAACAAGGAAAAGCAGAGACTCCATGTGAATATTATTTTCTGATTGCCACTCAGGCCAATCCAAAATGCACAATGTGAAGCACAACTCAAAAGGAACATATGTAATCAGTTAAAGTATCAGAGAGGGTCTTAGAAATGATATATTTTAATTAATGCACAGATGGAGAGGAAAGAAATGTGTTTGTCCACAAGAGGTCTCCAGAGTCTTTTAAATCTACCGTGTGTTCAAGTGAGTGTCTGCTGCCTTTCCGACTAACACGACTAACCAACATCTCTGTCATGTCATGTGAGAGGTGATTTATGACCAGCCTCTGCTAAGTCAGTCGTCCATGTACCTTTTACAGCAAAGGACAGTGAAACCATTGCAAACAGTGCCACAGTTATATTCCCTACCAGTAAAGAGGTGAATGCCCTAAAAACCATTCACTCTGATTGTCAACATTTTTAAGGGAACATAATGTAATGCAAAAATTATCGACAAATCTTCCCTTATATTCAAAAGCCAATGCTGATTTCCCAACTTTTTGCATCCACTTTCTGTAAACGTTACACACTCACACTTCACTAATACAAATACCCAGAGACAACACATCGGTAGACCCATTGGAAGTAAATGACAGTTGTCAAATTTGCAATTAGCTCCAGGGGTCATTGGAACTAGGGTGCCATGTGACTGACACGGCAGAGATTTTGCTTACTTAACGATTTTCAGCTCGAGAGCTACCCACAGCACAATTGTTTGCTGAACGAATTTGCAAACAACAGCGGATTGTGGATGCACTTGAGTGTTGAAATCTGCCCTCAAAAAGTTCCCAGACCGAAAATAAAGGAAGGGTATTTATTGGCCGTATCGCTGGCTCCGAATTGTGTGCCGATCCTGAAATCAAGCCTACCATGTGATAGTATGCCTCCGATTTCAGTGACTAATCCTCCCAGTAAAGGAAAGTAGTATGTCCAGCCGACCTCTGGGATTGCCACAATTAAAATATCTCCTTGCTGAATACTGCTGGCTTCTGCAACACTCTTCAATACCCGGGCTGTTCCTTTAGCCACTCCTTGACTAATGATTATGCCTTGGGCCAAAGCAGAAGATATAATGTTATGCAAACAGTATAGTGATTGCAACAAGTCTGTAAGGACTGCTAACTCTTGCTGGGTATAGCTCCTTGTATCCTTACCACTGAGTACAGCCTCAGCTGTTAGGTCTGCAACCTCCTTGAAACGTAAAGGAACTGGTCTGCCCATATTCACCTCTGGGAATTGTAACAGATTCTGTTGATCTAATATCCTTCTCCTCCTGTTAGCCCTGGGGACCAGAGAGGAAAAAAGCAGCACTAAAGGTCAGAAGTGCCAAACAGAGAAACATTCGGTAAAAAGTACTGGGTTGGGTGATCTCATGAATGTCACGCATGCAGGGAGTTTCCGACGGGCATGAGAATTCAACATAAAACACCTTTACGTTTCACCTGAGGATTATGTCCAGAGGTCTGTGCTGTAAGATTTCTCCAACCTCGGAGTGCGTTAGGAAGAACAGCAAGTCCTCATCTGGCAAAAAACCCTATGAGGAATGATAAAGACTACTGGAAATACAGTGATCGAAGGGACAAAATGGACATGTCTACATGAGACGTTTGCTGAGGAATTGCCTAATTCGCTCCACAGTATATAGCTCGGTGTCTAAACATGTGGCTCTATTAGGTTGTAGGAACCTATTAAACTCTGCAGCAGGGCGGTGCTTGTATTTACAAGTACTACCCTGCTGCAGAGCTGTTTTGTGCACAGCAGCACACATGTAGATGCTGACGGGGCTGGCTGGGGCACAAGGGACTGTCTGCTGATTAGCCCCGCACTGGAGCACTCTCATGCCCCAGCCAGCCCCACCGTGGCACGATGAACCAGGTCAGAGCAGCTCCAGGCTGGCTGGCTGACCCCCTGAGCCCCCTGCCGGCCACGACTGCTTCAACCCGGATCAACGTGCTGCACTCCTGGGCGCACGTTCAAACAGTGTGCTTGGGGGCAATAACCTCCGGCATGCTGTAGGCCGGTGTCTATTGCAACAAATTATCTGCATGTGTTGACACACCCATTGGCAAGTACGTTAAGGGTAGAAACCTGCTTAGGTTGAAACAATTTACATTGGGGATGTAAAAAAGGGGGTCTTAACTCTTCTCAAATTCTCAGACAGAAGTAGAAACTCAAGGTGGTTACCTTATCTTAACAACAGCTAGACTAGTTCTATAGCTCACGCCGGAAGAAGTAGGAGGCACTTGCAAACAGCATAAAGTAGGAGAAGGACAGTTCTCTTTCATTACACAGGGAAGAATTATTAAGCAGCTTGTCATGACACCTTTGCTGAGATTTTCAGAAGAGCCCAGCAGTAGCCGAACCCTGTTTCCACTGAAGTCACTGCTAAAACTCCCAGTGATGTCAATACAAGCAGTGGTAGCCCAGCACAGAACTTCTGACAATTCTGGCTATACTTTTTAGGCTTTTGAACCATGTCCCTTTAATCTTTAAGTCGCATTTAGACAGAGGAATGAAGGCTGTCCAATTTAGCTACTGTAAATTTAAAGAGGGATAAAATAATAACTAACCTCTTTTACCATCTGCCTGGCCAGCTCCCAGTATGCTGTCTTGAATAAAGCATAAACCTTCCTGGCTAAAGTCTTTGAATATTCTCGCTTGGAAATCCCATCTCTTGCTTTCCTTACCAAAAAGGGAATTATGATCCTGATATATGGAGAGAAAATTGTTAATACGCTTCCATGCTTGCTTAAAACAAATGAACATATTTGCATAATTCCAGGAGGAATTTAAGTTTACCATTATCGCAAACTAAAAACTAACAGGAAACACTCAGCAAGTGGTGGCCTTCATCCAACTGTAGGACTTTGCTGTTACAGGGACCCCATGAGAGTGACATCCACTTTCCCTATTACTGGACCTCCTTATTGGTATCTGACACTTCTAGGCCATAATAGACACTGATTTGCCTAAGAGCCCTAAAAACTTGTCTGGTTTATTTGGAATAACTCCCTGGATCCTACTCCATCTGGACAGATGGAGCAATTACCTTGGCCAGGGGATGTAAAAGGAAGGCTTGCTCCAAATAATGTAAAGAGAGGACTCACTGTAGCCTCACGGGAGGGGGGACGGACTATCAGAAAAACGATAGGGAAAGATGTACATGCAAGGAGAAGAGCGCACCACTAGGAGCTGTGTGTGTCCCATTCATCTGAAGCCTGGTTCTTATTAAACAGAAATGCTTTCCCTGCTAGACCATGTGCTCTTGATGACAAATAGTTTAACAGTGCACATCTACTTCTGACTTGACTAAGTAACAGCACTTAAGGAATCTTTGATATTTTCTACAGTTGTTTGGCTCTAGAAAACAAGTTGTCCCGCACTGAAGTTCTTAGTGGACATGTCTACACATTCATTAATGCACCATAATTAAGGCGCATTAAGTTAATGCCTGTCATGACAGGTACTAAACTTAATGGCAGGTACTAACGTAATGTGCCATCACTGGCACTACTGTGTATTAGCATAGGTGAATGTTTTTTCACCTTTGCCCGCCACGCTAATATGCAGTCGAATTAGTCTTCTGTGCATTAAATGTCTTGTGTTGATGCACCCAGAAAGCATCAGATTAGAGAATTGTAAACATTTCTATTCCAGAGGATGCACAGAGCATTCTTGTGTCATACAAACAATTTCGTTCCTATTTTAATTAAATTATTTTACGTCTGAGTTGTAAACAGGCTATTAGAGTGCTGGCTTACTTTCTTAACCCAGTGACTGGGATTTTTACAGCAGCGATGGCTTCTTCTACTGATGTTTGGGTTTTCTTCTTGGAAATGTGCTTAGACTCCACAGCTCTTTGAATAAGTGGAATCAGTTGGGTGGGATCATCAGCCCAAGGCTTGCTCCTCAACTCCGCCTATAACAAACAAATGTGTGATTTCAGTACCTGACTCTGGTTTAACCTATTTTAAATATGCCAGCTGCATTCAGCAAGGGTTCCTATGGGTGACTTATGGACAAAGTCAAAGATGAACTGTTCTACTTTTCAAGGCTGCTTTACAAATGACACTTGCTTCTTCAGCAGAAACATATCAGGGTCTGAGAGGCTATGAACAGTGAGAAGGTAGATGCATCATAATCATTCAAAGGCCAACTGATAGGTTTGACTACAGGCCACATTTTCTGTGATTTCACCTGTGGCAATTCTGTGATAGTCATAATGGTCGAATTATGCCACTGAACTTATTTCAAGTCCAACCAAGTCAGTCCTGAGGCTGCTGCGATTACTGGGGCACCGTAGATGCTGTAAAAACCCTCCCCCAGGCTGCCCTGTGTTTGGATGCAGTCGTTGTAGACCCAGGCCTCAAACTGATCCGGTATGAGATTAGTTTGGTTGCTTTGCATCATGGGTGATTCTTCGGGCAAAGGACCTGGTGGCGCCCATCTCCTCTCCAGGTATGGATGGGCATTGACTCGCAGGGAGCTCATCTGCCCTTTGACAGGTCTTATTTTTAGTCATTTTTGGTGTTCACACACCTCCTCACCCAGACTAGCCCAGCTAGGGGAGCCAGTTTAGTCACCATCAACCTGACCATGGAACAGGTTGTACTGGTTTACGTGGTACCAGATAGCAGACCAAGAGAGGTCTGGTCTGGCATATTTGCCCATCATCAATTCCTTGAGCAAGTCCCCCAGCACTACTGCTCTCCCAAGTATGCATTACATCTTGCTCTGAACAAAAGGGAATTTTGTGAGCTCTCATATATTCATTCAAATTTTGCACTTACTTCTCCAAAGCTGAAGAAACCATGTCTTTTCAGAAAGCTCTGAAACGCCTTTCCAGCTTCCCCGCTGTCAGCTGAAAGCAGCCATGACACTGCTGTCTGGGAAAGGAATTTTCTACATTAATTTTCTTCCCTGAATCACTGATTTACAATGTGCTTGTGCACTAAGCAGAAGGCATCATATTAGTAAATGGGGTCTATGATGAACTTGGTGGGATCGTCTGTTTTTTCTCAGCTCTGTTTGCTTGCTTGGTTTTAAATTCTCCAGTAGCCATACTGGTCCCATTACTATTTAGATGGCAAGTCTTTTGGGATGGGAATTATCTCTTTGTCCTGTGTCTGTACTGTGCCCACCAGAAGAGGATCTTGAGCCATGAATTGACTGGAACCTCTAGGCCCCACCACAATACAAACACAACGAATAATAATAATGTTCAGAAGGCATCTCAGGAACCAGAGTGGACTTAATTTCTTTGAGAATATGCCAAGTGCAGTATTAATCTGGTGTTTAGCCAGTTTTGCTCATGAATTTGTGACCCTGGAAAAATGTTATTCATGTGGTGGGACAACTGATACCTCAAAGGAAGAAAGAGAACACCAGGTAGAGCAATTGTCTTCTGTGATATTCTCCTCACCTTCGCTCTGGGTAGTAGAGCTGTGAGGATATGGCAAAAGCATGTTCAATTGTGGAGTCAGTGTTTTGGAAATACTCATTTTTCTCGGAGTCTTTCAGCATATGTTTTGTGTGACTATTGGAGCAGTTCAGTTCTGGTGGCACAAATATTTTGGAACATCAGACTTCAACATTAAATACATCTAATGGCAAATTATATTTTAAAAGTGTAGGATGGACTCATTTGCCAGCTCTTTCAATCAGGGGACACCATTAATCATGTATATTTTTATCGAACCCAATCACCAAAAGTTCTTGACTATCAAATATGCATAGAGACTTCACTTTCTAAAGGCTGCAAGCTGCTTTCACACACATTTTGCAGTATTTTACCTGTGAATCCATTTTTGCAAATTCTGCGCTGTTTCCTTGGTCTCTAACAGCTTGGATTATCACCTGGAAAGAGAAAACAAATAACAAAGGGGTGGCTATTTTCATTTTGTTTGTGTGTGTTCAGCTCACAGGTGGCCTCTTGGGTAGAAAACAGTACACTGAGTTGTTCAGTGTACATGAAAATACACACACACACACACACACACACACACACTTGCTTAGAGGCAAATACTGAATACGGGAATTCAAAAAGCACTTTACACCAAATTGCAATGATTATCAGCTCTACAACCTCAGTACTTGACCAAAGAGAGAGGTCCAGAAAAATGATGGGTTTTGAATAATGAATGCCCCAGAGATCAAAAAATTCAAGCTCTGTGAATCAAAGGGGAAGCAAATTCAAGAGACCTGGGACTACTCTAAGCATCAGGTGCTGACATGCAACCATGGAAACTGAAACCTAAACTCAAGCAATTAGCTGGTCCCGGCTGTCTTGACAGAACAGTGGAGGTGAAGCAGTCTTTCTGCTAGCTAGCATCCAAACCAGCCATGGCTGTTAAAGGAAAAATCAGCTTTCTGAGCTCAAACCAGATAGTGAACCAGTTCATCTACCCTAAAGGAAGGCATTACACTGGCTCTGAGTGCTGTTTGAATGGACTACCATGTAACCTAATCTAAAGAGGACAAAAGCAAGGAATACAGCTAAGAAAGATGGCC
Organism: Crocodylus porosus; assembly: GCF_001723895.1. Classification (NCBI taxonomy): domain Eukaryota; kingdom Metazoa; phylum Chordata; order Crocodylia; family Crocodylidae; genus Crocodylus; species Crocodylus porosus. The sequence goes on along the minus strand of NW_017728915.1, from coordinate 36,185,433 downwards.
ACAAATAGGATTCTCAGGTTCCTAGTCCAAGCTCAATCCTTTGCCTTTTCTGACGGATGCAAACTTGATGGTTACCCTCTAGATTTCAAAACAATTTGTGAAAATTGAGGGCCTGGCATTATATAGCCAGAGGGCTGTTAACTAAATACCATGCTGATGTGGCTTAAAAGTAGATGATCTGTTCTATGTTTTATACCTGGCAACTCTGACCTGTAAAATGAAAACTACAGCAAGCAATAGAAACAGCTGAGTAAAATGACTTGGTCAACATCACTGCCATTACTTCTGAAGAAATGGCCCCATTTCTAGTGTCTTTGTGAGTTCAGAGAAGCCTGGGAAGGCACCTGGAATATGAATGAAGCTTACCTCTACTGAATGAGGCAGCTCTGTAGACAAAGCATCCGGGCAGTTCTTGCAGAGCAGAGCGATGGCCTCGGCAGTCAATTCTGCCACAGGAAAGAGGTGAATTCAGAGTGTATTCATGGACAAAGGGCCATGGGGAGTCTAAGTTTCATAAAAACTACAAGTCTGCAGTTTCTACAGTGGCACTCAATACAGCAGTGGCCTTAGGGTTGTTGTGGCCCTAGGCAAGAGAGTCATTTGGGGCCCCTTAGATGCATAAGTTGAAGAAAGAACAAAGTTTTTAATAAGTTGAAGAAAGAAAGAGGATTTGTTTAGTTTTTTTTAACATTGAGCTATATTCTAGGTTCACTGCATCTACTATGTTGGCCCAGCTACAACACAAATTCCTCACAGGACATAAGTCAACAGCAAGCGTGGGGCCCCAGGCAGTCGCCCAGTTTGCCTCTCCTAAGGTGGCTACTGCTCAATGGGTAATGGTGTGTCCAACTTCCCGGCTGGTTTCAATTCAAGGGCAGATTTCACCATGCTTTGTTCACACTTTCTATGGATTTCTTACCAGCAAATCATTTAAATTGAAATGCATACCAAATAGCAGGTTCGATACAGGACAAGAAATCCAACTGGAGAACAGGTGTAATACGCTTTGCAAAGGCCCGCCTTACAAAGGACAGGGATATGTTATCGTTTCAGTGGAAGAGACTGAATCTTTAGGTCAGGCTGTAACAGCTCCAGTTAGTAGTTTGGGAGGTCCATGCCCCAGTTGGTATGTTGGCCAACAAGAAGGCAGCCAGCATATGAAGATGCAGTTGGCAAAGGTAAACACTGTGCTCACTTTTGTGAAAACATAAAATCCACCTCTTACTGTTTTCTCCTTGAGACAAAGTGTCAATCAAATAACTGGCCCACAGGATCGAGGCTGAGGAGCTTAGGACTGAAGTTAAATAAGCCTAGGAGAGAAACTTCCAATTACAAACAAGCTTGCAACTTCCAGCTCGTACCTGACATGGACGTTGTGCACTTTAGTCCTAAAGGACATGCCTTTAAAAGGGTTCCATTAACCTTGCTTTTCTGTCATTTCAAAAGGCCTCTGCATTTCTTAGTTTTGGAAATGCAGCAGGAACAACGTGTGTCACGGTATTTCAAATGCAGCTAAAAGCCTTACCTGACACAGTCTTTAGTGAAAGAACACCCATGTGCATTGGTTACTGGACATTTGGACCCGTTACACATAGGTAAATCAGAGCTGCTCTGCCGAAGACAGGAAGTTTGTCTTGGTTCACACCAGTTGGAGAGCAGGTTTTGGCTTGTTGTGCCATGAACTAAAAGTCACATGACAGCCGGGATCACCCCAGGGTTCAAGGCTATAGTATATCTGTTGTTCTTGCCCAACAAGTGACATCTGACATTAAATCTCTCTTACTGCTTAATGTTCAGCATATTAACTAGCAGACCACCCCAAATTCTCAACAGCTTTTGGCCTGACATCCTTCATTCCATAGAAATATTATGAAATACTGCAGTGCCGCAGCATCACCCAAGGTTAATGCTTTTCCCCAACAGCCCCATTCCATAACGCTACGATGCATCGGTCAACCTTTAAATACAGTGGAAACACATTGATTCCAAGAGTGATTGTAGTCAGGTTTGTCTGCAAGCCTCTTGTTAAATGAGGGGCAGTGTGTAGGTTTTCAGCCAAAATGGTTTCTTCACCAAAAGTGGATAAACATTATTAGTCCCATGTAACTTGGGAAATGGAGACACATATATTAAATAATTGGGGAAACGAAGAATGATCAAAAATAGGGCAGTCAAATAACTCTTTAAAAGCATCACCTCTTTACTATGCTACTTTTCCTTTGTCTGTCTCCTCTATCTTTCTCTCTTCTACCACTCCTTTCCTATCTCTCTTCCTCTTTTCTGGATGCTACTATTATTTAACCTTCAAACAGTGACCCAAGTTATCCACCAGCTAACAAAAGCAAGCATAAGCAACAGTGGGGTACATAACCAACTTATCCAAGATATTAATATTGGTAGTCTTTGCTTATGTATGTGACAGTCTCTTTCAAGGATGCCAGATAAAAGTGAGTTTTTATTTTGAGTTCTGTGGAGTTGCTAATTTCTCCAAATACATTTCAGAAATCAAAATAAAATCAAACCACACTTTAGCAAGGAAAATCATTGAGAAATGTCTATGAAGATTGACAAGTGACGTGAAAACAAGGCCACTGTTTTTACTCACATTGTTGATTGGGGGAATTTCTGGTTGGCAAATGATAAGCAGAGCTCATGAATGACCCTAAAAATGATAGCGTGTGTGCAAAGAACTACTTACACTGAAATATTCTGGCAGCATCTTAGTAAGATGGAGGTAGGCCTCAGCAGCATTGCTGCCAGAAAGGATGTTGAAGTTTTGGAGTTGCTCTTCCCAGTACCGCTGCTTAGAGGAGGTGTTGAGCAAAAACTAGGAAAGCCCACAAGAATACACAGGAGCTTTTAGGAGTGAACAGGCATACACTGGGAAAAATGGTAACACTGAGCTAATGATCATAATAATTATTAAATATAATGCCACATTTGGTTTTAGCTTTTTGATTGTTATTCAGTGAATAAATTATTCAATAAACCTTGAACTATTTGATGGAAAAATGTGTGATTAATAGACTTTATTGAAGCATCCAGATTAAACCTAATTAAAACTATAAAGAGAAAAATAATGATTAGATATATGTAGTACATAGAAAATACACTTCCTGTTGATGACCCAAGGTTTTATTTTATTATATTTAAATGTTTTCATCTTGTTACAAGGTTTCATAACTGCATTCATCCACAATAAAACCATCAGCAGAACGACTGATAATGATTGGTGAACCCTATTAAAGAACTATTAAAGAAGAGAAGACACAATCTAGTTTCTCTCTGAATTGGCTACTCAAAAGATCAGAAAATGGTGATTTTTGCAAGAAAATGAATTATTTCTACAGTTTTTGTGTCTCATTCAAAATAGAAGAACTTGTATAGTTGAATATATATTTTACTGGCGTATCGAAGGCATGTAGATTTATGGTCATCAAAAAACAACCTGTGCTTCATGGTACTCGATCTACTGCTGGAGTCAAAAAAGAAACCTAAAAATGCAGAGACCTCCAAACATCTGCAGTAGGTATAGGAGCCTTTAAGAGATCCAGTGCTGGACCAGACAGGGAGTCAGAGAACTGTTACCAGTTTGTTCACAGCCATTTCCTACCCTTTGCTCAGCAGATACTGAATGCACAATTCCTTACAAAACAAAAAATCCATGAAATCCTTAAAATCACAACATATGTTCAGGACTTTGTATTTATATCTGGTTATCAAAATGAACTCAAATCTACAGGATGAAGGCTTTTAATATGCAAATCCTTCATTTGACCCCTATCAATAAAGTACCTTCTAAAAAAAAGAAAATAGAAGAAATATTTCCCCCCTCCTTACATAAAACAGAAGAGCTTGGGTGTATCTGAAACCAAGAGTGGGTTCTTCATACATGTTAGACATCAACAAGGAAATCGTTAAAACATGTTGGAAGCTTCAAATGGTCTGTCCAGTGTTAAAACAATTAACTTAAATCAGCAAGGGCCCATGAGCACCTTGGATGCACTAGTGACCTGGAACTGTATTCCACTAGTTTTACCTTCATGAACTTGAAGCTGAAGATCTTCCTCCACGGTGACAAATGTAAGCACTGTAAAATAATGTCGTGAGAGCCCAGCTCATTCAGCTCCTGGTGAAAGAAACACAACACAAGAGATGAATTAAAAGAGCCAGATGTTTTAGTTGTGAAAAGCCCAAGAACCTAATAAGCACCTACTTTTTCCACTGGTGAGCAGAGAGGATTGTTCTTCTGATTTACCACGTTGGATGGTTCACAGGAAGCAGCAGAAGACTAAATGGAAGAGAATCCAAGTATTGGACAGATGTGGGGAAAATGGAAAACTGCAGGTGCATGCTGGTCATTGATAGGACTGGCACTCATCGCTGCATCTCCCATGATCAGGGCTTTCAGGTGATGGCCACCAAGTTTAAAAATAATTACAAGCACCTTCTGAAAGGAGGCTTTGCTCCTTCTCATCTCTCCTCTCTATGCATAGCAGAGTAACCTGATAAATCACAGCTATATGCAGTTATATATGCACAACTGTACATACAGTGTATACCGTTGTATATCATATATATATATACTGGATGTATCGATTAATACTGTGTGGGCACACCTACCCAAGACGCTTACTGCGCAGTAGCCTAATAACACTGTGCAGTAGCAAGCCAGTCAAAAACTGTTCTAATAACCTACTGCACAGTGTTATTAGGCTACTGCGCAGTAAGCGTCACAAAAAACCATGCACTGGTGCTACTGTGCAGTAAATGTACTTACTGCGCATTCAATTAGTACTTCATTAAGGAAGTACTAAACTAAATGGTCAGTAACTATGGCGCATTAATGAATGTGTAGACATGCCCTGTGACCACTATATTCCTTACTTTATTCCATGGGGAACCTTTAGGGTCAGATCCTGCTCCACCTATTCTGCATCCAAGTGACACTTAGACATCTATAATGTCTACGTGTGATCCTATTTCACCCTGCTCAAGTCCCTAAAAATTGGTAATCCCAAAGGCGTGTGGGTCCTCCGCACTGTTTTCTATAATTTAGTCATACAGGTAAGATGAAGGTGCCTTGCAGAAGTAGATGAGTTAAAGGTTAGTTCAAGCGAGGTGGAATTAGGTTTGCATGCAGATAATTACACATCTAATAAATGGCCTTTTATCTTCCATTAGGCAGACATAACTATACAGAAAGGATGCATAGGGAATATTTTATCCACAAGTTTGCAATAAGCTCAAGACAAGGAAAGATGATCATCATTCATTCTAAAGCCTTTCCTTTCTTCTCACCATACCAAAATACTCAGGAACAGATGGCCACAGTACATATCCAAGCCACGTAAGCTGTGCAGCTTGAGTTGACACAGTCCACCATTGAGCGCGCCAAGTTGCTGGAAGTGATTCAGAAGCAAAGCATTATTATTGTGGTTATTACTTAGTATGTCAAAATATCCTGAGTATGCTAGCGGCTTCCCAGACACTGGGTCTTTAGAGCAAGGAGCTGACCCTGTAGGAGCCAGATTTGAGACCAGATGTTGGTGTTGTACTACTGGACTGTACAAGGAGCACAGCAGGAACCAGAGAAACAATCTGAAAGTCCCAATCTGATTCCTGGTTTCTCCTTTTGCTCCAGTGGGGAAATAATTTGAGAAAGCACCTTAGTAGGGCTGGACAGTCTCTCCACCTGCACTGGCTCCCAGTGTGTTGAGGGAAAGGAAGGCACAATTATGTCCATTGAGTCACTGACCACCACAGGAGGAGAGAAGGTGGGGCAGTAGTTGCTCTCCTCTCCACCAAAGCCTTAGCAGTGAGGGCAGCCTGTATTGAGGAATAAAGGGGCATCTTAACCAGGCACTGTTTCTGGGCTCATAAATTCATATATTGTACGGCTGAAAGGGACTGTGGAAGATCATTGGGTCCAGCCCCCTGCACCAAGCAGAAAAGATAACTCTGGGAGGGGAGGTCATGATTGAGCCATAACCAATACAGAGGAAAAAAAGGGTATAAAGGAAGCAACATATAAGCACTTAGCCATGTTGTTCCTAATGATCAGTAGGGACCCAGTGAGATGAAGAGGACATCAGGAAACTACTTCTTTTGCATCAGAGGGAGTGGTGTACCCCTGAGGTAAGACATCTCAAAGGGCTTATGTATAGAAAAATCCAAGGCCCTGCCAAACCATTGTAGAGCAATCACTGAGGCAACCCAAGCACTGGGGGGAATATATGAAGATCTGCAGCAGTCTACAGGTCTCAACAGAAACCCCACCGCTCCAAGACAGCATCCCTGCAGAGCTTCCCAAAGCTGCACCACAGATGAGCACAGGGCCCAAGGAGATCTGCCATCAGTTCAGGATCGTTATACAGGTTTGACTCCCCTTCCCTTTGCTCCCACCATGGGATGTCAAAGGCCACAGGGATGAAAAGAGGAAAAGATTTAAAAATAATAAGGAAGGACTCATATGGCCTTGACATTTCCTGCATTAAACACAAGGGTCAGCAACGAACTGAATGTAAACTCCAAGTTTAGCATTTTGGGAAGTTTCTGGGAAGGGCAATTAGACTTTTGCCCCCTTGTGTTTCTCAATATCCTCACTCATGGATATGGATAATGGATTTGTCCCTACACAAAGCACTGAGCTATTTGGATGAAAAGTGCTCTGTATGAGGGGTGCAAAGCTCAAATGGCCCACATCTGGACCCAATTCTGACAGTGCCTGAGCTGATGTCTCAGCATGAATGAACACCACCATTACTTGCCCTGCCTCCACCAAAATGAGTCCCCAGCAGGGATCAGCATCAAGGATTGTGATGGCAAGGTGAGTGATGGAAGTATTAACCCATGGGACTCCCTGAGCTGCTGTCGGGACTAGCACAGCGGGGTTCATGTCACTGCCACTAGCCCCACTGCTGAAATTCTTGTCCCTCCAGGGGTCCTGCAGCCCAAATGATGCAACTCAGGGTGGTGCAGATGCTAAGGGACGTGGTTAATAGCCCAGAGGTTACACGTTCAAGGCCACAGCAGCAACACTCATGGCATGGCCCTGTTTCATGGTTCAATGAATCTGTGAATTCTGCTAAATACCTTGTCACACAAGTACACAAAAAAAGGAAGGAAGTAGGCTAGATTCAATTCATCAGCCTTACGTCCCTCTGTTCCACACCCCTTCGGTACATAAAAGCAAGGATTCTTCATCACTGGTTTTACTACTGGGAATGATGGCTCTTATTCATCATCAGGCCACATGTGTTTTCATCGTTGTTTGAAAAAATCTCACCTGAATGACATACTGTGTGGCTGTCCCAAATACACTCCACGTCAACGGGGTAATTGCTCCAGGAGCTGCTTCACTGTGAATAGCCAAAAACATTCATTCTCCGAGGTTACATTGCAACACTGAAAATAGCATATGGCTTATTTTTTTTAAGCAGAACACAAAACCCAAAAAGAGCACTGCCAGAATTAACTTGATTCTGTTTTCTAATTGCACACTTCATGCAATTATTCTGTAGGCTATTCAAATGTGATCAGAGTTTATTTGCTCCGTTTTGAACCACCCATTGAGAATTAGGGATAATAGGATATGCTTTGCAGAGCATGGGTCATCTACTTCTGCAATTGGTCCAGAGGGGGGTAACAGTTAACTGCTGTTAATGGAGTTACTTCCTCAATTCATGGATAGAGATCACTGCTCCTACTATATGCAACAGGAGCGGGGCATAGTCAGCATATCAAATGGAAACACCTATTTCTTTACAGGTTTAAATGGTGAAGGGCTACATGCTTTTGGCCTGGTAAAATCAAGATATCCATGTGAAACCATTCAGACCAAAGCTGTTCGTGGACAGTCAGAAGTTACCTGATGGTGGCAGTTGTTAACCACTGAAGATCCGAAGGTAACCCGGTGTCAAATTCATGCATCAGCTCAAAATCTGATTCCATACTGAAAGATGTCATAGGCCTAGCCTAAATGGAAGTACAAATTGGCTCTCCTTATTTGGCTTGATCCAACATTTGGTCATTCAGAGGCACATTGACATAGCTGTAGCCAGCAATTTATGCAATATTTCTCTCATTTTCCCACTTTTCTGAGAGAATTTTCATCGAATCGTACAAAATTTGGGTTGGGAGGGAACTCAGGAGGTCACCGAGTCCAACCCCCTGCTCAAAGTAGGACTCTAAAGATTTACCCGCCTCCTTCCCCCCCAGCTTCATACAGAAAGTTCAGCAAATAATGCCGCACTTGAAGACTCCATCATCCCGTTCCTCAACAGAGGACGAAAACATTTGTATCCCTGTGGTTTTACCAGTTTATTGACCTGTGGTAGGCAAAGCTGGTTTTAGAGGCAAGTAACCAGTGCAATCTCCTGCGGCTCCACCAAGCTAAGTAAAAACATACTACAGAGTACAAGTGCACATCATCCAATGTGCAAGTGGGAAGAAGGTCCCAGTCACTGAGTCAGGTCTATGTGAATCCATCACTAGCTCTGGGGACAGGAAGCCACCAGCCTCAAACCAGCAGCAAAATGAGACTGAGGAACTAAATACTGGGACCTGGATGGTTTTGATAAATACAGGGTACAACACGCTACAGCAACGTAGTGTCCACATGCACCTACATGCAACTAGGAGCTACTTCACCATGGTGGTGCACTCCCTCACTACAGCACACCACAGCAAAGTAGTTGCTAAAAATAACTATTTGTGGTGTGCACAGTGCAGGGCAGGCTGTTCCTGTGCCATGATTTAGTACTTCCAAAAGGAAGTACAAAATCACTGTACGGTAATGATAGCACGGTAACAGCCCATGCCGCACCGTGCCAGCTGTGCAGTTATTTTTGGCCTCTCCATCGCTATAGCAATGAGCTATAATGAGGGAATGCATTGCTATGGTGATGTAGCGACGGTATTGCGGTTTTTGCCAATGGACGCTACGGCGCCATAGTGTGTTGCTATGGCAGCTTAGCATCTCGAGTAGACATGCCCAGTGGGACTCAGTCTCCACAACACCCAGTGGGGCAGGGAGCTATCATTAACTATTGTTAACAAACAGTTTTACAGATGAGTTATGGAGGCAGGTGCTGGTAACATTGAGTCCTGGATGTTCAAAGAGTAGTGGTGAGAGCCAAAGAGAAGCCAAGGAAGATCCTGGTTTTTAGTCTCACCTGAAGGAAGTAGATGAGGTTTTCTTTCACAGCCCACTCAATATCCCTTGCGGTTCCATATGCTTTTCTCACCTTTAACAAACAAATAATTATGGTTCAGCATGGCAACCATAAGGAAGCAGAAGTCTGTAAAATGCAAGCAGACACACCTACCCAAAGAGCAAGGCCAGCCACCTTCAGAAACATGTCATCAGAAATGCAGCACTGGGAGGTCTCTGTAGGGTGAGAGTCCTCTAGCATCATGGTACCACCAACTTGTAATTATGCAGCACAGTTGAGTGAGAACCAAATTCATGTTTCAGGAAGAGAGATTTGTAAGAGAGGGAAGACAAGCCTAATGGTTAGTGTGCCAGACTAGGGACTGAGACACCTGGGTTCTAGTCTTTGTTTCCCCACAAAAACCTCCTTGGGTAAAGAAGGAGTTAGGTGCCTACTTCTCCCTGAAATCAATCCCTTTTGTGCCTGTCTCAATGTCTCCCTTGGTAAAATGGTAATATGTACTGACTTACCCCACCACAGTGCTGTTAAGATCATTATATTAACTTCTGCGAGAGGCTAAGATACAACGGGAATAGATGCACATGAGTATCTCTGAAAGAGATGTGGAGACTACCTCTTAGACAGAGAGGACTGTGTTTGGAGTGGCCAAAAGTGCCAACATGTGAAGCTAAAGCCAGCAGGTAGTCTGGATCCCCAGGCTCTGTAAGGTAGCCTGTATCATAGATCCACCTGGGTGTGCAGTTTGCTAACTACTTCTTCCTGCAGGCATCACTATGCAAAGCCAAGGCCATGTGCGCTCTGATTTAAAGAGAGAATCTGCACGCAGACAAAGACCGGGAAGATGGTTACACATCACAACACTCACCGCTCAAATGGGCATATTGCTTCTTCGATCCAATCTTCTTACTGGTGACCTGGAGTCCGTTTTTGGGGCTGTGGAGGAGAGTGATTGTATCGGGCTCCACGTTGCCAGTTACTGTGGACTGGGGAGAAGGAAAAACAAAGAAAGAAGATCTACCACCCTACTGCTGGTGTTTTTTTGTGCTTCCACGGGGACAACAAGTGCTCCCCATCCACTGTGAAATGCATCAGAGCTCACCAAATTCATTATGCAAAAGAAAAACTCATGACAGCACTACCTTGTGCTATCACTACCCATTTCCAAACAGAAAGACTGACGATGGCATATTGCATAGAGGTGTGACTTGGTAACTTTCCTCGATCATAGCACCATCGTACCAAGGCCACAAAAAATTCCTTTCCCATAGGCACCACTCATGGTTCAAAATGATCCTCTGTTCTCAGACAGCAGTTATGCTGTAACATGTGGAAATAGCTATTGACTAAGTGGATTTGACCTATGGTCCTCTCAGACTAATATACTTCTTTGGAGGAAACGGCAATAAACTCTATAGAAAGCCACCTCCATTCCCATATAATTGCATTTTTAGGCTCATTGGGATCACACCTTTCCCAAACTGCTTTTTTTTATAAGCAGCTCAACCTGTTACAACTTAAAGGGTACAGGTTAGCACCCCACATCTCTATGAAGGCCTCTGAATATGTCCCGGCTTGCAGAGCCCTCAAGCATATTGAAAGAATAATGAAGAAGCGCTGAGCATAGGGGCGCCAAGAAATATTATTCTTGGAGACCACAATAATCCGCCTGGCAACTGTCAGGGTTTTGCCTCTCCTTTGGAATAGAAAAAGATCGTTCACTGTTGCTTTCTCCAAGTATATAAAACATATCACTTGTAAACTGAGCAGATGCCTTTGCTTTTGTAGGTCTCGGTCAGTGGTGTTATTTATAACTGGATCAAACAGCTTGTTAGGTAAATTACTCCCCAGAGGCCTTAATTCCTTCAAGAAAGCTTGAAAGCCACTTAGCTGTTCTCAGCCTCTTCCCTTTGATTTAAAATACACTGTAAAAGTTTATAGCCAGATTAGAATGAACTTCACTTGCACCTCGCTTGTACTCTGGACTAGTGCTCTCGTGTCTTGCATGAATGCTAAAGACACTGCAGGAAAAAATACCCAAACTGTGAAAGCACAATGCATCTGATGGGTAAATTCACACAGCCTCTACAATGGTTCCTGTAGGAGAGACTGATTCCTAGCCTTACTCAGGATTTACCTACATTTCTAATTATGTTTCGATGCTTTAATTTAAAAAGCCCCATAAAGAGCAACTTTCACTCAAAAAAGAAGAGAGTGAATTTTTATGGAAGCAGTGCGGGACTCTTAGTGGACCCTCAGTTTTTTTCTGAAGGGATTTCTTTCAATCACTGCTTGGATAATATAATAAAATTCAGTTCAGTGTTGAACAGAGAGCTCAATTTTAGGCAGTTTTTTTGGGAGCTATTTGCTGAGTAAATCATTGCTTTTCAAAGAAAATTCACCCAGGCAGTGCATTTTCTCGTAAATTATTCCTCTCTGTGGAGCTCTTAGGGATTCAGTAAGTGACTTGGCTTTTCCAACTGTAAAACTAAAACCTAAATGAAAAAAATAAGCTTCCATCTTGCAATGCAAATACATCTTGGGCCCTTTGAGTGATATTTGTTATGCAACAGGGGTGTAGGTTGTAGCCATGTTGGTCTAAGGCCATAGGCAGACAAGGTGACTCTGATCTCTTTTTAAACCCAAAAGCTTGCAAAAAAAATTTTTCCAACTATTTCAGTTGCTTTAATAAAAGAAATCAGATTCACCCAAAGAACCTTATTTGCTGTGCGAGGGATGCATGCTAAGATATGCATTTAAAGAAGACAATGTGGGGAAATAACGTTAGGAAAGTATTTGCTCTGGCTAGGGGTAGACTGATGTGAAATGCCTGGGATGCCAATACCACCCTTACCCCTCCACAAAGCACTCTCTTGAATAGCATGTCTCTTTAAATGGAGCCAATAAAGGCAGCCTATGTACAGCTCCAGTGAGAGTTGCAAGTCTTTAGTTACATCAGGATTTGGCCTGTTGACTGTAATCAGAATAGCAGGTGTTCAACCTCTCTCCAGGTCCCTCGAAGCCCAGACGCAATAAGGCACTGCTATCACCACCCTCTGACTGCTTTCCTTTGTGCCAGACTGGCGCAGAACTGCATGGCACACTGCATGTCTGGCTGTGGGCTTCCTCCATTTTACTGCTTTCTGCCAAATCTTTAAATGCTCATCATTAGACCCGTAATGCTTCTGTAATTCCTGCTTTCTTGGGCTGCGGGATTGCTGCCCAGGGTGATTCTTTCCACCGGGATGGGAGCTGTGGCAGAGGGCCACTTTACACGGTTCAAAGGTGGGGTTTGGGAAGTGATTTATGCTAAACATAACGCAGTTCTTCCGTGGGCCCCGGACACATTGATGACGGTAGGTTATGGACAGTTCAGACAGAAAAGGCTGAGACTAAAGATGTTGGCCCTTATACGCAAGCAAAAGTCCACATGCTTCAACAACGAGCAAAACAACTCAAGAGGACTCTAGTTCTCCCTCTGTTGCATTTCAAGGGAACAAATGAAGGGAAGTGGAAGTTGCATGTTGTCAGCTGCTTGAACAGTTCTCTGCAGAGGTCCGCTAGGTTTGAGGAGTGTTGGCCCAGTGTAAGCAGCAGGGTAGGGAAGTCTTGAATTAGGGAGTGATGAACCCAGATGACCTTTCAGCTCTTCAACTTGGCCACACAGCCTCTGCCTTCTCCATTTCACCCCAAATCCCTCTTTCCAAGGAGAAAGGAGTTCAAACGCAGCAAGGCTCTGCAGAACTTCTCCTCGGTAGAAAAGGAGATGGCCGAGGAACTTGCCTCCACAGAGCGAGAACAGCACGCTTGAACCAAGCAAGTCATGAACACGGCTGGGAATCGCAATCAGTCCTTGAAGAATAACCAACCTGAATTAGAGATGTGGGGAATACACGTTCCCGCCTTCAAAGGACTGAATAACTATGAAGCAACCCCCTAACAAACCAATCAGATGTACACAAGAGAGCAATGCCAGTGACATCCTTGTTATCCTATTTCCTTCCTATTTTCTCTGTCTCCCAATGGCTCCAAAATTATATTTAAACAGCAAAGGTCTTCACTAACCTCCCCGATTCCGTAGTTGGCTTTAATAATAATCTTCCCAGGATGTCCCGTAAGTGGGTCACAAGTGAACAGCGTTCCTGAAATGGATATTTTATAGGAGAATTAAAAAAAAATGACTACACAATGCTTAGTGGAAATAAAACCTAAAGCAGTATTCACAGAAGATGTCTGCCTACAATCTCAACTGGCTTTACCTCAACCAGGCCTGAGTTGCTTATGTCCACACTGGCGATATTGAGTTTTACTAGGACAAAAACTCATGGCTGGCAAATTTCAAAGCTGTGTGTAGAAGGGGTTGCAAATAATATCATACAACGTCTCTGAGCAATTGCAGTTAAGTAGCCCAATGTGAATCTCAAGTATCAAATAACAGAAGCAAGGGTTTTTTGGGGTGATCTTGTATTGGACCCACTGTATGTAGGCACAGCAAACTCTTAATAGCAGAGCAAAAAATATCACTGAATAAACATGAACCCTGAATAAAATGAGGAAAACAAGAAGTAATTTTCTTGTGAGTGGTCTCAAAGAAGGACACTACAAGAAAATAAACAGGAAAAATATATTACTTGTGAATTATCCATTGTCCTTAACTGAAATTATCCATTCTCCTTAACACACACACACAAATTAAAGAATATATTAAGGCTGACAGTCACATAATTTCATGTTCAAATGGTTCAACATGCATAATTTCAGTTCAAATGGTTAACTCCTGGCAAAGTCATAAGCAACTAGAAACTGGGTCTCATACTAAGAAGCACTGGGCGACATTAGTAGGCGGTAGATGTAGACACACCTACATCCAAATCCTGTTTTTCAGTCTTTCCCTTCATACTGCCAGCTCTGCACAGCGACTACAACATGAAAAAACCCCCCTGAAGTTAATGACCTTTAGCCACACAAAGCAAGGGAGAAGGCCGCCAACGAATGAATCCAACCACCGTCCTGTGCTCTGACGATAGCCGTAGTAGCACTCAGTGGTACGGTGGGAGACTGAGGCAATGGAGCTAATGCTATGCCAATATACTAGCCAAGCCGCTGCACGGGTTGATTAGAGACCTCCAAGGCTGCTGCGGTAGCACACAAGGTCCATGTACAAAACCAAGAGAAAAAAAACTGAGGGCTGAGCGCCAGCGAACACGCAAGCATCTCACCTGCAGCCTCAGCTGGCACCATTTGCTGAATGACAACCCCCATGAGTGATGGGATCAGCTGTCCTCTTTGATGGCGATATCGTACAGCCGGGAAGGAGTACAGTGAGGCCCAGCAGGCCAAAATCGCCCTCCACACCTGTGATGAAAAACAGCCCAGACCATCATGCACCATGCAGCACCACCCAGGACTGGACTCAGCTTATGGAGAAAATAACTCCTGCACAGTTTGCAACTGAGCATTCGGACAAAGCTCTGTATTCTCCATTTCTTTGAGCCACCTCTGTGTCCTCTCAGCCAGAGAGATGAGAAAAGAAGAAATCCTCCATCTCTCTCCTCGGCTGCGTGGTCCTCCTGTGTGGACACTTTTATTCAGTGGACCAAACTTGATTTATTTTATCCCCTTCCAAAGGGAATTAACCTAGATTGAATTGAGGCTTGATTTCAAATGGTGGCCCAGGAGTTAAGTGCAGTAACTAATCCACTTTTAACCGTATCATTCACTGATTCCTATTAAAGTTTTCTCAGTTTATGGACATTACCATTAAATAATGAGGCAGTAGAGAGTCTATCTTTTTCCTTGACTAATGCATCTCACAGTTAGCAATGTTTCCCCTGATATTCAGCCTAGCTTGCATATTGCTAAATCCAACCTCGTCATCCCTACACAGATCCCACTTTCCCATTCAAATGTACTACGAGTGCAGCGTACTCATTGCTACTTTAGTTGGAAAGCCCGACTGAGTGGATTTTCTATTCTTGATCCCAAGACATAAAAAATGTAGTGAAGGGCTAATGAAGAACAAAGTAGGTTGGTTGAGATATGAGAAGATTTCAGGGATGTCTGCACAGCAAAGATAAGGTGTGATTGGAGCACGTCCAGCTGTCATCTAGCTGGCATGGGTAATTGTAGCATGGCTGTTGCTGACACAGGGATACAGAAACCTTCCTTGCACACCGCAGCAAAGAGAACAGCGGTTGTCACCCAGAGGAAGCCACCTTACCTGCTGTCTCCCCCTAACTCCCAGCTCTGAGTAGAGTTGTCCAGCGGCAGCCCTTTCTGTTGTATCTTCTCCAACAGGACTGGACCTGACTGCTAGGAGCTTCTGCTGCAACCCCAGTTCGTCTAGCCGCTGAAGCACAGCATCTTCTATCTCACGGGACAGCCTGGTGGTGTTGAACATTTCAGAGCATCTGTGGTACACAGAGCAGTCTGAATTAGCACAGCCTGCCAATGAAACATAAATTCAAAGAATGAACTGGTGCTTCGATCCTTGTAGATGAAGTTAAGACAAGGTTCTTGTAATTCCTGAGCGCCAGCAAATCTCTGAGTCTAGTCTGAGAGGTGCTAAGCATCTGGATCTCCACATTGGCCTGGTGGTGCTCATATGTGGACTCATGTGAACTCCCACATGTCGATCCTATATCTGCCACCCTTTCCCTGACTCTCACACCCATCCTCAGCATTGAACCACAGGAGCCAACTGTGCTGAACAGAATTTGGGAAGTACACGTATGGCTTCTCAAATCCCACGCGTCTTGCATAGGAAAACCATGTTGGTCTTACTGCCTTCATGGCCCTCCCTGTCTCTGAAAGAGCTCCAACATCTGCTACTTAGATTTTATAGATCAAAGAGAGCTTCCTGCCATCCCATTTGACAGTCCTAAATGAGTCATATCAGTTCCAACTGCAAAGGAGCAGGGAAGAGAAATGAAGATATAATGGATCTGATGTATAGGTTTTACCTTTTACAAAGCTCCTGGAGATTTCCTGGTTTAATTTTACTGGAAAAAAAATAACAAAATGGATATCAAACTAAAATAACTCCATCTGCCTCCATTGTTATGCTTACAAACCAAAAAATAGGCACTGAAAACATATTGTGAACCGTGGCAAGTTTAATTTTGGTCAGAAATAGAGTGAGGGGCACACTTGAGACTATCGTGTTGATGTTGTTGGTGCTAAATCAGTGTGCCTGAATCTGTCAGCAAATTCTAAGGAAAAGACCACAGTGGTGAACAGGTTTCCTTCTAAGTGTGACACTCACTTAAAAAAAAAATGCATTCTATTTTTAAGTGAATGCAGGAAGTTCTGAAGGCCCCAAACCTTGAAGATAGAGCATGAATCACATCCAACGACACACAAGAAATACTTGCAGATAAGTCCATCTTACCAGGCCACTTGGGTGAGCTCTTTCACAGCTTCTTGGAGCTCCTGGTTCTGCTTTATGTGATGTTCCAATGCTAATACTGTGACACAGAAGCCTGGGGGGACTATGAACTAAAAAGCATAATGAGGATCACATTGCATATGAAAACTGTTACCTCAGACATCAAGAGCAAATCTGGCAGAAAAGTTTGTGCAAAAAAAAAAAGCATGCCAAATTTGCACACATCATGACCACAACTGTATGTGCCATGTCAGTAATTACACGTGCAAGCAACTTTTGCCTAATCGTTTGCATATACCTTTGTGCTCGCAGTTATGATAACTGCACTTCCTCATTAAACATACAACCACGAGCGCATTTTTACCTGCAGAAATTTCTGAAAAAATTTTCAGGGTTCTCGTTCTTCTAAAAACCGTCTGATTTTATGAATGAATTATGAAGAACTTACCATATTTTTAAGCTTGGTTTTAGCCCAAGAACTTTCACAATTTATATTCAAACTTCATTCATTACTGATATATTATAATAATGCAGAACGTTGCATTTCGAATGCTTGATGGTAGGTGATAACTCTTTGCTGCTGCGAGAACTGCAGCTTATTTCCAACGTGTATCTTGCCAAGATATAAATCATTAACTTTTTCTCTTGATACCAGTAATAGGGCCAACATTCTTATCTATCACTGGTACATAGCATTATAGCTCTGGATGCTTTGATAAATATGCCTTTTGGGAAACACTGCCAGCCTCTCTTTCTATTCCTGATTCTGCATCTTGTGCAATTTTATGTCAAGGGCAAAGTCCAAGATCCTCCTGAGTATAACAGCACACATACCATCAGTCTTTGGTGACTTCTAGGGACAAAGTGCCTGTATCATGACACCAACTATCCTGCAAACCCCCAAAGCCAGGGAATCACCGAGTTAAAGATTGCTAGATGTTGCTCTTTGAGATCAGCTCACCTGACTCCCAAGCTGCCCCTGTAAGTGAGTGAGCTGCCCTATCTGAGCTCCTTTTCCCCCAACCTCCTTGGTGCACTGCGAGTGCTCTTCAGTGAAGGACACCACGAACTTGGAGCTGGCAGGCAGTGATGGCTCCTTCAGCTTTAGTGGAGAATTAGCATAAGGAATCAGGTCTCCAAGTTCATCTCTGGAAATGCAGAAGTGGTGTATGTTAGCTCAGGAAGGAGGGGTATGCGACAACCTTTTGTGCCAAGAAACTTGAGTCACAGGATTCATTACAAGCTAGGGAGTGGTGGGAGACAGCTACACCAGTTCCTAGGAAAATGCTCAGTATTGTCTAATTAAGTACTGATGGCATGCATCCAAAAGTGGCCTAGTATACTTGCTTTTATGGGAAAAAAATAGAAGCGCTGTGCCCTAATGAAAAGCTTTTCTAGGACCATTATCCAAATACTGTGTTTCCTTTGTAACCGGTCTTGGTCAGTTTGTGAACATAACCAGTTTAGCTGGAAACCTGCAGCAGTCTTAGGCCAAGATTTTTCAAATGCACTTTGTGGTTTTACTTATTTGTTTTAGGGAAAATCTTGAGCTATGAAAGAAATAATCATATTCCACAGCACAGTAGTGTGAGCCATTCACAGTGAAGAATGGATTGTAGTTTTCCTAAAGCTCACCCATAAACTGAGATTTTAATATTTTCTCAATTTTCAATTATGACTGGACAAATCTTGGGGGTGAACAGTCTTCAGCCCCTGGTATGCTGCTTGTGAATGGATAATGTTCCTGATGCATTATTTCCATAACATGACAGGGTTCCCAAGTAACACAGAAATAGGGCTGGAAGAGACTTCACGAGCTTACCTAGTCCAGCCCCCTGCTCAAGGCAGGATCATCCTGGCCAGACTATTATTTATACTCCCAAAATACCTTTCCACTTCAGAAAGCAGGAGGAGGTACCAAGCTGTCTGTATTACTCCTTCTTTAGAATAAACATGTGCAGGGATACACATTTGCACAAGCTTGTGACTTATTTGCTTTGCATAAGCAATCCTTTGAACAACAACTCACTTGATCCAAACAAGGTGGATCCAGTCCAAACTCCCCCTGGGTTGGCCTGTGTACAATTCAAAACGAAACAACTGCAAATACACACACCACAAATACATTCATATCTGATGCCTATTTGGTGACTGAGCATTTTATTTGAATGCATGTTTGTAGATCCCCCGTGGCCGTATTCACTCAGATCCGCCTGGTGCTACCAGAATAATGCCTCTGTTTTTACTTGTGATTTTTACCTGTAATAAAATTCAACCAGGCCCCAGCCTCGCAACAAAGAATTCAGCTGGAAATCAGCAATACATTCGTGGAATACTCCTTTCCCAGCTGAACCATTATACACCATGGGGCGAGCTTCCTTGTCAAGTGTAGCACAAACGCTGAAGGACTTGCCATCTGTGTTAAGGTGAAAAAAGATGGTTTCCTTGGATTTATGACAGTACTTCGGCAAGATGAATCAAGCAAGAGCTTTTGCATATTCTTAAACAGTTCTCCAATCTCTTGTATTTTTAAAATATTTCTCACATGTGCTCTGTATATTTTTTTAGAAGGCACTTGGTTGTTCAGCATTTTAGGGACTAGAGCAGTTGGCATCTAGTCCAAAACACAAACTCTGAGCAAAGAAAACTGGAAACTGCACACGTTATTTCAAAACTAGATGAACTGGAGCAGAAATCCTCAACAAAAATAGGGATTATGTGCTTTAGACCGTTATCTAATGTCCTGGTCTTTCAGTGAATGCTCCACATGCTTATATTTAGGTATGTGAGTAGTCTCACTGGAGTCAATAGCAATATCCCATGCTTAACATGTGCCTGGACAGATGAAATCATGCAAAATAAAACCAAAATGAGAAATCAAATTACAGCAATGAGAGCTCTGAAATGCGGTTTCTCCATGACATATCCAGGAAAATTCTCCTAAATGTCTCTACCAGCTTTCAGTAAAGTTATTTCTTAGATGCCAAAGATGTTAATTTGATATTGAAAAAAGTACGAAGGTAATGGTAAATTGAGTTCTGTTAACATACCTGCAGTGAAGGTGACCCTGTATGTGTCTTTAATAATACCATCATCAGCCATCTCAGCCAGCAAGGCATCGGTCCAGTCAATACCGGCTTTCTTCCCATTTGGGAAAAGAACATAGCCAACAGCAAGGCTGAAGGAAAAAAAGAACAAATCCAAAGCTCAGTCAAAATTAATGGCCTTTTTAATGAAACAAAGTGCTGACTGTTTAAGACAGATTGCAGAAAATGGTTCAAACCTGAACCAAAAACAGGCAGCTCCTAGAAGAGCCATGGGATATGTAGGCTGAGTAGCGATGAGCGCTAGGAAAATAAGGGGAGAAAGAACAATTAATCTACTTTCTGGTAACAAGCAAGAGAAGAGACAAGACTGAGAGTAGACATCGCAGGAAGACTGCAAAAGAGGCAGGTGAACAGAGCTACCAGGGGAAGACCCAGACGCAGGCATGGGTGAACCCAGAGGCTGCCCAGGACCTGGATAGAGAGGGGGCCCGAAAATGGAAAAAAAACCAATTGCACAAAATAAAGTTTTAATATTGTGCATATATAGGACTGGCAATGTTATCAATGGAGAACGAATAATTTAAAGACATCGATACCACAGATGTGATAAAGACTTTTGCAACAAAAAAATCATTATCTCTGGCAAAGGGGAGCCTGATAGTAAAAGTTTGCCCAGGGCGGAGACCAGGTCAGGGGAATAGGGGAAGGAGAAATATCTAGAGATCACTCCACACAGTTGGGGAACTGGAAACTCATAGTATAGGGGACCTGGGAAAGGGTGCGGTTAACCTACAAAACAAGAAGGAAGGGGAACTTTTAGCATCTTAATCAAACACGGTAGGAGAACAACTATTGCACACGTTCTTTTTTCTACTCTAGTTCATTTAGGAACGTAAGGTATATCTGACTTTAACTTTCCTGATTCTTCACTAACCCTCATGGTTACTCAGGGGAGGACTGGTAATTAGCACTGCTGAGTTTTTCCCAGCAAGATTCACTCCATTACTTGGGTCTTTGGGAAAGTTGCTGGACCTGCCTGTGCCATGATTTGCCTACCACTAAAATTGCTCCTACAATGTTTCCTACAGTTGTACATTTATTAATGTTAGGAAATCTTGAAGCAATTTGCAAAGTGCTTAGCTTTCTGGTGTGATGCTAGCTACAAAAGGCCAGGATTTAAATGCTTGTCTCTGATCTTTCCCATGCCATTAGCTGTGGGTGAATGGCAGAACTTACATGCCTGGAAATCCTTGATGTGTGACAATAAGGCAGAACAGTGAATGATGTAAATTGAGTCAACACATAAAGAAAAGTGAAAGCTGTTCCTAAGGTTACTGGCAACCACAAAATGGTAGAGGCAAACTTTCCCCCTACCCTATCCCTTGGACATCCAGGTGTGATGTGGAAGAAAATCTGATGGTGCAGGTGCAGAACAAGGGGTGTCTCGTTGTCTTCCAAGGGTGCAACTTGCTGCTGTTTTGAAGGTATCTTTTATACAAACTCCTTGAACCTACTTACTGTGTTGTAGTTGCTGGTTTACAAAGAACTGTTAGGTGTGCCGAGGTCCCATCCTGCACGAAAAAGGCCTGAGATGAAACAGTATCCTAACTTGCTCAAGCTAGCTGAGACATCTGCTATTTTTAATCCATCAGCTGTTCCCAACGTGCTTGATCAAATTATATTTTATGTCCTGCATGATGAAGAAATCTCCAGACTTCATAAAATAAGTAGACCCCAGAGAAGACTGGGGTTATGCAGCATTTTATCATTCTGTATTGCCAAACATACTGGATATAAAATTGCTAGCACTTGACTCGCTATGTCACGTGTGAAAAGGTCCCAGACAGAACGTGATGGGCAGACCATGCAAACCAGACACACCGAGGAACCACTTTTGATCCAGCAGATGCATGAAAGCAGATGCTGACCGACAGCTTTATCTGGTTACACAAAGGTGTGCAAAGGTGAAAGATGGGGCTGCAGACAGCATAATGGCATTGTGTGGAAAAGCCAGCAAAATGCGTGGGAGGAGGATACCGACCAGCATCAATTGGAGAACCAGAAGCAGGAATAGGAGGAGCAAAAGCAATGGCAAGAACAGGAAACAAGAGAAGACCAACAGGCAAGGGCTATAGAAACTTGAACTGAAGGTTTGTCAGAAGGCACAGATGTGATGGCACCTTCACTTTGCCAGATTTTTTTCCCACCCTGAAGCTCCCTGGCAGGTTCCTTTCAGGTCTTTCTGGTGTGAGTGTGTGCCTGGTCCATGCTGCATACAGAGAAGGAGATGCTAGCCCTCTACCAGCAGTGAGCGATTATTTACCAAAACAAATATTTTCATGGCTTTTAATGAGTTGTGCAGGGAGATCATTAACTTTGACTGCTGAGGGACTGGGAGGGATGTAACAAGGCAGCTGGCCCCCCAGGCAGCTGTGACACACAGAGGCAGTGGTGACATCCAGCTGTCACTGTGCTGCCAGTGTAGCTATGCAGCTGCTATTTTTCTGCCCCCTCCAGTCAGTGCCTGGGGCTGCTGCACTGGTTGCCACACCTTAGTTATGCTACTGACTATGAGAATAAAAGTGCTGCGGGCACTGCTCGTGATAGGAATCAGATACTCCAGGGATCAGCTCTATTTTATGAGATGCTGGTGCACTGCTGCCAGTTTGGGCAATGCAGCTGCTGCATTTCCTCATCCAAGCATGCAGTGATATCTGCTCACTTGAAGACATACAGGGGGCCCAGCCTGCCCATGTACAAGTGCTGCTTCCAGTAGACACATAAGGGCTTGCCATACCTGTATCTACACTGGGAGGGCCTCTGAAGAAGCATTTCCTTGGCACTAGACCCAAGGTGGGTTTCCAGGGTCTATTGGGAATCCTTGGTTAATAATTCTGCCCAGCCCATCATTCCCGCTATTTGTTGGCATACACCCCTTCAACAGAGCCAAAAAAAAAAAACACAGCAAAGGAATGAAAGCTGAAAAAGCCATGGGCAAATGTTTGCTGTGTCCTTCATTTAGGAGGGCTAAGACTCCTAAATGAAGGACACAGCAAACAGCTCACAACACCAGCCGGTTTGAATCAGTGCAGCTGCAGGTCCGCTGATTCAGTGGAGGGGTTTATCGGAGGCTTTGGCCAAAACGGGCAGCGATCGGTGCCCGGATCAAAACAAGGTGCAAAGAGAAAGCAACAGGGAGCAAAATAAGCATAAATGAGCTGAGGCGAGGTCCAAAACACAAGAACGGTTTCCTGCTGCTATTTCCCTGATACCAAAAGAATCAAAACTGAGGTTTCTTAAATATTTCAGGACACTGAGTGGACTAGGGGAGCTCAAGGAATAGATTTGTACCAAAAATTAACCCTCAGTTTCGAGGAGACAGGGCCAGGATCCATTGGTCTAATTAGGTCTGATAAGGTAATTTGAGGCACTCCAAGGAAGAGAAGAGAGATTCTGCCTACTTGGCTTCAGAAAGTTTGGAACTTGTGGAAACTTTCTGCAATTGCAATTCTGTGATCCGTGAGACTTCCTACTGAATCCAGGTACAGGACCAAGCTGCTGTGGAGGGCAGGGAAGACTTAGAGCGCTCTATGGCATTAGGTCCTTCAACGCTTGTGGGACAGCAATGTGCTGCTGCAAAACACTGTGTGGAAGGGGGGCAAATACAGCCTGTGTTTTGCCTAGATTACTTGAAGATCTGGAATGTGTCCTTACAGGAAATTAAATGTCACGATCGAGATTAAGTAACAGCTGCATCCATCACCACTGACTTCCAGGAATTTATCTGAATGCATGAACTGTACTAAACGGATGCTGCCTCGAGTGCCAGCGATAATCTCCAAACTCATCCACAGCATCACGTTATGCAGCGGCCAACCTAGTGTAAAACCAGACCTACCCCCCCGAGGCATGGGCTCACTTGCCCCTGCCTTCCCAACCTCTCCTGAAGCCTCGCAGGCAAGATGTCACAGCTCCACAGGCCACATCCAGTCCACGGGCCAGATGCGTGACATCCCTGCTTTACGGACATTACCGCCAGATCTTCAAATATAACCTTCCAGTTGAGTGACATTTGGATTGGATAGCTAGAATGCAGAATGGCATATTAAGACCTACCTCAAAATGCATCAAAAGCATGACATATCGGTAAAACTCCTCCCAGTTTCGGATACCTGCAGAAGGGCAGAACGGAAACACAGACTTGAAAGTTCACTGCAAATCTTGTTAGCAGCCAAACCCTACCTCAGTCTTTAGTAAGAGGGTAATTCTTGTGCCTAATTCTATGCAACACTTTCTTGGGTCCACTCCATTATCTGCCTGGAGAGATGAAGAAAGCCCTTTGATTCTAACAGTGCTTTGATGTATACAGTATATATCACTTAAACACCCAGGAGTTAGGTAGTGGTTATTTAAATCATGCACACAACACTGGCCTTTTGCTAAATCTCACTGATTTCAATGTCACTTAAACCAATTTAAGCCTGCCTGTCAATTAAATTGGAAATGGTGCTACCAGTCCACTGCAAATGGTGGAGATAGGCTAGAAAAATGAACTCCCACCGAACAAACCAAGCAGCTTTATATAGCCCTAAACTTGGCTACAAAAACAATTTTTCCAAAACTGCCCCATTTCACATCTGAGCATGAATGCTGTAACAACTGTCTCTTCCATGATCCTCTCATCATTTACAGTTGAAGTAACAATCGCGAGGTACTCATCACAGTCATTAGGATATCGTTACCATAAGAGTGGGTCCGAATGCCTCTCAGAAAGAGCTCTTTCTTCTGATGATTTTCAATTTCAATTTCTCCTATCTGCTGACCCCATTGCTCATACCGAGAATGTTGTTCCCCATCCCTGGGGGGGAAAAAAAAGGTGTAGAAAAACCAGACAGCTTAGAAAGAAGGCTTCTTATTCAAACTTGTTAGTCACAGAAGTGTTGCTTCTAAATGAAAGATGCACATTTTGGAACCAAGACTTATGCCTGCAATTTATCTAGCATACTTCTGAGCTTGAATAGTGTCACACACAATTGTTCAGACCAGGGTTGTACATAGAGATGCCCTGAGAATGAGACAACAGGAAGAGTGGAGTAATGCAGTAAAACCTAGGAAGAGACATGTGATGATGACTGCAAAAGCCTGCCTAATACTCCAGGATTAGGTTCCCAAACTGCATCTGGGAGGGCATGAAAGGTTCTTTGGTGGGGGGCAAATCACAGATGCAAGCCTCCTGCTTCAGCAACTTTCACATCCCCTGTATCTCAGTCGCTGCTGCCACTTCCCCAGCCACTGCTTCCCTTCCCTTGGTGGTGAGGGAAACCCTTGAGGTCTGGAATACACTGTGGTAACTGAGTACTACTCTGCTAATTTGTAACCGAGAAGAGAAAATGTATTGTCCCAAAATTCAATTCAATTAATCCGTTTAAAGTTTACAGATTGTGCATGGCCTCAACAAAGAATTAAAATTTTCTTCTAAGACTGCAAATCTGCACAGCCTCCCCATGAAAAATATCAAAGGCAAAATCTTACATAGCTTGTCGGCTCTATTTTCCCAGCTTTATTATGAAAGGGCCTGTGGCAATATTAGCTGATGGCATTGTTGGGCTATTAAAGCAAAAATTACAACCAGCCCCAGAAGTGTTAAAAATTGTCTCTCACCTTTTGATCCTTTGGAAGAGTTCTCGGCTCCACTTCTCTAAAGCCAAGGCGCGTGCAAACGAGTCTGGATGACTGTCGAATTTAAAGTCAAATACATCTGTAAAGGTGGTCCAGCTACAAAGAAGGGAGAAATAAAACACCCCATCAGCCTTCATTTGGGATGGGGCCAATTGCTGTACTCATTGCTCAGAGATCTCATTTGTCTTTGGGACTTGTGGAATTTGAAACTTGTTATTTCTCACGTGTGGATTTCTACAATTTTTCTTAATGCTGCAGTTTTCTGGGAAAATGAAGGGAGGGACAATGGAGAAACCATGCTATGTGAAGAAGACTACTTCAGAAAGGCACAAGAAATTATCCATCAAGTGAGGCTGGCACTCAACAACTCACAACGAGGGGAAGATGCTGCTTTCAGATTGCAGCTTGGCATCTCCTGTTATGATTTGCACAGTCCACCTTGCACTAAAAAGGTGATGAGACTTTGACAGCTACGTGGGACCTCAATTAATCTGGAAGGAAACCGGGTGGCCACAGTCTCTGCTTCAGATGAGAAGAATACGGGTCACAAGTCAACTGCAGCTTCTGCTGCTGGGAAGGGACAAGAGGAGGACTTGAACTCAACAGCTCCTTAGTAGCTGGTGCAGCAAATAAGAGGGATTGTTAACACCCGTGCTGCACTGTACCTAGGTGCAAATAGTCCAAGAGAAAACCCGTAGAAAACAATCTAACCTCAATGAAACAGAAAATATTCTGAATATATTATTGTTAGTGGTCTTGCTATACAGAAGACCCTTCCCAGTTTAGGAGCTTGGATGAGATGGGGCTGAGTGTTGTTGTACAGGATCAGGCCCCTGCTACTCGTGGGGCAATAGACACGGATCCAGCAACATCTTTTTTCCGCAATGAAGTGGATCAGTTGTGCTGGGACACATCCCAATGTAGCAGTTCCTCTTCATTTGGTGACATCTGTTTATAGCCCTATGGTATAATCCCTCCACTTGCCCAAAGGAGGTTTGAACCTGCATGTCTCACTTCCCAAAAAAAGGTGCTGTAACCACAAGCCCACCGGGCAGCAGCCAGAGCCCTCTTTCCAGCTCCTCTTGGGGGTAGCCAGGAGAACTGCCCAAAACTGCAGTTACGCTGCATTCAAGTGATACACAGACATGCATGTGAAATAGGACTGAAGTCTGTAATGTTTTTAAAAGGAGGCCAAATGTTGACCTTAAAATATATAACAGCTTTCCAAGTTAAAATCTATCCCGTGTTTTAAGTGCAGTGTGTTAACAGCACGGCAAAAGCTTGTCAGGACCCTGAAGCCAGGGTGTGTGGCTGGGCTGGTTTTGATCAGATCTTTCTTCAGTGAATGAGTCTAACAACTCAACCTAACCAGGAATTCATTATACACGTGGGAGGAAATTCGATCCTGAGTGAGGGCCAGCAAGAGGCCTCAGTGCTGCTCCAGCAGACTCAGCAGGAGCCAAGATTTGTGGCTCAGTTTTTGTTATTTGTAGTTATACTCAACAATGGGATGCATCCAAGTAAAAGAGAGGATCTGCTTACCAGAGAGAGAATTTGACATGCACAAGTTCACCCTCCTCGTCACTCCACTGTTGCCGATATGGCCCCTTCCTGGAAGATTTAACACCTTGTCAGCTTGTTTTTATGTCAGCCGCATCTCTTTATCGTCCTTTAATTTGTTTTGCACTCACCCCTCCTGCATTTACTGAGCTCTTGTGCAATCCATGGGCTTTAGTACTGCGGGATTTCAAATGCTGAAGATCAAGAGAGGGAAAGTGGCACAGGGAAGGAAGGACAGAATTTGGCAACTCCCAAAAATCTCAGCAAGGGAGTGGAGCATGCTTGGGAACTTTCCTGAAGCTAGCCTAGCATGTAACAGCATAGGCATGCTTACACGTCTTGCACATTCTCATTCTAAGAGCTGAGCTAACCAGCCTGTATGGTTTTTGAGGAAATGTTTTTGGTAAGAAGTACAAGGTATTCTCAAGGAGCCGGGCCAAAGTGACAAAAGCAAGATCAAATGATGTGGTTGCTTTCATGGCTTGAAGTCCAATTTTCATAAGTCACTCAATGATTTACGAGTCTTAGTCCCGTTTGTTCAAAAGCAACAGGCACAGATGAGCCTGGAGACGTGGCACATTTATAATAATCTTTACAATGGGATAATCCAGGAGCAGACAGACAATGTATGGCCCTACACCAGTGTAATTTGCTCAAATCCAGTATAGAAGTACCCCAGGAAAACTCTGTGGCAATCCAAAATAACCATCTGCTCAAGGCAACACAGGCTACAACCTGCTGCCTTCCCACCCAAGAACTGTAGTAGTTTCTACTACATGCTGCTCCCTACATGTCTGCCTCCTCCAGATCTGGTGTAATTTTTCATTGCTATGCAAAATCTATGTAAGTTAAATCAGGGCAAATGTGACTTCTATCCATGTTCCTGTCCCTCAGAATCGGGCACTGAAAATCCTAGTAGGTGCCTATCTACGTCCTTAGATAACTAAATACCTTTGCAAACCTGGCTCCAAACATTCACACCACTGTCGAAAAGGAGAGCTTTGATCATTTCACCCTCGTCTCAAAACCTGTAATATTTTAGCTACATCAGAACCTCTCAGCCTTAAGACATCTTTTAACCATGGACCGAATACTTGTTGCTGGAACCATTTCCTGACTGTTTTCTGCAAAGGCAGAAGCATTTAGATGTGGAAAAAAAATAAGAGACATTGCAATTCTCACGGTTGCCTGAATTCTTTATCATGATGCATTCTGCATCCTAGCTCACATTAAAAAGGATATCTCCTGAAAATCAAAGAGGCAAAATGGGTACATGCATGTTCAAAGTCAAATGTAAATGCTGCGCTGAGTCTATGTTTTATGCTGCAGGATGTTACCAACTCTATTTGCATTGTATAATCACCGGTGTTTTTCAAGTCTTTTCAGGATGTGTGCACTGCCAGCTGTATTACCTAATAGGAATAGTTTGTGTTTGAAATTATTTAAAGGAATTTCCCAGTACTTACAATGCTTTACATTGTACATTGTTTACAATGCTGGGACTGTCTTCATTTAACATAAGAACTTTACAAGAAGCTATTGTATGAGGCTGTCTTTGAATACAACTTGGTGGAAAGACCTGCATCTATTGGTTGTGCTGCTTTACGTTTTCTGAAATGTCCTGATCAGACAAAACTCTGGCCTGGCCTTCCTCAAAGTTAAGCTGAGATCTGGGGAGTGGAAGGGGGGAAAGAAAGGTGTAATGTTTGTTGTACACAACTTATCCTGCTATCCCACGTAAAGCCCTATGGCTTATCTGCTCCAGCTACTCTAACTAAATAGTCCAGGACCTCCATATAGCTACTTACTGCAAAACCATGTATGAGAGAGGCTTTATCCTCAAGGTTGTCTCTCAATAGATGTTGCAGCTTGTTACCCTTCTCTGCACTACTTTCATCAACTCTATTTTATAGCCGGGGAACTGAGTCTGAGTAAGTTCAAATGAATCGCCTAACACGATGCAGGAAGTCTCTGGCAGGCCTGAGAGCTGATCTCATTCTCCAGAACCAGAGTTTTTAGCAAGTATCCCAATAACTCTCCTCCCCCCATCGTATGCGGTGATATGGTAATACCTGAGCAGTCCCTGGAATGCTATTTTCCAGCGTCTGTGTGGCTCTAAGCATTCAAGTGTCAGCCCTCCTCCACTCCAGCATTTTTCAGACTCATCAGCCACTATCATGTCTGGATGCACTGGATGCTAAGAAGACATGTAATTAAAACATTCATTAAATCAGTGAAGGTTAAAACAGAGGTGATGCCCTGCTTTGTCAGCCCACGGAGGAAGGACCATTGATTGAAATAGCTTTCTTGATTCCACAGGTTTCATGGAGGAGGAAATGACATATAAAACACCCAAATGGATAAATATCCAGTCATTTCTACAAAAGAAACCCACATTTGGGTTATGTACATACAAATGCAATTTGCTCTTAGAGAATTACTCTAGCACTTTACACTGTAAATGCTGTCAAGGGTAGAGCTGGCCAAGAACAAGGCTTCACGTTTACTGGAATTGTGCTGGTTTACTGCCCCTTTGGCTAAGATCACATATTGATTTCAGTCTCAACTGGACTAACCCCAAAAAACCCAAGCTGCTGCGATTCTGCAGCTGCTTGACAAATGGCAGCAGTAATATTAACAATAATGAAAAGCAGACCTACAGGCACTCTGCCCTGTGATAAGACTTGCAGCTTCCAGAGTTTCACACCCTGAAAATCCCCCCAGCCAGGAACCTTGCCTTTGCAGAAACAAAAGTTTGTCCAGTCCAAGGTATGATGAAAACATTTCAGGGTCTAGGATCTTAACAATTTTCAACGTGGTTGCATCATAAAACTTTCCAAGCACCTCTAGTTAAAGATAGCCGCTACTCCTGCATCCACAGAAGAAAAGTGACGGCAGTAATTATACCATAATACAGAACACACAATGAGGTAGACTTCAGTTCTGCTCGATATTGCCAGGTAGACAACTTCAGACACTTCGGTGGCTCTCGGCGCTAGGTGGGAATCCCAACCCCATGGAAATCAATGGGAAAACTTCTGCTGGTTTCAATGGAGCTAGGATTTCATACAAAATTCTCATCCCATGCAATTTTCTTAAGGCAAGTTGCACTGCAGAAGCCTGTGCAGAGTTACAGACACAGTTAAATACAAAGACCAGTGAGAACGCCAATGAGGAAAAATGTGCTTTGCGATGAAATGTAGAAAAAAGTAACACTGGGTCAGGATGAAAAGGCAGGATGAAACGTTTCAAAGGGCAAAGGGCAATGCTGCTGGAAGGAAATCCCTGGTAGTTGCAATTGTTCCAGCAGAGCATGTCACGCCACATCCATACCAGTTGAGCACCCCGATTTTGTAGTCACAGAGTAAAGTGACAGCTGTTGGGGTCTGAGGGGTCGAGCTTCAATTAGGAAGCACACCTCTCTCATAAAAACAGCTTTATGTGTAACCTTTGGCAAAGCACTGGCTTTGCATTCCCATCAAGTTTGCACATGTTCCCAGCTGTAGTATACCCATTCATGTTATTCCCTCCTAATTGTCATCATTGCTTTAAGCCTTTGGCATCAGCTCTCTGAAACGAGTCCGATACACTACCCTATTCAGCTCAACTGTGTGTAGTGCTAGCCAGGCAGCACTTCTTAAAACACCATCGTCTTAATTGCTGACCAAAGCTGCTGCTGCCAGTGTCACTGGAGAAGAGCTACTGAGGAATACAGACGTGATTGTTTTAAACTGATAAGTGATGAAAAAAGAAGAGGGTTGGGTAAAAATGATAAAGAAAAGGTAAAGACTGAGTTTGACCTGCAACTAGCCTAAATCACAGCATGTTACCCGTCATTAGCCTTAGTCACAGCACATTAGCCTCTACTTAAGGCGCTGTTTCTTCTGGGGATCATACCTTCAGATGAAATCCCAGGTTAGGAATTGAAATATTATTCCCAGACTCTAGACCCCGCACGTCTTCTCACCCAGCACTTACTTGAAACTCTCCGACTCCATCCACCCGAAGAAAGAGCCAGATTTCACAGACCCCATTAGGACGTTTTGCAAGGCGAGCAATCACAAAAGTCTTGTCAGCTTCTGTAAACCCAGTGAAGTAAACTGAATCGAGAGCCTGTATTAAATATGAAGGAAAAAAAATGCTTCAGTGTGAAGGAGAGCAAAAAAGAAAGATGAGCATGCGGGAACCGATGGGCATGCAGGTTCAATCAACCAACAAAGCTTTCACCCAGTTCACAAGGGGGTATAAGGGTCTTCCAACTTAACGGGAGTCCTTTGTACAATGACTCTGGAGGACTGGGTGCAGAGACTGCCTTTCTCAGACACCTCCAGAAGCCACCTTCTACCCTCAGTCAACAATAAGAAAGTGGCTTTCGACCAACGATCAAAATTGCTTTATAAGCAACAATTGATGAAGCCTCATTACACCCCCAGCTAAGCATTCTCATTGCTATTTTATACCTGGTTGCTAAAAGGTCAAGATATCTTCCCAAGATTGTATACGATATATCAATGGTAGAGTCAGAAAGCGCTGCCAGATTTCCAACTCGTGCCTACTTTTCCTGGTAGATAACGCCACTTCCTCTACTTGTCACTATTCAATCAGGACGGCTCCTCGACCCTTGTGCAACTACACTCCCTTTGAGAAAACAGACTGCTGTGGACTGCAGGGTTTGTTTAAGAATTGGCCGCTGCAAATACGTACCCAGACTGCAAAGAAAAAAACCCAGCCCCAACCAGTCCCAATGAGAGCCAGTCTCCAAACTCTCTGCAGAATATTTAGCAAAGGGAGAACTTCGCTGCCACAAAACCGGATCTGCCCTGTGCGCGCTACCGGCCCTAGCGCCGGATCAGGGGGCTTGTCATGTTCATAGTGTGTCATCCCTGCCAGACCGGTTTACACAACTCAGGCTACCAGACTTGCTTCGGATTTGGGGGGGGGGATGGAGAAACCCTTGCCTCCAAAAAAAATCTCACGGTCAGAAATGCTCATCGCGGGGGACCGGATGCCCACACTCATGTCTGCCTTGGCTCTGTGGCCGTGACCAGGCCTCGGATGGGGCCTTCGGGCCCTCAGGGCCCCTCAGGCCCCCTCAGGCGAGAGAGGTGGCACCGCAGCGAGCAGGCCCGCCGGGCCGGGG
>NW_017728915.1:36141291-36152489 GCF_001723895.1 Crocodylus porosus | reverse complement strand
CCTCCTCCAGCTCCCGCGTGTCACCCCCGCCGGTCCTGTCCTGTCCTCCTCCAGCTCCCGCGTGTCACCCCTGCCCGTCCTGTCCTCCTGCAGCTCCTGCATGTCACCCCCGCCGGTCCCGACCTCCTCCACCTGTCCTCTCCTGCATCTCATGGGTGCCAGCTGCAACACAGGCCTATATCCAGGCAAGGACATATATATCCGCTCCACTGTAGAAACCTGCACGGGCAGGACGTATCCTTTCCGAGCAAAACCTGGCTTGTGCCTACACTTCGTGGGGTCGGCTTCCCTCCACTTTCTCAGGCTACTTTGTTTTCCCCTCCGTCAAGCATTGGAGGATCCTGCCAGTACTCGCTTTTCAGCACAGCGCCAGTGTGGACACCCTGGTTCTCACTTCAGTATAAGCAGTCCTCCAGCTGCAATCCCACCATGCCACTGGAGTCCTAAAGAGCTGGAAGGAACCTGTAGTTAAAGAGACACTAGAAGTTGTACCACTAGGCTAGGGGGCTGGCCCTGCCTTATCCAGTTTAAGATCGAAGCCAAAACTGATTTGATAAATGATACAGTTTCTTGAAAAAACAACACAACAAACTTGATGCAGCATAGGCAAAAGAAATTGTTTCATCAGCCCTATAGTCAGAGAAGCATAGGATCCTAGACTTGTAAGTGTGGAGAGGACCTCCAGGAGTCCTCAAGTCCCAACCTGTGCCTGAGGCAGGATCATCCAAACCATCCTATACAATCCATCATCTAAACCTTACATAAGACAACCAAGGGGGTCAGGAAGGTGTAGGTTCATGGAGGAGAAGGCCTGCCCCAGCGCTTTGCGCCTGTGGGGACAATGAGGGCCCACCTATGGAAGAAGTTGTTAGAGTTAAATCATTTTTGATACCCAGGATATCTCTGGGGGCTTTTATTTTTTCTGGAGAAGTACAAGAGAAGCCAAAGCAAGTTCCTCCAAACTGCTTTATTGGCCTGTTATCCATCGGGCAATATTAACAAGAGCAGTTACACGCAGCAGAAAAGACACAAACGTACTCACTACCCGGTGGCGCAGTCTCGGGTCCCTCACAATCCATCCCCAGGCCTTGACACTAGTTCCTGACTCCCACACGCCGGCCTTTGTGTGGGGGAGTTTTGTACCATTCTGGTTCAGATTTCTGTATTCCCGTTCCTTCATCTGAGATAAGGATGTCTCGGCCAATTCGGTAAGGAGCAGGGAAACTGAGTCATGGTCTGTAACCACTCGTCTTTTCTAGGGTTGCCTTATTAGGTTTGAGTGTGATCACTGGCTTCTGCATCTCATCTCCCTTGAACCTGCCCCTCACAGTCCTCTCCTCTCACGTGCCACTGTGATTCAGACAATTGCTCCTGGGATAAAAGTATCTGGGAGGAGGAATGAAGCCACACACCCAAGACAGCAAGAAGGGGTGTTCAGGACTCCCCAACATTATTCAGTTTCATAAAACAAAATCTAGCCTTCTTGAGTATCTTGACAGTGCCTCCAATAATTCACTGAGAGTCATTTCTACACCCACAGATGGATGTAGACTTTTGAAAAGGGGGTCTAGGTAGTGAGGTGCATCATCATCTATAAAACAACACATCTTTTTCTCCAGTTAAAAATAAACTAGAAACTTTGAATAATACAGCCCTAGGCCCTTGCATATTAGTGGTCTAAGATTGAGGCAAACACACGTATAGGTTCATCAGAATGCACTAAAGCAACCTGCAGGACTGTGAGATAGGAGCTTCATTACCAGGAGCAGCAAACAGACAGCAAAATTGCAGAACAAAGGATAGCTGCATTGGTGGAACTTCAAGGCCGTTAAATGAAGAGTGTAGAAGGGATCGGGAAGGTGATAATGAACCCTGAAGTCAACTGACTCCCTCCCACTGCCTGACTATAAAACTGACTGCCCGGCAGTGGCAGCAGCAGCATTTCAAGTTTGGGTGGAGCAGGAATCAGGATGCACCTGCAACACTGCACCCCCACCTCCACCCCTGCATGGAGTGCCCCTTCATTTCCATGCTCCAGCTCCCACCTCTAATCCTACCCCTAAGTCACTAATCCCAAACCTAATTAGACAGACGCTGACTGGCTCCAACCCATGCCACCATGCAGATCCAACCCATACGTCACTTTGGGGTCACCAAGCAGCATGGGCAGATTTAGGATTTTGAAAAGGGGGATGCAGAGGATGTGGTGGATCATCCCACATAACACAACATACCTTTTTCTCCCATTACAAATTAAGTAAGATGCCGTAGTAATATGCTACGGGCTTAGGGCTTTAGTATTCCATTTAAGATGGAAGCGAAAATAAATATAACTTTATTGGAGTGTGCATTAATTTGCTACTTTGTATAAAAAAAATAACAAAAAAGGAAAAAAATAATCAGAATGTTGCTTTGTTAGTCCCGTAGTCATTGGAGTTAAATGGGCATCTCCTTCAGACTTATAAGACAAATTCTAGCCTTCTTGAGCATCTTGGCAGTGCAGCTGGCACTCCACTGAAAGTTATTTCCACACCTGAGCGAATCTTTACCCAAGCTAATGTTTTTAGCTCGTTTTAGTTAAAAGCAACTCTCACTGCTGTTAAATAGGAGCTACATTACCAGAAGCACCTAACAGACAGCAGAACTGCCAAAGAAAGAGTAGATTGATTAGCAGAACATCAAGAGCAGCAAAAAGGAGAGCGGGTTGCTAACACCCATGGAACGAAGTATTTAGAAGGAATCAGGTAGATTACAATGAGCCATGAATCAGCTGAATCTCTCAGCCTTGCCTGACTAGAAATGTTGCTGCCAAGTCCAGGGCCATCCAGCAGCTCCAACCCTATCCCTAATATTAGCTTTTGCTTAGGACCACCATCCAGCCCTAACCTAGACCAGGGTCACTGAGACTTAGCTCCATCAATACCCCAGGAGCACTAACGAGCTCTGTTCCTAACCATACCCCAGGCCACTATCCAGCACCAGTCCTTATTCCAGCCACGGCTATGATCTGGCTCTAACTCTGACCTTTACTTTACTAGGCAACCCAAGTCGCAGCACTGGGATGGGATAACCATGTGGATAAAACCCTAATCCTAGTCCACATCCACCAACCAACCGCAGTCCTAACACTAGTTCATGGCCAGCAACTTTGTCTAGACCTAACCCTGTTTCAGGGCATCTACCAGAGGCATAATTTTTTCATGTTATTTTACTGATTAGTGCACCTGTCTGTTCAGTAGCTGGGCTTAATTCAGTAGCTGGGCTTGACTTGTTCTGAGGTGATTGCATCCAGGACCGTAAACTGCATTCAGTAAACAGTTTGCTTCTCAGAAAGCAATGCTGGCAAGTCTCAGTACACATCCCAGAAAAGTAGTATGCACTTACGGAGGAATTTTTATGGGGATTTCCAGGCTTCTGTAGTTACAGGGAATTCAGACTTGATTTCCCAGTTCCTTACAGCCACAGTTGGGAGACTCAGAAATGGAAACTGTCTTGGTTAGTTTTGCTTGTGCAGGTCCCTGTTTTGTTCTTGCAATACATACTGCAGTAGGTTCAATCTTACACATACGTGTAACCCTGTGTGTGTTGTCTTCCTGACCTGTTGTATTTCTTAACTTCGAGCAAAAGCATGCAGAAATGGCCAAGCTTTATTTCTGGTTTATAAAACCACATCAGCTAAATTTGATTTGGCCAGAAGCCAGGCCAGCAGTGGTTGGTATGCAGCTTTCATTTTTTCCAAGCCACTAACCCTCAACAGGGCTCAGATGCCAGTCTGGACCTACTCGAATCCTGGCACTTTTTGCTGGTGCCAACTTGGAAGCCTGCTCCTGCAGGTTGTTGTGGTTTGATTATTATCAGCAAATGTTGCAACTCCCTGAATTAAACTAAACCCAGTACATCCAGGGAGAATTGATCACCAGCACTGAACATTTAACATTTGTAAGGATCTATTTCCTTCTCTTTTTCTTATTTATTTTTCTTAATAATTATAGCGCTATTTCACTGACTAGTGCTGATGAAAAGTTTCTGCATGTGAGATGTCCCAGTGAGGTAGACAGAGCCCACCTAGAAAGAAGGGCCATCTTCTCAATCAAACAGGGGAGCCCCAGGACGCAGAATAAATTAAATCCATGGGATACAATGAAAAAAAAACAAGCAGTGGATCTCACATCATAGAATAAAGTCAGGAAAACTGGTCTGGAAATCAGAGCCCCTCAGAGAGCACCTGCTTGCTCTATAAAGGATATATGTCTATTTGGTGCCCGTGTACCCATCTGGACACCTGTGACTTCTTCTTCTACACAAGGAAAGGGCCACAAGAAACATAGGAATCACATGAATATAGATGGAAAAAACCAGGAGGGAAGGACAGATTACCAGGTCAAAGTCAGGTTACAAGAAGGGGGCACTGAGTAGAGAACCCTGGATATCACCACCTGCTCCGTACGGGAGTACAAGGAACCACTGGACATCTGACCGAGCAGTTCGAGGGCTGAAGTTGTCTGTGGTCTATCTGCAGATCAAGTACAGCACAAATCTGGCCCACCAAGGTGCTTTGACCTTCACCTGATACAACTTTCACAGCTTATGAGATAATGTGGGGGTGTTCTGCCTTCCTCTGTAGCCAAAGGGAGGGCTCTCTACCTGGGATAGCTCTTCTGTGTATATTAACAACGTTTTTTTACAGAAGCAAGACATTGGCTGCTGTGGTCCCCAGCTTTACCTGTGGCAAGTTAGGGTGTTATGCTTTGTGCTGTGTCAGGGTTGATTGCAGTTTTAGTAAGAGGTTAGATTATGGATTTGTATATCCTGGTTTGGATAGGGATGATCCTGCCTCGGGCAAGGGGTTGAACTAGATGATCTGTGGAGGCCCCGTCTGGCCGTACTTTTCAATGATCTTACGATTCTATCTTAAACTGCTCAGCCATTCAGTATACATCATAGTTATATGACCTCTTTCATAATGTTTTTTCATGTCCCAGTCTTTAAAATATTTTTCCTCATTCCATCAAGATAAGAGAGAAACTACTGTTCTCATTCTGCAGATGGAGAACTGAGTGCAGACGAGCTAGAGCCTAGCTGCACGAAAGGACTTGAATTCCATCTAAATCTCTCTTTAGAAGCCCAAGTGAATAAACCCATCATTGTAGTTCTCAAAATCCCTGCCTAAGTTTCATGTGAAGTTGCCTGAAGTCCTGTTTGTGTGCATGCCCAGGACTTGATAAAGTTCTGTTCTCGTGCACATCCCCTCGTGATAAAGTAGAACAGCTCCATGCTCTCATATCAGTGTGAGAGTAAAATTCAGCTCTTGCTCCCTTAAGCTTCCCCTCCTAAAAATGAATGCATTGATTCCTTGTGTATTAAAACTTTGGTCATAGTCTCAGGCCATAAAGGAATCCAAGCCTGGTGAAAACTGCACTGGTAGCAGATCAGTAATTTAAAATACCAGCGTAGAGGAGGTAAGTTTGTGTTGACAATTCCTACTAGTATTGGGAAATTGAATAAATACTTGGCGTAATTTCCCTGGAAAAAGAGCAAGCCCTTAGGCACCACTGAGATGGGAATGTGATTAGAACCAGGTAGCCTAAAAATAAAAAGCTGCGCCAAGTTTATATTTGACATAGCTGGGATGGGCTGGGATAATTTAGGGTGCCTTGTAACAGAAGGCATTTTCATGTGCTGTGAGGGAGCATAGGAGAAGCCACAACCTGAACAGAGCTTTACATCAGCAATTCTGGGCCTGTGTAGCCAATGCAGCAGAGGCACAATACATGAATACAGTTGTTCCCTTTACATATTTGCTTCCCAGAGTTAAGTACTTTCATACTTCTACAATTGTGGGTGGGGGGGAGTTGTTACTTCATATCACAACAATTAAAATGGAAACATCTTTCACATGAGTTGGATTCCATTGTTGCTTTCAAAGGGTACGTACAAAAGTTCACTGTACCTGGTCTAGGTTTAGGCGGCTTACTTTAAGCCACCTAAACCTAGACCCAGATTGGTGTGTGCAGGCATTTGCTGCTGCCAGGAGCAGCAGGGGCAGTGCAAGAGGTGGAAGGAGGGACTGGTGGGATTTTGGGGGTGAGTAGTGGGTCTGCAAGGGGAGAAGATCATGGGTCCATGGGAGGGGGGTTGCCCATTCAGTGGGGAGGCATTGAGGGGTTAAAAATAGCCCAGTCAGGATTGGGGTAGGGGATAGGAACAGCACAGCCCTGGGGCTGGGGAAGCAGCTAGGCTTTCAGACAGTTGCTAGATCACGTAATGCTTGCAGACATTTGCTAGATCATGTTAAGCCCATTCATAGATTGCATGAACTCTTTCTTGATATAAGTTAGTGCACCTCCAGTGGTACACTAACTTAATGTTGGGGTAGCCTGGTAAACTAAAGGTTAGAGTTAGAACCAGACCACAGCCTTGGCTGGAATAAGGACTGGTGCTGGGTAGTAGCCTGGAGTATGGTTAGGAACAGAGCTCATTAATGCTTCTAGGATATTAATGGAGTTGAGTTTGGTGACCCTGGTCTAGGTTAGGGCTGGATGGTGGCCCTAAGAAAAAGTTAATACTAACTTATGTTGGATGCATCGTTTTGGGGCTGATTGAAACCCTGCAAATGCCAACACAAGTGGACGTTTATCCTGGTTAAATCTAACTGTAACTCATGACATACCCAAAAATCCCACTAGATGGCATTCATGCAAAAGCAAAATCCAAGCCCTGCAAAAATGTGCACAATCTGCACCTATCAGCCTTTATATGCTCACATTTTTGTTTTAAATGCATTGATGTTCAAGATTCACTTATCCTCTTTCCAGTCTCATTTTTAAAGGCTACTGTATGGGTGTTTTCTATGGTACCTAATGGCAAATGATGAATTGCCACAATAATGCTATGTAGAAAAACTGTAATCCAATCCCCTGAGCTTTCATATGACTTCTGTTGCAAGGGAAAGACAGGGTAGGAAGACACTTTAGAGATTAACTCCTTATGTAGTTTAACCACAGTCCATTTAATCTGGCTGAGTGTGGTGCCATCCAGGACTAAAGATCACCATGCTAGCCTGAAGTCAGGCAGATGGCATAGCAAGGGGGCACCTTAGAGCAGTGATTCTCAACCAGCTTCTGTGGCACCCCGGGGAGCCTTCAGATCATTTTAAGGGTGCCATGAAATATCAGCACTGTAAGGGCTGCAAAACATAGACACACAAGTCACAAGATAAAAACATCAATTTCAAAGAGGAATCCTATACGACAAAACTAGTCTGTCCTGCTGTGGCCTTTGCAACTGCAGCATTGCTCTGTTCTTTTCCCATGGTCAAAAAACAAGAGACAGCAAAGGGCTGACATTTTCCAAGGGGTGCCTGGAGTCTAATAAGGGGTGCTTTGAATCTAAAAAAATTGTGAGCCACTACCTTAGTCTCTAACCATTTATACTCCATAAGTGCATCCAGACGTGCATGGACAAGTGGTATGTGGCGCTGCACATGCAGGTGTTCTCTGCGCTGCTAATTTGCAGCGGGGGTCAAATCCTGGGGTCAAGAAAA
Source organism: Crocodylus porosus (assembly GCF_001723895.1). Lineage (NCBI taxonomy): Eukaryota > Metazoa > Chordata > Crocodylia > Crocodylidae > Crocodylus > Crocodylus porosus. The sequence goes on along the minus strand of NW_017728915.1, from coordinate 36,144,946 downwards.
CCCACAGCTAAAAAAGCAGGGCAGCACACGTGGCAGCAGCACACACCACCCAAAACCAGAGCCACACTCTAGCTGCCGGCCAAGGTCCTTGCTGCAGGGTCGCCGCAGATGCAGAAAAGGCTGCTGGGGCCAGCATAATTGCTGACCCCAGCCTCCCCTACTTCACCTGGGGCAACGTGCCACGCACCATACCATGCATGGCACCAGAGTTCCCTGACACATTGTGCCACTTCTTTTTGTCCCTGGGGAACCAAACATCCACACTCATGGGGACGTGGCCTATGCTGCCTTCCAGAGGCTTATTTTTTATATGATATTTTGCTTTCTATTGTACCTCTCTTGTCTGGTAGCTGAGCTTAGTGTTGCTTGTTAGCAGATGATTGATGTCTTCATTGTATATTGCATTAGGGAAACGCTAACCAGGTAGACTCTAAAGTGCTCCCCTGTCCTGCCTGCTGCCTGACTTGAGAATAACATGGTTTTACTACCTTTCTTTATTATTGCAGGCACTGTGTTTGTTGTTACAGAACTGCATGCTAGTGAGTGCTAGACTGCTGGGAGTTTTGGTCAGAGGGCTGGCTGGTGCAACAATGCAGTTCAAATTGCAGCCTTTGTCATCCTGTACTAGGGTGATCTGCCCAGCCAAAACAGGCTTTTGGCATGAATGGTTTGCTGCACCCTGGAGCACATGTAATGTGCTAGCACCATCTGCTGGCTTGTACACTGATAGCAGGTAACCAAGCAGTTTGATTCTCTTCATTGCCAGGGATCCTGGTTTTCTCTGATTTAAAAAAAAAAAATCCCCAATTTTTGGACTAAAAAAAGTAACCCCAAATCTACTTTTTTTTAGATTAAAATGAATACCACTAATATATATCTATATCTATCTATCTATCTATCTATCTATATATATTGGAGATCTTGCAGTGTTGATGCTGTGCAACCAGGAGACACTTATGCACACATTTCAGCATGCCCTGCAGGCTCCCAAGTCTGCCTGGTGACAGATGGCATCAGTGCACAAGGCAGCCCTGGTAGGCTGATCCAAATTGCTCAGGGTCAGCCTATGTTTCCCTGCCACACAGCATGAGGACTGTGATGGGGGTGTATTCTGCTGCCCACTTGACTGGAGCAGCAGAGTCCAGTGAACAACACAGTCTCCCTGGCAGGGGGATGGAAGGGGCAGAAGCAAAGCACCCTGGGATGCTGGAGGACTGTGCTGTGGCTTCTCTTAGAAGAGAACATATACATGCAATATGAGATAGGAAAATCCCAACTAGACAGTACTGCAGGAGAGGACCTGGGAGTTATGGTAGACCACAGACAACATGGTGACATTGCAAAAAATGCCCGTCTCATTCTAGGATGCATTAACAGGCAGGTCAAATGTTAGACATCCAAGGTAATGATACATCTGTTTTCAGCAAGAGTGTCCTGTGTCTAGTTTTGGGTTCCACACTTTGAGAAGAACACAGATAAATCGTGGAGATGCGAAAGGGGAGCAACAAGAATAATAAGATGGTTGGAAAACATGATCTCTATAACAAAAAGTTGAAGAAACTGGAATTTTTTAATAAAGAGAAAACAAATAGAGAATATAACTGTCTCTAAATATGTCTTTAGGTCATTATAAAGAAGGCACTTATCTGCTGCTCTTGTCCACTGTGGACAGGATGAGGAAATCAGCTTTCATTGCACCAAAGAAGGATTAGGTTAAGGTAAATACTGGTAGAAACCTTCTATCAGGGTAGTAGCACACAATAATGAGCTGGATTAAGAAGCTATGGAGTACGGTTTACTGGAGGGATGGCTACTGAGTGGTAGGAGTTCAGCAGCATTAAAATTCAGCACCTACAAGCAAATAACTCCTGGCTAGCCAGCAAACGGACCATTAAACAAAGCAGAGACAAGCAGTGCACGTGCGGTTCTTTGTGTGTAGGGGAACGCATGGCTGGAACCTACCGAATCTACTTGAGACTGTCCCTGCCTGTATAATACTCCCTGTTTCTTAACACAGCTGCAGCTTTAAAAATCTTTCTGTCTAAATGATCATAAAAACACTCATTGATTTCTTGGGTGAATGCCTGTATGCTTAATCTTGAAAAAGCATGTCATCTCTATCAACATTTGTTCTGAAGATCCAGTCACCTGTGTTGTCTTGAACTGTCTGGAACATTATATTGTAACCCTATGTTAAGGGAAAAGAGATCGATCTAGATACCAATAATTTGGGTAGGCTACCTGAGTTAGCTTCTGATCTGTCATCTCAATATTAGTCATCACCAGGCACTAAATTAAGAGGACAGTACCAATGCCAATATACTTACTTGATACACTGTCAAATCATTCTCAATTTGAAGCTAAGTAAGATGGTTACCTTCCCACATTTTGCAAAGCTTAAAAGGTATTGCTGGATTTTCATATGATTTGATCTGATCATTCGATTTGATGTTAACCTACTTCCTTTTCATTTGTTTTTGGGCATTTTGTACTTTTGCTTTGTTCTTTTAATGAATAAATAATAGAAAAATAGAAACCTGTATGATTTTGGATGTTTTTTTCTGAAATATCTGGCTCTTCCCCTTTGGAACTCCTCTCGGAAACTTTGTGGTGACCTCCCCTCCAGAGGTCCCTGGTGTGATGCACATAGGGTGGATACGAACATCCCTACGGTCCATGGGGTAAATGACTCAATGAACTCAATGGTCCACGTAGGAGTGGTCAGTAGAACTGCTCCCACGGTCCTTCCACAGCTGGTGTCTGAGGAGCTAGGGAGAAACACTGGGGTTTCTGAGAGGAAGCTGACTTACATATTGATGACCATGTGTATATATTTGATCCAACATTCCAGAAACTCAGGTATCTGGTGTGGTGGAAATGAACTTACCAATTCCCTATAGCAGGTTTATACTCTCAAAAACCAAGGGGATTTTAACCCCATCTATGTTCACCCCAACTACCAGATCGTGTACTCATGGTCTAAGGGAAAAATGGCGTTGATGTATGTACAAAAGCTGTAGACGCTCCCCTTCCCCTCTAGCATGTGGTTACACACATGGAGCTCCTATGATCTTAAATCAGACTTGCGGATGTTACGAGAAGCTCCTGACAACCTTACAATGACAACCTTCCTGCAATTTGCACCAGAAAGAAATCCACTTCTCCCAGTAGCCTGCCTGAAACAGCATGATGCATTAGGCACAAGACTGGACCTTTGTCACAGCTGTGCTGGGTGAGGTGGCGGATCAGGATTTCCCCTCTCCCCATGAAAGGATTAGGTTTGCTGGGGTCTCTTCTGGCTAGCAAAACCCCAGCACATGCAAATGACACAGTAAGTGTGGCATAAAATAATACCATTATTTTATATACATATAATTATAATCATCATATAAATTATTATATCAAGTATAATATAAAAGTATAATTATGACCTAAATTATAATTCTATAAAATATTGTATATAATTATAATTCTATAAAATAACATTATTTTATAATAATCATATAAAATAACATGATTTTTATATTATTATAATCATCATATAAAGTATTATATACACTATAATTATAATATAAAATGGCTATGATATCAAATAACATTATTTTAGATATACTTATAATTACTATAAAATAATGCATGAGATAATTCTAATATG
>NW_017728915.1:36063268-36141125 GCF_001723895.1 Crocodylus porosus | reverse complement strand
CTCCACCTCCCACGCATGCGCACTGCACAACCCTCCCGGCCCTGGAAAGCGCATGCGTCTTCCCCATCCTCCTCGCCGTAGCCAGGGCGCATGGGCGCACGGGGGCGCCTGCGCAGTGCGGCTTCTGTCCGCTTTCTGCCCTTCCCGTTTCCGGGACTGGCGGCTCCGGTGCGGGGAGGAGGCGCCGCCCGGCGAGGGCTCGGCCCCGGCCGTGGCCCCGGCATGCAGCACCGTGGGGCCGGGCCGGCACGCAGAAGAGTGGGTGAGTGTCCCATTGCCCGCGCCTGAGCGCCCCGGGGCTCAGCGCGCATGCGCAGTGGGGGGTGCTCCCCCCCGTTTCCTGGGCGGGGGGTAAAAGCACCGGGAGGGGGAGACCCTGCCTGGTGGGGCCGGCCTGAGGCAGGCGGGGCGGTGCCAGTACCCCGGCCTCCCGAGTCCCCCCTACTTACCCAAGTGTCCCCCCATCTCAGTTCCCCCACCCCGTTTTGTGTGTGTGTGTGTCCCCAGCCTTAGGGATGGAGCTCGCTGGCTGTTCACGGGCTCCGGGCAGCAGCCAGGTGTGCAGAAGGGATGAGGAGGTCACACGCACGCATGCATGTAAAACAAACCCGGAGGCTCTTTGGAGCAGCTGCGGTCGCAGACAAGTCCGGTCCTCGTGGCTTTGTCGCTCTCTGTGATGACTGCTGTGGAAAGAGCCATCATCCATGGAGTAAGAGGGGGGGAAAAAGATAACTGAAATCAGTTTGAAAGCGGCATCGGCAAACCTGAATTCGAAATGAAATGAATCCAGATGAACGGATTCTGTCATTCGCTTCCCTGGGCTCTGATTCATAACATTGCGTGCGTTTGCTACAAATACTTTTAACCAGTTTTTTTGGAGGAGGCATCGACTGGTGTTCCCAAAGCAGGTGAATGAAGGGTATGCTGTGGCAGCTTAGAAACCGAAGATGGAAAACAAAAAACAAACGGCCGCGTCTGAGAGGCCTTGCATGTCTCTGAAAACGCTGCATGTCTTTAAAACAGCAGGATTGTTTTAAGCAATCGTGGAGCTGGAGTCACTCTGACATGCTTGTGAAAGCTGTTGGGTTTGGATCTCGGCATTAGCCCTTTATGGAAAGATCACTTCTGATGAGAAAACTGTACTGGCAGCCTGTTGCTGTACAGCCATCGACTGTGACACTGCAGTGTCTTCAGAGGATGGTGAAAGGGTAGCTGAAATTGTATATGGCAAGTGGGAATATTTTCCTGGCAAGTTCTGCTTTGGGTTTGTGTTTTAATGCATTTGTAGCCCTTTTGGAATATGAGCAGTGTGGAAATGGAGGTAGTCAGGTCTGCCTCAGATCTGGGGAAAGAGGCATGAACCATCCAAGGCCCAATTCTGCCACTGGTGGTTAGCCTGTGTCCCCAGTAATCAGTTTTCACCTCTTCTGTAGCCTCCCTGCCTGAGGGAAGCCAATAGGTTACTTGGTGGGTTTAGGATCACATCCCTTATAGTGACAAATAAGCCAGTGCTTAGTCTGGATGCATGTGCTCTCTGCTGTGTGCTTTTCTGCTTGAGGAAAGGAAGCTGCTGTATCAGGCTGCTGAGGGGTCCTGCAGGCCCCTGCTGCTGTGAATCTCCATTATTTATTGTGTAGGGAATCTGTGCATGTTGATCAGTCAAATCCCTGCTGTGTATTGAAGTCCAAATCTTTTGTTTTGTGCAACCCCTTTCATGGCTGTGGAAAAATGGAAAGAATTTTTGCAAGGTATGATCTGCCCCTCTTGTTTCAGTGCCATATCAACCCTGTGTGATATAGGCCCGTACAAGTATAAAATAAGGCATATGTATGTGTCAAGTTCTGCTGCATTAGGATGGCCTTTTATATCTATTCTGCACTTGCATTGCTTCAGAGCAAGCTGCTCTGCATGATGCTGTATAGCAGAGAATTGAGCTCTGTGTTTTTAACTATGCCACTAGTCGGCAAGAACTTCTGAAGGTTCAACTGCTCGCCAGATGTCTGTTAGCATTGAACAGTGCCAGCGATGAAATGAAATCGTCTGACTAATAACTATTGTTAAATCATTCAGTAGGTTGAACCTAAATTCTGAAGATATGAGGATGTGTAATAGACTCTCCAACAACCATACGTGTAGCAGAATAATTCAAGATAGCACTGTAATTTATGATCTTTTAAAAGACATTTTTTAATAAACACTTGTGTTCAGAGCATGTAGCTTTATAGAATGAAGTTGGTCAACCTCATGCAATGGTAGGTATAATAAATAGTAATTTTATACTGGGGGGGGAAATCCAGATAACTTAGTCATGTTATTTGTCAGGGGATAACACTGCTCAGTATTTGCAAGGATGGATGCCTTCAGGCCCACAAGCAGTAAAAATAGCTGTGTTAACCTTGTCATTTTGTCCTAAGCCCTATTCCTAAATTTCAGTGCTTGTAATATGTGGTCTGTTTACTGAATTTCTAATTTTACACCACATCTTGCTACTATAATGGTATTTTAAAAATTAAGAGTTTAATACCAGGAGGTTCTTAGTTCTGTGAAAAACAGGTCAGAAGGAGTAAACCAGAGGCTTAGGAAAGTATGGGAATAAAGAAACAAAAAAGAAGTGTGTTAGATTTAATAGGACTTTGCCCTCCCAATAGGACTTTGGGCTGTGGATGTCACCATTCATTCTAGTGTGGTGGAAATGCAGGAAGGCTGGAAATGAATGTTTCAGGGGTGAAAAAGAAGAGAGATATGGGAAGAGAAATTTGCAGGACTTGGCTATGGACTAAGAGGAGGAAAAAGGAGAATTAAAATTATGTTTGAAAGCAAAGTGTCAGCAACCCTGTCTGCAGATGAATTTTGGACTCTGTATTTTGCTTGTGGATTACAGTAGCAGTGCTTAATAACCTTTCCTCCTCTTGTGCAAGAGGAGCTGACACTAGCATTATTTTACTGTGTGGATTCAGGGCAAGGGGAAAAGGGGCTTGTCTGGGATTCCTGTTTCTTTAGTTGCTGCCATATACTCTCTGCCACCTTTTGCTCTTCTGTTTTCTCCAGGCCAGGTCCTGTTTGAATCCTAGCACATGTGAGAGAAGATGGAGAGAGGCCCTACTCTTTGGGATGCTTTTCCTTTTTCTTTCTTCTTTTTGTTCTGAGGTTAAATTGTGTAGAATGAGTAGCAGCTTTTTAGTGGAAATGGCTCTGTAGTCTCTAGAGCCTAAATTTAGTAAAGATTTAGTCTGCTGTAGATGTGTGTTGATGAAGGCTTTTAGAGACCCAGTCCTCCTATTTCAGCAAAAGGAGATAAAGGGTTTTTTTTACATATATATAACTCAGCTGTGTTTTGCAGAGCTTGGCTTGTGGCTTAGAGCTGGCATCCATAAATAACACAAGCTGTATGTTTTGCCAGTTGTGTCTTCATTCTCCTTTCATTTCTCATGGCAATGTCTTGATGACATTTTTTAGGAAGAAACCATAAAGGCACACGTAATCGTGAGGGCTGCTTTCTGTGTTCTTTTGACTTTTATGATCTCGCCATTTCTGGTAGTCAGGCAGTGTTTAAAAGGGGTGAATTAACTATTTTCTTCTTTTCCGCCCTGTGGGAGGAAGCATTTCTTCTAATGCTGAACGGACAAGCTTCCACAGTGCATGTAGCTGCTGCAGAACGAAATCATGGTGTTGGATAATGAGCAGAGACCAGCATAGCGAAGGACACTGGAGTAGCTCTAAATGTTAACATAGTAGCTTGTACCTCTTTTTCTCTCAGAAAAAAATACCTCTTTCACTTTCTGTATCTTAAAGAACATAGCAACAGACTGACTTCACACTTTGGTGAAAATTAAGGTACAAGCTTCAGCATAAGCAGAGCAGGGCGAGGATATTGAACTGGGATACTTGGAGTGCACACATAATAGCAGATGAGCGTAGTAGTAAAAAGCAGAGCCAGCTACTACTGAAGGGCTTCCCTTCATCCTACAGATTTGTAATGAAAAGTTACTTAATCTTTTAAAGCGGATTAATGTTTTGTGTTGATAGTCTAACTGTTCTGCAGAGATTTTTCTGAAGTGCCTTAGATTTCATGTTGTATAGTTCTGATTTCAATCCTTGTCTGCCTATGTCCTTAGACCAACACGGCTATAACTGATACCCCTGTAACATGGAAGATATTGAATTTTGCTGTTTGAAATGGAATCTATACAACATGAAAAAGAGAGAAGAGTACATACCAACTGCAGATGCTTTCTCAGCCTGATGAAGGGTATTTATACCCAAAAGCTTGCTAAGAAGAATTTTTCCAAGTATTTGAGTTGGTCTAATACAAGATAGCAGATTTACCCAAAGAACCTTGTTTGCCTGGTTTGAGGACCAGGTTTCTACTGTTGTGGTGTGTCTGAGGTTCACTAGGTGTTATCCATACCTCCCATCGAATTATTATATGTGGGACTGTGTTCTTTGCTACCTGAGTTACTGAAGTGCATATGTATACAGGTATATATATTTTAAACCAGTAAATTACATGTTGGGTTTTCAGCGAGCGCAGAATTCTGCTGTCTGGGGCTTCTACCAATCCTGTACTTTAAGTGGCTTTTTCTTAAGAGCCAAGTTGGTTTTAAATTCATTAAATGTGGGCTTCACAAGTTGGCCCACCAGGGTAGTAGTACATTCTGATCCCGTGGGTCCTGGCTTCTCTAGCGTTAATGATGCTGAAATGAGGGAGTAGGAGCTTCATTTACTGCACTATAGCTACAGGGATTTTTGCTTTTAAAGGTTTCCATTGCATAGTTTAAAAGGAAACCAAAATCAAGGAGTGAAAATAAGCTTTGATTGCTGATGTATTTTTAATCTTTATTGATTTTTTGTGTGTGTGTGTGTGTGTTTTACTGTAAAGTGTTGTGAGTGGACTTTTCCAGAATGGTGCTATTTTTCTTTGAAAAAGAAATCAGGGGATTGTACTTAGCCCTAAATTACTTTTTAATCAATAACACACAAGGCTTGTGACACACTAGTTCATTTCCTTCCCCAAACCCTCAAACCTTTCTCCAGTAAGATTCGGAGGAGAGGCATGTCTGATATAGTATATTTTGTTACACGGGGTAATGTGGGTGAGTAAAGGAACTTGCCCTTAACCCTTCACTTGTAAGGGAACTGGAGAGCTTGCCTCAAGTTTAAAAGATTTACAATTTTACAAGCTGTAGGATTAGTCATTTGTACGCAACCATCTTCGCGTGGTGATTACTCTTAAATTTACCATTGGATTGCGGCTTAACCATCATCATTTTCTGTTTAAAAGCAGTTTTTATCTTGTAATCCCCGTGTAAGCATCCTGAGAGTCATGTGATTTAATTCCATTATTGCTCCAGTAAAATGGCTGTGATTTGAGTTTGCATTTCACTAAGTAGTAGTATGCAAAGCAGATGATAGGTGGTCTGTTCCAAGTGAGACTCTCACATGACTGGGTTAATCACTTGTTAGTTGATCAAGTAGTTTTTTTTTTTATGAAATGGGTTATACATCTTGGTATTTTCTAACACAAGATAATAACAGGTTTTAAGAATGTGTGTTTTGGAGGCGTGGTGGAAGGCAGTTGTTCAGCCTGTTACAGCTTAAAGGCAGCACATTTCAGCTCTAAGGCATCTGTGCTTCAAATGTGAAAGGAAGACGGACTGAACTGCTCCAGTGGTAGAACAAACATTGGGCTGGAAAAAATCAGCAGTCTGTGGCAAGGCTGTAGACAACCTAATGAGACTAATTAGCAATTAAAAATATGAAATGCTTTTCAACCATGTTCTCCCACCGGAACTGAACGTCCAGGGGAGAAAGAAAGATGAAGACTGGACAGTAAAATAGATTGGCAGGGGAGATAACATGACTCCCTTTTTCTCCTGAAAAGAACAGAATATAGAACAGCTACAGTGCAAGTATAGCATAAGTACATCACTGTAATTGGCCTTTTTAAGGTGAAGACCACTTTTTGAAGGAAAGAGCAACCTGGATCTACCTCCCACCCGCCCCCTGCCCAGCAGGTCAGTCTGTGGGGGGGGGGGGGCACAGATCAAGGCCTGCAAGGTGAGGGAGGGAGTGAGGCAGGGGTGAGTGGTGCCCAGGCCAGGCTGGGTGGTGGGAGGTTCAAAACCCAGGTGGCTTGTCCAGACACGCAGGGGAGGGGGCTTCCACTGCTGCACGTAGCCATGGGGCATATGCCCCCCCCCATCTGTGTGTGGGGCGGAGGCGGCTGCCACTGCGTGTTGGTCTCCAACCCTCCCACCACCTGGAGCACAGGGCCAAGGGGCTGCCTCAGGAGCGCTAAGGACCACAAGGGAAATGTCTCCTGACATTAGGTGCCCCCACCCACCCCCTGGCCTGGACCCAGCAGCTATGATCCACCTGCACCTGCTCTGCCCTTCCCTATGCCCAACAGCACATAAAACTGCTGCTAAACCTCCTGCTGCCAGGGGAAAGCACTGACTGCCTTGTATCTGCCCACCTTGCCTGGGAGTGCCGCTGTTCTCTGCCCCCATACTGCAGCTGCTCCTGGAGCAGTGTCGTGTGTGGGTAGTCTCTGCCTTGTCTCCTTGGTGCGGGCAAGACTGAGGCTGGGCTCTGTTCATGTCCCACTCTATGCTGTGGGGCATGTCCCAGCTGTGCCTCAGTGCATTTGTTCCCTGGTCATGGCCTGGAGCCTCTCTGGGCCTTTGGAAGCAGAGGGCTTGGTCCCCTCAGCAGGCAGGACAGATGCACGGAAAGCAGCATGACAGTAATGAGACCCAGACCCTGGTGCCCAGAGCGCCCTGGCAGGAACCCCCAGCTCCTCCCTCCCTGCTCTCCCTACACCAGTGCTTTCCTGCCGGGCACCTGGAGCAGCAAATCCCAATCCCCGCACACATGGGCTTTCCTTGCAGCCCCTGGCAGGGCCAGTCCTGCCTCCTGCTCCACCGTCCCATGCACTGCTCTCCCCTGCAGCCCCCGTGCTGGTGCTCGGTTGAGCTGCCACTCCCGAAGGAGCAGCTGAGCAGTGTGAGCTCTGCCTGGGGCTGGGGCAGGGCTCAGCACTGCCTAGAGCCTCCCTTCAGGCTGCAGCAGCTCCCACAAGTGCTGTCAGAGCCACGGGGGGAGAGGAGATTGTGGTGCACCACTGGTGCAGGGAGGGGCAACCATTGTGTCTCCCCAGGATCAGTGGCCGCAGGCTCCATGGGGCACTTGGTGACTCCGGCTTGAGACCAGCTCAAAGCTGGGCTGGAGGAGCCTGGATGCAGAGGACTGAGGGCCATGTGCGTTGGTGAGGGAAGAGTGGGGAAGCAGCTCCCTGCCCTGGGCCTGTGGCTGGCGGCGCTCAAGACCTGTGCCCTCCACTGTCCCTGTGTCCTTGGCAGGAGTTAGGCAGATCCAGGGCAGTGGCAGAGTCTGCTCTCCCACCACCCTGCTCTGGACGCCTGACCCCAGCCGGGCTGGGTGGTGGAAGGGTCAGACCTCAGTGTGCAGTGGCAACCTCCTCTGCCCCACACAGATTAGGAGGGCAAGTGTCCTCTGGGCCTCAGCCAGGGTGCATGCAGCAGTGAGAGCCCCCCATATGCCTGGATGAGCCACCTGGGCTCCCACCCTCCCACCACCCAGTCCAGCTGTGGCCCTGCTCCCCCAGTGGCAGGGGGCATCGAGGGATCATCACTCAGGCGGTCTGTCTCCGGCGGCGGTGGTGGCAGGGGGCATGGTTCAGCCTAGCCGTGGGTCACATATGGCGTCCTGACACTCCCAGAGCAGCAGTAGCTCTGGATCTCAGTCTCGGGGAGGCTGAGCACACGCAATCAACCAGTCAATTGTGATCTACCAGTTGGTGACCACTGACTTAGTTTATGGGCAAGTTTGATAAAACAGTCTCTCAAGTTTGAGAGCTACTGCTGATTGGATGAATTAAAATGAGGTTTAACCATTTTAGAATTTAAAAAGTGCTAACATTTCACTTTCCAAGTTTGTATCTCTCATCTTTTTGGATTTATGAAGAGTAGAAGTCAGGCATTTTTCAGAATAGACACTACTCGGTAATTTTGGAAATATTTGAGATTTTTATTCAAAAGTTCTTCCTCTTATCAGCATCTCCTTGGCTTATTGCAAAGTATCGGATCATTGATATTCAGAGTAATCTCTAATCCACTTAATATATGGGTAGTAAGAATTAACTAAGAAAGATGAAAAAAAGTGTATGAGCAAAATAAAACATCCAGTAACTTTGATATTACGTGCAAGTAAAAGTTAAAGCCTAGACTTGCAAAGGCGGACACAGACTTGTTAAGTCAGAGGGCAGGGCATTCCTTGTTTGTTGTGGATTTCATTTTTTTTTGTATAATCTTAAACGGTGGATGAAAACATGTATTACATTTCATAACCCAAGAAAAGTGTTAACAGGAGCTATTGTTGCATTGAAGCAGAGTTCTATTTGGAGTCCTTTTACAAAAAATAAGTAATCGCTTAATAGTTGCTTACGTTTATAAAAATCCAACCAGTTCAGTTCTTACTAATATTTATGCCTCTCAAGACAGCAAATTAAAGAATGTAACAATGACATTAGGGAAATTATAATGGAGTTTGCAGAGAAAGCTGCTGGAAAATAAGCCCAGCTACTACTACAACCTTTTCCGGACCTGTATCTTGCAAAGTAAAACATTAATCTAAGAATTCTTGTTACTGTTAGTTTGGCTTAAAATAGAAGATGACTAATCTTTCATAGTTACTTTGTGCTTAACTACAAATCATGCATGCAGTAATTGGTACCCTGTGGGGCTGAGGTAAGGTGGCTCCTGGTGTTTTTCCTTGAAATCGCTGTGCCGTGTTTCACTGTGTTAGGGCACCTAATATAAGAAGTAATAAACTATGTCACTGTGTTTTAAACTGGATTGTTGATCTGCATAACAGCATTAATGTTCGGAGAATGTAGGCTCTACTACATGGTTTCCTCTATCTGTTGTGCAATATGATAGTTTTTGAAACGGGGCAATTCATGAATTCTCAACATTTGAAAAGCTTGATTGTTTTGTTTTGTTTTGTTTTGTTTTTTTTAAACTCAGATGTTGCATAAATATAACTTTTTTCCTCTTTGGAACCTGCCAAACAGTTTAACTAAGATTGACGTCATCTTTCTTTGAAAAGTACAACTTTCAGCTGTACAGATTGCTACCTGTATTTGGGGTGTTATTCTCACTATCTTCTGAAAAAGAAGGAAATGCAATTTAAAACGAGATATCAGTGCTACATTCCGGTTATAAAATTAAATATAAATGCCAGCATTCACTGGCTCATTTTCTGGCGGTGTTAATAAACCAATTTATTTAGTTTTTTTATTCGCTTCTCGGCCTCTTGAGGGCTCATATCGTGTGCTATCAGGGGTGGCCAACCTGCCTCTGTAGATGTCCTGTGGCAGATCAGGAAGGGGACGGGCAGCACAGCAGCAGAAAGTGCAGAAAGCAGAGGAGCAGATCAGACAGGGAATACAGGGCTAGGAGCAAAAAGCACAGCACCGGAAAGGGAAGGGGATTGGAGTGGCCCGGGGCTTAATTTGTAGCATGCCTGTCTAGAAAGTTGCCCCCCCCCTCCCCCCTCGTGCACTGTATTAAGACACATGTGACATTGCTTTGAGTTAAGAGAACTTTGTTAACTTAGTCTTTGTACGAGAGTATTCTGGGTTTATTTTGAGTTAACCGCATGGGAGTCTGATTATTAAATTAGGAAGTACTGTAGCTCTAAATTTATCCAGTAGTCTTAGGGTGGTCACTGGTGCATCCCCAATACACAGGACATCCCTTTGGAGAGGCGAGGTGGACTACTGGCCACCTCAGCCAATCAGTGGTGAGGGGTGGGACCGCCGCCTTGGCCAGTCAGCGGTGAGGGGTTGAGCCACCAGGCCCCTTGGCCAATCAGCAGCAAGGGGTGGGGTCACCACAAGGCTACCTGCTTCTCTGGGCTGTGCACTGCCCTACCTCGAGGCACAGCCAATAGAATTGCAAGGACAAGTGATTTATATGTATTTCCACCAATGAACTGAAAAGCAGAGCTTTTTGCAGTCCAGCCCTCATTTAGAAATGGATGGGACAAAGGTTTCAAAACAGAACAGCCTGATACAAAACAGAACCGTTGGCCACGCTAAGTAGCCTACACTACAGTTACGTAAAGCAACAACTTACCTTGTTTGCAGTACCAGACTTACCAACACCTTACCGGAGCTTTAAGGACACTAAGCAAAGATGATTGTTCTTTGGATGTCTAGGCCCTTAAACTATATTTTAACTTTTCACTGGACAGCAATAAAACCTGGCAAGTGAATTAAGAGAAGCAGTCATTCAGGCGCTCGGTAAAGTTTCAAGTTTGCACCTGTTTACAAAAATGGCAGATCTGAATAGCTGCAGACTATTTATTCTGTACCTCCACAAGGAAGATCTCACAGTTCCCCTTGTGAGGGTCTGTCAGTTTTCGTGGTTATTTGTTCAGTCCTAAAATCTCTTCTTAACCAAAGGTTTGCTTGCTGTAACTATGTAGAATACTTTCAAAATACTATCACTTGAGATTATTTTTATTTTATACTGTTTCACAGAAGTGACACTGCATTACTAACCAGTCCGTTGATGATGTCTTTTCAGATTATATCAGATATGATTCTGTACATTTTAGAAGCCTGAAGAAAGGGCACGATGTCAAAATAACACATACAGCATTTGTAAGGTATGGGGGTTTTTTCCTACTGCTCTGTATCTTTATCGCAGGCTATATTTGTCTTTTTAATACAATTATTAAATGAAGCCAGTATAGCAACTATAGTAATGACATTGTCTAAACCCAAGTAGTTAAATTACTGAAAGAATCTTTCTAAAGTTTGCATGTGTCTGGAGGTCCTGGGGGCTGGGAGGCCTGTTGGTTTTGGAAATCTTCTGCTCATCTCTCTTGGTTTATGATAACTTGCTTGATTTGTGCTGCTAGAGGTGTGCTTTGATTTAAAATATATATTTCTGTATCTATCTATATCTCTATATCTCTTTATATTAAATTAAAAAAATCATCTGAGATAGATAGATAGAGATATAGCAAATGTTGGTAACGTTTAAATTTTGGTTTTGCTCCTGTTCGGAGGAATTAAGCATTTCCAGATTTTTTTTTTTCATTTTGTCAGTTCTGAGAAAGTTAAGACAACTCCCTCTGTGGGAAAAGAAATCATAACTTTTTTGTTTTGAGAATTCTTTGTCTTGGTATTTATCTCATGATGTGAATAATAGGGCCTAATCTCTTATTGTGCAGTAGTGTAGATATCATGAAATGATTTGAATTGAAAGAAAGGTTGAACAGTTGTCACTTGAAACTTTTGCTTTGAGACACTTAATGAAGTTTGAAAAATTTTGATTTTTCTCAATATTATTTGCTGCTGGAAAAGTGTTTTCCAACCAAAACATTTCTGGACAGCTCTGATTACAACCCCTTTAAGTTTTTTTAATTCTCCTTTGCTACTGGAATTTTGCCCCTGAGAGCAAGCTCCAAAATTGTTGGTGCTTGAAGCCATTTTTGGTTGCTAAACTCCCCAATTTTAATGTGGTATATAATATCAACTGTCAGTCATTTCATCTGCCTATAATTTTAGTACTTGTGTGCCCCTGTGATTAAAAACTTGATCCTGAGAGGTGCTTGTCATGAAAAGCTCAGTGAATCCAGTCAGTACAGGTGAATGATGCTAGGATATTTTAATGCATACACGTTCAGAAGCTTCTGATTTCATTTTGATTAGCACAAAATTGAATTCACTTGAACCTGCCTAAATATTGAATGACCAGTGCACTTTATTTTCCTGATTAGCTTAGGATTGAATATGGAGAAGGCAATGCTGGTTTATAAGGCACTTTCTAGAATGCATATATCTCGAGTCATTTTACAGAGGGGCATTTTTATATACTGCATTTCAGTAAGAAAAAAGTACTCTTGTTCAAAAAAACCCCTCTTGCTTAACCATTAGCCTGAATTAAGGAGAATTGCTTTGGAGACCTTATGAAGATTAAATTAATATAATGACTTCAGCTTGTATTTACTGCACAGTGTGGAAATAGTGATTTTTAATCAATCCATCCTGCTAACAACTATATTTGATGGATTGAAATCACTGATTTCCTTCAAAGGCCCAATTTAAATAATTGTTTTTCATCAACTTGCCCACTGCATTTTTTTTTTTTTAAAGAAAGCCGCATTTTGTTTGGTTGATATAGCAATTAAACCACACCAATTTACAACTAAATACCTTTTTTACAGTAGATTTTGTACATACGTTTCCTAGTAAAAATGTGTGTGTGTGTGTATATATGTATATGTTAAGAACTATTTTTAAATATAGCTTAACTTATGAGAAATACTACATTTTAGTCTGGTGTAAAATGGTGAAACTGTGTTCAACTAGACGATTAGCTTTTTGCTCATATTTGTACTGAATTGCAGTAAGGTGGCAACTTGAATTTTATCAAGCACACAAAACCAGCACTTCAGGCTTATTAAACAAAACTTTAATATTTTGGAAACAGAAACTTTTAAAAATCAAAACATGGTGCAGGTTTATAGCTGATTTATTAGAGACTGGTATTAGCTCTTATAGTATTAGAAGTACGAACTGTGGTTAGTAAATTAAACCAATTATTTTAGGTCGCACAGGAAATTTTTCTAAAATGACTAGCAGATGTTTTTGTACCCAGTGTTTAAATCGTATAATTTTTCCAAAAACTGTTCTATAGGGAAAAATATTCTATAAACCATGAAGTTTGTCTTCTTGGTAAAGCCTTTTCATTGTGAATACAAAACAGCTTGAAAAAAATTACATCTTTATTTTAAAATTCATAAATTTCTTCTAAAATTTATTTTGCACAGGCTATCTTTACCTAGGGCTTATATATTTGCTTACACTGAGGAATAAAGCTCATTTCAGAAGTGCATGGGGAATACTAAAAATGTATCATCAACAAATACTCCCACAGATTGGCACATCCATTAATTTTGAACATGGCCATTTTGAAATTCAGAAGTAGTCCACTCAAGATAACTAGCATTATTGTCTTAAATTTATCATTTACTAGCATTGCAGTATATGGTAAGCAATCCTTAAGAATGGTTAAAAAATAGTAAGCTTACTAACCAGGTGATCCAGAAAGCTCAGATGTGTCTGCATCACAGTCTTCAAGTTCATTGCCTTCTGAGAAGTATTTTTCATAATGTTTCATTCAAACTGCAGGAGCTTGCATCTTTTTATTGTTCTGTTTATCTGTGGCGCATATTTCTATTTTTCCCAGTAGCAAAAGAGAAAGTGTTCCCAAATAGGGTCTTTTTTGCAACGTGCAATCATGGCAGTTTTCCCTTTAGTTTCCAGGTGTTGAAATCAAGACTAGGCTGTGCTCCACAGTTAACAAGTGTACATGTTCATTAATGCGCCGTAGTCCACACTACTGCACAGGTAGTGCCAGCGCACACTTTTTGGTGACACTAATGCACAGTAGACTAATTCTACTGCACATTAGCATGGTTTTTGCCTCCCACATTCATGCACAGCAGAACTAGTCTACCGCACATTCAGCTTCTCACGTAGATACGCACAGAATGCAGTTACTTTTCCTACGCTACCTTGAGCCCAGCATTGGTCCTTTCTGTTGCATGTGCTACTCCTTATTCTGCTACTTCTCCTCCTGCATGCAAGAAATTAATAAATGATTAATTAAAAACTTTTAAAATCCTATTTAATTTTTTTTACATCCATTTTTTTAATCTACCCTGGTTGTGGGACAGCTAAGTTGCTTGGGCAGTGGTAGCAGTCTAGCTCTGACATCACAGAGGTCAGTGTTGGCCAACCTTCCTTGTTTTTTGGCTGGGTAACATATCACATGCTATACATTAGTGTGTCTAGATTATTGGTACCCAAGCTAGCTTCAGTACCTCTTGAACTTCAGTATGGATGAGCCATTGGTGTCATAAATGAGTGAGTTTAATATACCAGTAGGGTTTGGGAGTTAGAGAAAAGGACCAGATAACCAGATTAACGGTCTAAATTGATTTTGAGCTATCAAGCCTGCAAACAAAATAAACTTCCGTACACTTTCTGCTAAACTTTGTTTGAAAGGTATCGCAAGTGAGCCCCTTATACATTAAATAGTAAATTTAGGTATTTTAGATAACACTTGGGCTTAGTAAAGCAATAAGTATACTCAGGGTCTTGGGATATAACCTAATGCTGCCATAAATCTTACCAGTCACACGGAGGCTACCATTAGTGTAGAAAAAAAGACTCAGCTGCTTAGCTGCCACCAATCGATATAATGCTTTCAAGTTTCTCTCAGACATGGCCTTTAATAGCACAGAATCAATAAAGGTTTTAGGGCTGAGTGTCCTTCTAGGATTGCACACTATTCTTGATAGGTTACGTTTAAACTATTATCTGCCTCTTATTCATTAATTCTTTGATTGTACTTACCTATTAGAGCTGGGTGGAAAACAACAGTTCAGTTTCATGGCATCTTTCTGAGATTTAGAACTTTTGTGTTTGTTCCAAGTTGGAATGACAGCAAAGTCACTCCAAAACTTTTCATTTCATGACAAATGAAATATGCTAATTTTGTAATGGTATAAAACTACTTTTTGATCTCTGCACGTCACAAATCCCTCCCGCTAGAAAATATACCCTAAATCTGAGCGCATATCCTGTTGACCATGAAAATGTATTTTGCAAATACATCTGTTTTGGTGAAATTGCATTTTCCCCCCAGTGAGCTTATGTAGTTTCCAGCCAACTCTGGTAATTCACATTGAGATCAGTGTACTGAAGAGTTTCCTGTTCTTCTCTTTCTCTCTCATTATCCATTGCTTTGCTGAAGCTGTATAACAACTCAGAAAGTTGGTGCCATAAGTTGTAGTGTAATGAGGACTTTGCTGTACTTGTCAGGTCTGAGAAGGAAGCTAAATCTTAATGCAAGGAAGAAATTGGTGTATGGCAAATCAACCACAGAAAAACATGCCGATTTACAAAAATCTACATTTAACTTTCAGGTTGTTACAAAACCAACAACTGTTAAGGCAGTAAAAGTTAAGGTTTGATATCAGTCATGGTCCGCAGTGTGAAGGACCCCAAATGCACTGTGAACTGTATTGGAAAACAAAAACAGGGAATCTGAATATTAAATAGAAGAGAGATTTGTATATAATAAATTATTAGACAGCTCCTGGACACGCTTCTCTAGAGTGGTGTTTCTAACACTGCTGGTGTGACTTTCCAGGGTTGGGGTTTTTTTGTAAATTTACTATGCAAAATATGTGTGATTGCTTTATAACCTATAGAATCCCCCCTTCCTGCTTGGGAATGCCATTTTGGATCAAATTAATTAATCCCCTTGGCTCCTCCCTTTTCTAATCAAATAGCTAATCACTTTAAATCAAAGCTCCCTCTGTGCACAAAGTTCTGCTAGTTTTAATTAAATCAGTGTAACATCACACCTTTAAATTTGTGCAATTCCTATGTGTATACAAGCTCCTAATATAAATCTGTGTAAATTATGTGTCAACTATGATCTTAAAATGTTGTTCTCATTTTTAAAAGCATTACAACACCATCATTCTGGAGCACCGTATACCACTTTGATGTACACCTTGCTGGGGTCGTTTGACCCCAGTACTCTTTCCTGCCATGGCAGGGGGTCTCACTAAATGATCTACTCAGGTCCCTTCCGACTCGAGAAACTATGAAACTTTTGTGAATTATTTAACAGTATAAGCTTAATCATTAAGTATTTTTTTAGATTTAAATCTCAGCTACAGAACTTGGAATTACTTATCCATAAAGTGCAGAATATTTTTCTGCACAGGAAGCTTTACAGGTCACTTAAATATATTTAGTTTTGGAATAACCAACTGTATGTAGCATTTTGGTAGAATTAGGCATTAAGAAGAATGAAGAAAAAAGGACATGTTATGATGTCTGTGTATTACTAATTATTGTTCATTCTTAATTCTAACATTTGGTAGCTTAACAATACTTCGTTTCCAGGGAACAGAGGAGTATTAAAAATTGGTACAGAGTAATGCCACTTCAATTGTCAGATACCATCTAGATATAGGTACCTGTATCTTACTTTAATGCTGTGCACGGACAATGACATTCTTTTAGGATTTCAGGCATTACTCTCTGCCTAATTGCGTGCTCTTGGCTTTTTCAGTCAGGAACCTTCCACCACTTTTCTAAGATTAAGAAAAAATGGTTGCAGTTTGTCATCATAAAGTACGGTGTCACATTGCAGAAATATAGTTAGATGGTTCTTTTCAAATTTTTAACAGTATTTTAATTCCAGTTGTCTGGAATTACTGGAAAGTTGAGGTGGGGGAAAAATCAGTGCTGCACTGTTTGTTAATGGAGGGCTCTTTAATGACCATTGTATCTGCTGGAAACATATCACAACAGTACATAGATAATCCTGGGAGTTTTTAATTTGTGTTGAGAACAATTTTTTAGTCAGGTGGTGGAGAAACCAAATATGGGAGGAAGGGGGTAGGGAGAGGCTCTTTTTGATTTGCTTATTTATTAATAGGGATGATTTTCGCCGTGTACTTAAGTATACACTTATTAAGTTTCTGGAGGACATCAATCTGGGTGGAGTAAGAGATACTTCAGAGGCAAGAATAGGATTTGGAATAACCTTATTAAATTGGAAAACATGGTCTGAAAAAAATAGGATGAAATTCAGTAAGGACGAGTGCTCTGTGCTGTACCTGAAAAGGAATGATTTAATTGGCAAATATAAAATATGGAGCCAACTGGTCAGGTTTCAGTACTGCAAAAAATCTGGGGTTTATAGTGAGTCACAAGATGAATTAGGAGTTAATGGACTGTTGTTAAAAAAAACAAAACAAACTAATTACATGCTAGAATGGGTTTGAAAAAAAGTGTTGTGTGCAAGTCTTTGAAAGTACTTAACACTTGCATGGTCTCACCTAGAGTACTGGGTCCAGTTTGGGTACCACATAAGAAGAGGACAATGACAAAACTTCTTAGAGGTCTAGAAAGCATGTCATCAAGAAAGGTTGGAAGATTTAGCACTTATCAAATCCTCTGTCAGTCTTTTTTGGACTAAGTCTTCCAAATGAAAAAGGGGGGTTGTGAAGAGCCAATCAGTTGGTCCTAGTGCCTACAGCAGACAGGACTAGACATAATTGACATATATTACAATAAAGAATTTTTACTTTAAAAATTGAAAAAAACTTAACTACTGGAACATATCACCCCGAGTGGCTGTGAGATCTCTATTAATGGAAGTGTTGAAGTACAGATTAGACTTACCTTTGTTGGGGTTTTTTGAAACAGGGATATTTCTGCCTTGAGCAGCGGTTGGATTAGATAACTTTCAGAGGTCCCCCATCAACCCTGTATTGTTCTGATCATATGGAATACAAACCAAAAAGAATAAGAAGAATATTCAAGCTTTTGGCCTTCCTACAACATAGAAAAACTCAGGGAGGCTTCATTTAAAAACATGTAGTGCACATGCCTCTCAAGTGTGTAAACTTCCTTATTCTTTTGTAAATTATGTATATAACTAAGCATAGACCACAACTGTACAAAACCATTCCATCGTACAGTCAGTTTTCAATACACATTGCTTACAAAATTGTGGATACAGACTTTAAAAGGCAAATCCTTTGTTACAGAAGTCATAAAGTGTGAACCTTCCCCACCCAGCCCCCCACGCACAGCCTTGCAAATCTCGTTTGACTTTGTCTTTCATGTTATAAAGATGGCAGCATGCAGTGTTCACGGTTACTTGTGTATAACCGATCTTTCCATCTTCCTCCAGGGCAAGTCCAGAAAACCATGCAGTCATCAGGGCACAGATTCCGTGATGTTGAGCACCACCCTCTCCTCACTGAAAATGACAGCTACGATTCATCTTCATCGGAGGCTGACATGGCAGATAGGGTTTGGTTTATCCGCGACGGCTGTGGCATGGTCTGCGCTATCATGACATGGCTTCTGGTAGTCTACGCAGACTTCGTAGTGACTTTTGTCATGTTGCTGCCTTCCAAAGACTTTTGGTACTCTGTGATCAATGGTGTTCTCTTTAACTGCTTGGCAGTGCTCGCTCTGTCATCTCATCTGAGAACCATGCTAACTGATCCAGTAAGTGTGTGATTATTCCTTGACATTAAACTTAATCATTTAGTTAGATGCAGAGAATAAAGTGATGGACTCTTTTTGAGCGGAGGGTCTATTTCCTGCTGTTTAAACAATTTACAACTAAAAAAGTCCCCAATTAATGGGGACAGACCCTTACTCTGTTCTGTTTTCTGTTCTTTTATGGCACCATAAACAAGTCATAAATTGTGGGGAAAGCAATTGGGAGCTAACAGGCAAACTGCAGGTCAAGGGAAAAGGCAATTGAGAAGTGGAGTTTCATTGATTAGCCATTCTGGCTCTGTCCAGAAGATCATTTAAGTCCCTGTTATTCTGTCTTGTGTCTCTTCTTCCTTGTTGCCTACTTTTGTAAATATAGGTAGGAAGCTTTATAAAAAGTTTCTGTCTTATCACATCACCAGATATTTTTGTAAAAGACCAGAACAAGTTAAGGTTTTCAGACCTGTGGACTCGAGGCATGTTTCAAAATGTTGTCTGCTGCTAAGACTTGTTGGTAAAAAAAAACTTTAAAAATACCAGAATTTGAGCCTGTATTTCATTTTCTTGTCAGTAAGCTCTTAAAGCAGAAATTTAAGTAGGCCAAGGGTTCTCTTGGGATTACTCGTGGGTTTTCTCCCATACATATAAGATGACTTTTTGTTAGCGTATTTTTAATTAGACACAAGCATAAAAATTAAACTATTGATGTTTTATAGCACTTTGTGAAGAAACAAGAAGCCGGAGTTGGGATGGGGAGTGGGGGAAAGGAATGGCTTTTGCTTTCTACAAATCTGCGAAAATAGATTTACTTTTAAACAAAATTTTATCACAGTATCATTGCTTAACATTAACTTGTAAAAGCTTATATATAGCTACTGGTGTATAATGGAATGTATAGAGGAAATCTAAAATTGCTTTGGCAATCTTAACTATTAAATAAATCAAATTCTGATTTAGACATTACCATTGTGAATGTCTGATGTTAAGTGGGGTTTACTTATATTTGTTCTTTGTTCTGTAAAATAGGTTCACCCTGTAGAAGCTCAGTGCTACTGTTTCACTACCATAAAAGTTTGAATGAAATGTAAATACATTTAAGAGCTGTAGTTTTGGGGCCATCTGGGTGATCTGGTCTTATCTTTCCATACTAATAACAGGGCCTCTTAGCTATTGTGCTCATCATTAGCAGTCAAAAATTAAATTCCACTCCTACATTAGTTCTTGTATGATAATTAGAGCCTAGTTAGCTTCCTTTTTAAAATGTCATCCTTAGTAAGAAGTTTATTGAGGCTTCTCAAATAACATCAACATCTTAAAGGTGAGTTGGCCATTATCTCAAGTCTGGATTGAAGCATACTGGAGTTGCAACGTCATGAGCAGTGTTTACAGCTTTTTACCATCCATTTTAACAGGTATTCACTGCTCCATTTATTATATATGAGTAGTTTTATTTGTCTGCTAGAATTTCTTTAAAAGCTCTCTACAGAATAAAATTGTAAACACAATCTCAAGTTGTGTATAACTGGAATAGACCTTATTCGTATTCATTTGGGTTTCCTATTCTGCCAGTTGGCCAGGACACCAGTATTTTTTATACTTAAGCTTCTGAATTAATTAATTAATGAAATAGTAAATGTTTCTTCCAGAAACAACTCAATGACTTTGTAAGGCTTAACTTTACTGTAGTCTCTGCTCAAGTGATCTGCACTTCTAATTCCTCTCCAGCTAGTCTAGTTTGAACAAGAGCAGTCTTCTGCAAGAAAAACCCCAAAAAACACTTGAGAAGCACAGAATGATTGCGTAATTAGAACTTGTTTCAGCCTGTGCCCATTGATGGGTCTGCTTGAAGCACCACTTAACTGAAACTTGAGATTTTTTGCATGCGCTCTGCAGTTGATTGGAACAGTGCTTGAGTTTTACACAAGCTTTAAGAATATGAAACACTTGCAAATGGATGTGTGTTAGGGAAACATTCTTCCTAACAGCTGAAGTGCCTACTTCAGATCTGGCAGAGCTGTTTTCTGTCCAGAAGAGTTTCTTTAAATTTCCCGAATAATACCACCATATTGCTAGGGACTTGTCTACATAGGAAGATAGCTTAAACGCTTCTGGCAATTCAGGGCTATGCTGTAAAAAGATGCTCTGAAATAAATATCCACACAGAGAAATAGCATGGAATAAATTCATATCCTAAAATATTTCACAAGGCCATCTCCATGTAGACTAGTCCTTAATTTTAGGGATGTGCATCAAAATGTCTGCCAGTGTTGAAAGTGAAGGCTCCTGAAGGAATATCCTTTCTCTCGTTCTTTCTGCACCATCCAGGAAATCATCACTACACTAGAGTGGTAGTTTTCAAACTTAACTAAAGTCATGGAGCCGTTTCATATCACTTATGCTGCAAAGCCCCTGCCCCTGTCCTAAAGACTGACATGGAGTCAGGTGAGACCCAAGCTGGCAGTGCATCACCTCCCAGCCCACTCTACCATTGCCTCCGGTCTTTGTGACACCCCTGATGACCTGTTGGATTCTATAAAACACAGTTTTAGCATGCTCTGATGCAGTGGATTTCAAAGTTTAACAAAATCCCCTACACTTTTGGAAAACTGGGCAGACAGAGTTGCGACTACCATGTGACCCACCCCTTTTTACAAATAGATGCCATCTCCTGCTTGATTAAAATCATACAAATCCTTCTGATACCATCGTTAGCAGTTCGATTAATCCTTGAGGGCAAAAACATTTAAAAACTTTTTCAAACCAGTCTACAACCTATAATAGTATCCTGTTAGCTCTTAAAACTGACTGGCCCCCATTATGGAGCCTCATGGCTGTTAACCTGTTATATGTAGCTAAAAGGAGGCCTGCCCTTTTTCCAAGTTTTTCACTTAAATCATTTTACCCTTAAGCAAGAATTCTGACTGCAATGCTTGCTTTTGCAAGTAACGAAATGCATTCCCTTTTGACTTCTTGTCCCTGCCTTCTTTTTACATATGTAGCTGTTGGAAAACCTTACTAGAGATGTGTGATTTATATTTATTTGCAAAAGAGCTTTTGCTTTAAGCACAGCTGAATGTGGATATTGGTCTGACAGATTCCACCTTCTTTTGAAAACAGTCTATCTGTAGAGATGGCTGGTATGTTTCCATAATAGAAAAATAAAGTTCATGCTCCAATGGGATTAATTCACAAAATATTAAAGCCTGTCAGAGCCCAAGCCTGGATATCTTTCAGAAGCACTGTAAGAGGTTCTTCCTATTTGGGCAGGCATTTAGCAAACAAAGCTAGACTGGGATATTGTTTCATGGTTTCTGTTTCATGCTGATATTCTGGTTGTCTTTACGGTTGTTTAGTGGTCTTGTTTGTTCTCCACTCTTACAAATTACTACTTTGGTTTCTTATTGTAACCCACCCTCGCGCCTTTGTTGGGAAGGGGGCGGCATATAAATCAAAAGAAGAAAAAAAATTGCATTTAATGTCTTCATTAATTGTTGAAGAGACAGATCTGCAAAGTCTGCTCTCTTTTTTCCAATTTAAAATATGTTCTCTTCTCCCACTTTCATTAATTTTAGGGGGCTGTACCCAAGGGGAATGCCACTAAAGAATACATGGAGAGTTTGCAACTGAAGCCAGGCGAAGTCATCTACAAATGTCCCAAGTGCTGTAGTATCAAACCAGAACGTGCACACCATTGCAGGTATGCCATTGTCTTCGTTATGCACATTTGAAGGATTTTGCTTGGAAATCCTTATTTTTATTTTTTGCAAAATAGCTAATGAACAGGCCCTGTCAAGTGTCTGGAAGTGGATCCGCTGGTTTACAGATTATACAACGCGCAACAGTTGTAAATCAGATATCCAACTGAAATTTACAGCGGCATAGGGAAAGAAAGAAAAGCCTACGGATTTTTTTTTTTTTAAGGATCTCATTACGATTTAACATATTTTGTTGCTGAGCCAGAAGGTTTTATCTTCTGTGTTCTGTTCTGTGACTCTTTACTACTCCTGCTAAAGTAAAAAGTCATAAGGAATCTTTTATAAATCAGTTTTAACCTTAGATTTAGTATCCAGACTTCCCTTGGGTTGCAGGAGTCATTTTAATTTATCATCTACTGTGGACAAAAAATACCAAGTACATTTAATTTGGTTGCTTTAGCATGTGTTTGTTTTTTGTGTTTTTTTTATTTCTGACACTCCTGAAAGGATCCTGTATCGGTATTGCATGTGAATCAGCAGCTTTCTCCTATGCAGCATGCATAAACTTTTTGTTAAAGCAGTGAAATGTTCTTCAGGTCACTTGAGACTGCTCTGAGTAATGAAAGAAGTGATTATAGTAATCCTGGATTAGGATGTTGTATAAAGTATAGTAAATCTATTTTTAATTCTCTCTGCTGGCCTGGTTAGGTTGCAGTCATCTTAGAAGCACCTGTAATGTTCAACCCCCCAGGAAATTTAATTTAAATGCATCTGTCCTTGTGTTTCTAAGAGACAGTGAAAAAAATTCATACTATGTATATGGCTTTTTGTACACAACTGCATGTGTGTATATTTATAATGCACTTTTTTATAAAGTTTATGGATGTGTAGTGGTATACTGTTTGAATCCCAGAAGTTTAGCATTTGCTGGCCAGCAGCATTGTCTTAAAACCGGCTTTGCAAGCTACAGTTGTTCATACCTCATATTTAGTATGTAGGTGCTGTTAAACCCATGCTTTGGAGTAAAATTACTGATTTTGTATTTTTTTTTACTTGCTCCCTACTAACCATTTTAAATATTGGGTTTGTTCTGTATGTGGAGATTACATTTCACATCGACAGGCCGGCAAGCTAGAAACAAGCTACCAGATCATACCTCTAACTTCTGCCTCAATATTCCAGGGATAGCATTATACAAAAACCTGTCCCACATAACAGAAGTAGATATTTAAATATGCTGTCAACATTCATGGGTTTTCATAATCCTTTGAAGGAAAAAAATGAAAGGTATTATTGTCTAAAACAGCCTGCTAGAAGAGACTCTGTAAATTCTCAAGAAGCCAGTTTTGTTGCGAAAGGCTTCATTTCATTGCCACAATGTAAATTTGATTTAGGACATTGAGGCAAGTGCCTTTTCTGTTATTGCAGTTATGAAAGGTTATTATACAGTGGAGTTATTTGTGGAAGAAAGAGTTTCATAATTGCCCAAAACGGAAGAAAAATCCTTCAGCTGAGACGCCACTTAATGCATTTCCCTTAGGCTGTAGTTGTGATATCTTAAGATAAATTCATATTTTCAGGCTTACGCTGCTAAGGAGGAAGCTCCTCCTAAAACTGTTTTTTCATTGATGGGGAAAAAGGGACTCGGATTTTGGAAAGCTTGAATGCTAGTTTTCAAATGGAAAGAACACATTGCAGCCTTCTTGGTTCTTACCATCTTCTAAACAGTCTATTTTCCTGTGAAGTTATCTGCATGACAGTAGACCTACATTTATATGAACACTTATATGGACTTGTATATGGACTTCCAGCCTGGTCACCAAAAAAAACCTCCACCATATCCTAATGTATGTATAAGTTGTATCCTAGGTTTGGAAGTAATGTTCCTGGACTCCCTGTATATGGGGTTTTATATGTTTAATATTATAGATGCTTTGTTACAGGGGGGTTCAAATTGGCAAGGGTCTACTGTACTTAAAATCAAAAACTAGGGTTGCCTGAAATATTATCCCTGGCATTCAACAGTTAAAAATAAAATTCTCAAAAGCCTCAGGTTATAAGTGGAAGAGCGGGTTTTCAGTAACAGAAAATTTGCTCAGAGCTTTGATTGCACTTGTACACAGCCTTGAACAAAGGGAAATCTACCTCATTCAACTCAGTCTTAAACACTTGTTTCTTATCGCTTGCCTCAATTACATCAGTACAGAATTTGAAGTCCTGTCTTGTACAAACCATTTGTCTGAACAAAAAATCCCAATTTCAGAGTAAGAATACTTATAGGAATACAGTATTTAGCCCAAAAAGTCAGTTGGTTCAATGAATCGTATCACTCCAGGAAGTCGGGACATCTGGTATCACCCCAGGAAGTCGCAACA
Organism: Crocodylus porosus; assembly: GCF_001723895.1. Classification (NCBI taxonomy): domain Eukaryota; kingdom Metazoa; phylum Chordata; order Crocodylia; family Crocodylidae; genus Crocodylus; species Crocodylus porosus. The sequence goes on along the minus strand of NW_017728915.1, from coordinate 36,116,913 downwards.
TTCAAGGAAGGTTGAATTGACTTGCAAATGAGGATTTAATGGGAATTCAGTCCCAAATTCCTTGCCTTCCAAAACCTGTAACTATTTAGCTCACTGTGTCCCCAGCAAACATTATTAAGCTCTAGTTTCCAACCAAAGTGCCCTTCCTTACTCCTTAAGGTGAAGAAGGTTTGCTTATTACCAGTGAACCAAGAGCGGATTGTCAAACACTCTTTTCCCCAACCTGCTGCTCTCAGGACTTGTAAGCTCTTCAGGTTCTTCTGTGTCTGAGTCTTGGGAGGTAGAAGCACTTGTAAAAGTTGGCAAAGTCTCCATGGACCTCATCACTCCTTTCCATCTTACAGACTTTGTGGTCTCATCAGCCTACTACCATGTCCTGTAAAGTTTTTTTGGGGGCATTTTGCAATTATGATGCGTCTTTGTCAAAAAAAGCAGAATCACTAAATATTTCTGTGTGTGTGTGAAATTAGTGTTGCTTTTTAACAAACATATATACGTGTGTGCATAGCTATACATCTATATCTATATATACACAGATATATCTACATCTATCTACTTATCTATAGCTGTATATAGATAAGCTGGGTCAGATATTTTCAGGGACAGTACAGTAGCTCATTCTTTTTGAGTACTTACCTCTGAAATATTCTGATTTTCTTTCTCCCAGACAAACCAAGCTAAATCTGTGGTGTTCTTGTAGGACCAGTTTTGGGTTGGTTTAGTTGTTTTTAGCTTTTGTTCCAGTTTTTCCTCCCTCTTCCTTTGTAGATGACTTGTCTTAGGTGTAGAAGGGGGAGTGGGTGCTTTTTCAATTTTGTCCAGCTCTGGTGGCAGTTTAGACTATCTTGCCGCCTGGTTTGTAAAGTATCTTTAATTTCTCACCCCTTTGGAGGATGGTATAGAAATACTAAAAAGAATTTTTGAGTGCTTGAATACATTTATTTATGACCAGAAGCTGTTTCCTTCCAAAATCGAAAGACTCACTTTTTTTTTTTAATCTTCCACAGGAAAAGCTATACTGTGCCCATATGGCTTACTTCACATTTGCTGAAGGAAGATGAAAGAAACATTAAACAGTTGGTCTGGGGGAGCTTAGCCATATCTTGCAACAGTTTTGTAGGGAAGTTTAGTTTTTGGTTGGCTGGAAAAGGCTGCAGATGGACTCGATTTTAAGAGAACTGTTGGTTGATAAACCATATAGCACCAAATGGCCAGCCAGCAGGTGTGGAGAGGAGTTGGAGAAGATGCAAACGGCTATAGACACAACCCTAAAGAAACTGAGCTGTTGGTGCATCTGCCAAAAACGATAAAATATCCTAACAGTGCCGATCCAGCACCCGCAAAGACACTGCCTGTGAACACGTGATAAATCACAAGCTCGTTCTGGCTGGATTATTTTATGACATAATGTCATTGCTTATTTTCTGGGGAATATAACCCTCCCTCCCCCCCAACAACTGACAGGGGAAGCATAGACTCTGTCCTTTATGAAACATTTTGACTGCACCCATGGTCTGTGCATTTGCTGAGCTGTATGGATAGTTAAAAGAGCTGTGAAACCTGTTTGGAGAGATTGAACATGGCTCCCCACTTGCAGATAATAGGTCAGCTTTGCTCTATTATAAACTGGATTTTTAGCATGAACGTGTGCCAATTAACCAAGTAACCTTCTGCCAAATGTTTTTGGCTGTCTTTTTACCTTGAATCTGGAAAGGATTGAAGCTCTGCTTACACAACTTTCATGAAAAAAATCTTTTTTTTTTTTTAATACTGTGGGACATTTCACATTGCAGCATATATTTCTATCTATTTCTGGAACATGCTAGTAGTCATTTTAGTGCAGGAAACATATCTTATCTATGTGATCAGATTGAAAGTCAGAAGTTAAATGACTAAAACTTTTTCTGGAGAAAATACAGTATTTGATGTATTACCATCACAATTGATAAAACCAGTCAAGTGCTTTACTTTTCTTCAGCTTTGATTGAGTTCTCCACATCTTTTTTTGGCTGTTCAGATGTACAGTTTGATGTTCCTTACAGTGAAATTTGAAATACTTTTTTATTAAAAGGGCACATTTCTTCCCTTCAGTATTTGCAAGCGATGTATTCGAAAGATGGATCATCACTGCCCATGGGTGAATAACTGTGTGGGAGAGAAAAACCAGAGATTTTTTGTGCTATTTACGGTGAGTAAAAACTATTAACTGGTTCTAAACATGACATTACTTTGTCTCAATGCTACCCTTTTATGCCACTTTCATATACCTATTATGAATAATAAAAGAAAAAAAAGGGGCACTTCTGTCACTACGACCATTCTGTAGTCTCTCCAACAGCCGAAGGACTTAAAAAGAAAAAGAAGAACAGTTCCTTATTTCCCCTTTCACATATTCTTTCCTAGTGCTTTCTCACATACCCTGTTGAAAGTTCACTGCTAGCCTGCAGTTTGAGAAATACCACACTATACTAATTTTATGCTTACAAGTTGCAGAGTTAAATCTGCTTGTTGTCTTGCCTATTTGGGATGTACAGAATTATAGCATTCTTCTTTGTGGTGTAGCGGTGTACTGCACAGTATAGTTTACTAGCTTTTGGGGGATTGTTGAGGGGGGAGGGCTGTTTTGGAGAGTTTACACTATAATTATGCCTGGGAGCAGGGCTTGAGAGATTGGTACAGCATGATGGCGCCTTTCTGCAGAAGATGATAGCTTAACAATCCTCTTTGGGCAAAATCTCTGGCTGTTAATGGATGCAAAGAACTCGACAAATCCAAAGCAACAGAGATCTGCAGTGAGACTGGAGCAACCGCTCTCACACGATTTTGACTTGACTGCCTAGCGATAATTGCAGTGCCATTAACTATTTCAGCCCTCAGCAAGAGAGGAGCTGGGTGACAGCTCCGCAGAGTTACGGTGATTGGCATCTCGCTTGGGTGCTGCAGGTAGGTGGCATTTGGGAAAGGCCACCGCTCTTCTCCTCCACCACCCCCCTGCAGTTGAGGAGAAATCCCATAGGAAATGCGAACCTCAGGGAATAGGGGTCTGAGCCCAGCAGAGCTCAGACACATCTGTGTTGAGCATCTGTATAATGTATTTAGTGACAATACATCAGCTGACTAATCTCCCATCCCTTCCCCTGCCAGTTTCATTGTCTGGGAGATGCTACTGGTCATGGATATTTTTCACCTGTGTTTGCATGAAGTGTTTGAAGTTAAGAAGGATGTGGGCAAATTGGAGAGAGTCCCGCAGAGGACAACAGAAATGATAAGGGGACTGGGGCATGTGACTTATGAGGAGAGGCTGAGGGAACTGGGCTTATTTAGTTTGGAGAAGAGAAGACTGAGAAGGGATTTAATAGCAGTCTTCAACCACCTGATGGGTGGCTCCAAAGAGGATGGAGCTGGACTGTTCTCAATGGGGCCAGATGGCAGAATAAGGAGCAGTGGGCTCCAGCTGCAGCAAGGGGAGTTGAGGTTAGATATTAGGAAGAATTTTCTCACCAGGAGGGTAGTAAAACACTGGAACAGGTTACCCAGAGAGGCGGTGAACTCTCCATCCTTGGAGGTTTTGAAGACCCGACTAGACAAAGCCTTGGCTGGGATGATCTAGTTGGGGCTGGTCCTGCTCTGAGTGGTGGGTTGGAAGTCCAACGGATTTCACTTTGTCGCAGCATACATAAGTTTAATTTTAATAGCACTAGGATTGATGCAACTTCATTTTGCTCCCTTTAAAACTCAGACTATGTCCAAGTATGGACCCTCCTGGGGACGAAAGATAGTCTGGAATATCTGGATTCCTATGACAACTGTCAAAACTAACCCTTCTTCCTTATTTTCAGATGTATATAGCCCTAATATCAGCTCATGCACTCATACTGTGTGGGTTTCAGTTTTTCTCTTGTGTCAGAGGACAGTGGATTGGTAAGCATGTATTTACTTGTACTGCTATAATCAAGTAACATTTGAAATATATATAAAAAAAAATAAATAGAAAAACTGCACGTTATTTGCATTCAGCCCTAACTGTGAAATATTCTGAGTTTTTTCCAACCATGCAGTATAACATATTTTGACTATTTTCAAGTCTCTCTTGCTGATACGTGGTAGCCAGTTTATATCTTGTGAAGCAGGGTCTTAGTTGGAATTTGCCTGCTCTTCCTTGTTCTCCATTATAATGCTCTAGTGCACCAAGAAGTTGTGGTTTTTGGAGGGTCGGATACCTGAGGGAATGTCAAGATGCTGACATTTCAAGATCTGCTGGAAGGGTCATTGCCCAAATATCAGGAACCATAGTGGTGGCAGGATGGTTTTTCAAGTTCTGCTGAGTAATCACTTTGCTTCACCCCTGCTCTAGCGATAGCCCTTTAATGTGGATCCTAGTAATGGGGAGGTCTTGGGGGCTAACCCACTGAGCCCAGGGGAGTGGGCGTTCAGACCTATGTCTGTCTTCAGCCTTGCACGCATAAATTTTGTTTCTCATCTGTTTTTATTTGCATATATTAAACAACTGGAAATGTTCTTGGCACATCTCCAGGGAAACCTGTGCAAGCTGCTGTGTTATCGCCAGTGTTTTCACGCACGCTGTGAATAAATTGTTACTTTTAGCAGTTTTCTCAGTGATGAAATCATGGCGGGGGGGGTCTGTTAATAAATTCCAGACAAGCAAATGCCTGAAATTCATGAGAATTTAAACTCCAGTCTTTGCCGTCAATCTCTTTCTACACAGCATGAGAAAACTGTTTGAAATGTTTCTGTATAGTTCATTATTATTTTCCATTCAAAGTCAAGAATAAGCATGATGGTGTTACAAATGCCTGTCTGGGGAGGAGACTTGTGATAGAGGGCTCTTTAAACCAACAGATTGAAAACACAGGACTCAGTAGTTAGAAGCTGAAGATGCTCAAAGCCAGCCTAGAAAATAAGGCGTGTCAAATTATGCTATAGCTTAACCAGGTTTTGAAGGATTGATGCAGGAATTACTGACCCTAGTATGGTCTGTGTTATGTAGGCTGGTGATCTAGATGGTTATAATAGTCTCTTCTGGCCTCAGAAATTCATGAACAGTTTCCTTTCTGTTCTTCACTCCCAAATCAAATTATTATATTTTTAGCTCCTCAACAGGAGTATGGAAGATATATATATTTTTTGTAATGTTACAACTGCAGTTTACTGAATAGGATCAGGTTGAATCCATTGATGGTCTCCCACCATTTTTCCCGCAGGAAGGCAAGATTCTTCACACTATAGACATGTTTCCCCTTAAAATCCCAGCCTCTTACATATGTCATCCAAATCCTTCCTCATCTGACTGACAGAACCAAATAGCCAGTTGAAGTGTGAGACTTGGAACAGTTTCTGATTTAAGTCAGCTTATTTTCAGTACCAGACCGGGCAAGCAAAATGTAGGAGCAAGTGGAACAGCCTGATCTATATACATTAGACAGGTGGTGTTTGTGTTTCTGTAGCTCCCGTCATGTACTGAATTTGCGTTGAGCTCTCCTTCACTTCCACTCTGTATCCAGTACTGTGTATATAGCCTTGACTAATGGTTGACAGTAGGTCATGCACGCAGACACTTTTTTGCTTTCAGCTTGCTAAGACTTTGGGTTATACTAAGGCAAGCACAGAGTGATGCAGTGCAGCGTGCTTTCTGACAGTGCAGAAGTGCAGTCATTTTATAATACATTTTTAAAATGTTATCTCTTCGAATAGTAAATATAATTGTCTGTGCCTGTACCTCCAGAGAGAGGAAAAAGTTGGTGTAATCTCAACAGAAGCTGATCTGTGGTTTTTATCACTGATCTGAAGAGGGGTGGAGGGGACTACTGTTTTGGGTTGCTACGTTCACATGCGTTTGCTATGACTTCTTTATAACTGAGTTTACTGTCTTCACAGAATGCAGTGACTTCTCCCCGCCTGTAACTGTGATCCTGATGATCTTCTTGTGCCTTGAGGGTTTTCTGTTTCTCACTTTCACTGCAGTTATGTTTGGCACCCAAATCCATTCAATATGCAATGACGAAACGGTAAAACTTTTACTTCCCTTGTTTGACATAATAACTTTATTAGAAGTCTTGATTCAGCTTTATTAGTGTCTGATGGGGGACCTTTCAGGCTGAAAAACATTTAAAGGTTTCTGTCTCATTCCTCATGACCCCATTAATTGGAAAAAGTGTGTGCTTATTACCAGGTGTGTAAGCTTCTTTCGCAATCTACTTTTCCTGCATACTGCTCTCAGTTGAAATGGTTGGGAACCTCGGAGCTGTTGTGGAATACAAGCTATACAAGTTCATTGATCTGACTTTTTGTGGTTTGTGCTCCTTAAATCTGTAACACTCTTGAAAACTTGCCTGTACACCTTAGCATGTCACCACAAGGTGACTTTCCATAGAGGTACAAGTAGCACAGCTAACCTGAGATTAGCACTGTATTTTCCTTGTTGTACTGGATTTAGATATTCTCTCAACAGTTTAAAAAAATGCGTGTAAAAAAAAAAAAAATGTAAATCCAGTACAATGAGGAAATAGTGTGCTAAACTCAGATTAGCAATGCATTTTTAACTTTTGAGAGAAATGTCTTCCAGTGTGAATCCACTGAAATACAGGGAATCCAATTTAGTGTTCTGAACTTCCTTGGTTGCTGCTGCTGTGGTAACATACTTAAATATTGAATAGCTCTGTGCTCTACCAAAAGAAACAAAAAGGTAAACAGTACCCTTTAATGGGAAACGAGTGCATAAATTATTGAAGTAAAACATTTGCAAGTGAAGCTGCAGTTTGAGTAGCTGCAGTAAAGGTTCTTCCTGGAATGCCTATCTCTTTTTTGCCTAGATTCATTAACAAATTAGCAATAAGCACAGATTTCTTGCATGTTGTGCATCTAGGTCGGACTTGACATTTTTTTTCTGGTACCTGTTGCTTGGTTTGCCGTTACACCTTTGTTTGCAACAGCATTTTATAACTATGCAGTATATTCAACAAGTTATAAATACTGAAGTGTGCTGTGCTCCATCCCCGCTCAGTAAGAGATGATCCTATTTCTTCCTAATCAAGGCAGTATCACTAATTAGTTTCCATATATATTCATATGCATCTGGCTGCGTTGCATATAAAGTAATGTGTTAGCCAGCTGCTTTTGGAGCAAAGTGCGAGAGGGAAAAGGGGGTAGGAGGGATCCTGTGGGCTACCACCACCAATTAAGCTCCCTGGTGTGAATCTGCTGCTAGTACCATAACAAAGCCCCTCTTCATCCAAAACCCTGCATAACCTGATGTATCACACCTTGCTATGCACTTCAGCTAAACCCTTCTTACTCTTACATAGCTAGGATAGCGTACATGCATTGTGTGTGTGAATAGGTGGATGGGTAATTACATATACAGGTACTCCTCACTTGATATCATCCTGGTTAATGTTATTTTGTTATTCTCGCTGACGTATTAGAGAACATACTCGTTTAAAGTCGTGCAATGTTCGGTTAAAATGTTGTTGGGCCGCCACCTGCTAGAAGGTAACTACTGTGATGTAACTGCATTCGCTTAACATCGTTTCGCTTAGTTGTATTGTTCAAGAACATAACTACGACGTTAAGCGAGGAGTAGGTGTACACTGTATATCACATTTATCATCTTCATAGTCTCAGTTGTACAAGATAATTTGTTCAAAGAGTAGAAAGCCCACTTGTTTTTCCCCATTTTGAGCAAATAGATTTATTATTTCATTGTTCTGGAATTTCAGGCCTAATAAACTATTTTATTTGTTTTTAAATTCTTTTTGTGTGTGATTGGGAGGTGGGGTAACTAAAAGTAAAATTCAGCATTCAAAAACTTGTCCTAGCTAGAGCAAGGCACGTGGCACTCAGATATGCCTAACAACTACACAGCTTAGTAGTTGCATTTTAGTTCTCACTCTGCAAAATCTCTGTGGCTTTGAACGTGGGCTTCTCCAAAGCCAGGACTGGCAGTTTTGGGGGAGGGAAGCTGACGTGAACATAGTCGTGGGACTGAGCTGAAATAACTCCTTTCTGTTTACTTGTGTTGAAGAATGGAGTCCCTTTATCCAGAACTGAGATGAGCGACATAAATCTTGTGCTTTGTCAGGATGAATTATCTTTTCATGCTGGCTGTAATCTCACTGTCATAATATTGTACTCCTGTCATACAAGTCTTTTTAAAGTGAATCTGTTGTAAAAATATGGAAAGTTTTTCAGAGCATTGCACCTACTTAGCTAGTTTTGCTGCTGCTGTGATCTTTGATATGTAGTCTAAGGCTGTAGGACCTTCCCCTCCCCAGCCGATTTCAAAATAGCATCCAGTTTCAGGAGCTGGAAAGAAGTGAAGTGCAGCAGCAGACTTTCAGTAGGTAACTGCATTTTTATTTGTGTGTAGGAGATTGAAAGGCTGAAGAGTGAAAAGCCAACCTGGGAGCGGAGGCTACGATGGGAAGGGATGAAGTCTGTCTTTGGCGGTCAGCCATCGCTCCTGTGGATCAATCCTTTTGCAGGGTTTCGAATCAGGCGACTTCTCCTGAGAGCAAAGAAAGGAGGACCGGAGTTTTCTGTCTGAGTTTGCCTATTCATGCTGGAACGTGCAAGAATGCTCTCTAATATTTATTTTGGGGCCCAAAAAGGCTGTCTGCATATAATCTGTGACCAACTGAAACGGGACATTTGCTTGTAGCAAGCAGAGTTTTATACATTTATAGTCACAGACATCTCATTAACTTTTAGAAACGTAAACTGGATGCTGTAGTGGTCTTTCAGCAAGATGACAAACGAAAGGCGTGCGACCACACTAAAGAAGCCAAAATGTTGTCATACTACTGTAACTTATTATTTTATGGAATTAATTATGCTTTTTTTTTTTCTTTGTTCAAACACTTTTTATTTGACAAATGTTTGGGGAATTACCTATGCGTTTTATAAAATTATGGACCGGGGGCGCACTTATCAATCATGAGATCAAGTATTTATGGTGGAAGCCAATCTCACATGAGACGAAGCCTTCTAAATCCAGGAGTTTTTTCAGGGAACAATGGTTTACGAAACTTTCTTTTACATTTCTATGTCTCCTAATAGACAAAGCTCTTCTCATGTCCCTCTTCAAGTGTATGCTCCATGTATGCTAATTATTAGAGACTTACGCACTGGCAACATAACCATGTCAGATGCTCTCCTCAGTGTTCTGCCAAATGTCTTCCCAGACTCTCAATAGCATGTCTCGTATTTGGCAGTATTAATCTTAGATGCATTTAGGTAAGTTCTAAATGTGCAGTAATCAGATTTTTTTTTTTTTTTTTTTAACTTAACCTGTGGGCAAACTTCTGCCCTCAGATATGCATCTCCAGTTCTCAGCGCATCGACTCTAAAGGAACTCATGGGTATGTGAGGATGGTATCTCGTCCTATGTGCAGGGAAAAGAGGGACCAGCTACATCCTCCTGTGGGATTAAAATGAATGTATTGCAGATGGAAGGAACTTGATCCAAAGAACAATCATTCTTGTTAAGGTCCTGCTTTGCCCTCTTTATTTTTATTGTACAAATTTTGTCACGGGAGCAGAAGCTGATAGACAATATGCCAGTCACTGAGAGGAGGGAGGCTTCCTTCAGAGCAAAGGAGTGTAATCCCCAGCCCTCCTTTGGCACAAGGGCAAGAAAGCCAAGCGTAAAGAGCAATCCATGGCACAAGCTAAAATTTTACATTGAACCATATTTTCCAACCCAAACTGCTGCTGAACAAAAGGAACGAGCAATGTAGAAACATAACTGCTTTTTGTGGGCCTGACAAATACTAGTAGTGCTAAGATGTGTTTGTAAATCTGCAAGTGTCAAAATGCAACCTGCAAGTGATGAAACTCAGCTGAAAGGGAGTTAGCAAAACACTATGTATAGAAGAATTTTTATATGGTTACTTTTAATTATCCACAGCACAAAGGATAAAACAGGAGCCTTGATGCATAGCTTGAATCGGTGCCTGGAGAGTAACGAGCTCCCTGTTCTGGGACTTGCCTTAAACTTGTCCAGCTTTTGTTTTTGCTCTGCCAGGAGCATCAGCAATCGTGTCCCACCTCAGGCAGTATGACATGCTCAACGATCTTTCATTAGTAATGTTGCATTCAGACCACAAATACTCTTTCTTTACCTGGTGATTTATTTCTTAATTTAAATGCCATCTGAAGGTGCACGGAAATAAAGTCGTACTGACTCTACCACCAGGTCTTATGCCATGGTGCAGGTGAATTGACTTAAGGGATCCGTTTAGTGTATCATGGCTCAATGAACAAAACTGCAATACTTCAGAATATGTATAAGTAAATGCATAAAACCAGAAAATTTCCAGACTGACATAGCCAACAAAACTGCAGCCAGAGGAACACGGTTACATGTATCATGTAAATGAGGGGAAAGTTGGGCATTCCACAAGAATCTTTGCATATGCAGTTGCACACCTTCCATAAAGATTGGGGAAAAAAATGTTGTATCTGGCTTTGTCATGAGGCTTTTAGCGTGTATAGTCTTTAATGAAATAAACTGATGAAGAAATGAACCTATCACTTCAAGCCGTTGAACTTCTGTGACTTAGCAAGTGTGTGCGTGTGTGTGCGTATGCGTGTATGAAATCAAGTTCACTTGGGTCTTCAAGCCTGTGTTACATTGTAATTTTTTAATGTAAAAATAAAGTAATGAATTGGAAGTCTTAACATGGATTAATCTCCACTCCCTATCTTTGTTATCTGTCATCTTTTTTTTCTTTTCTTTTTTTTTTTTTTTCTTATCTGCTTGTTTAGGTTTACAAGATCATCCAGGCAAGGGCTGTGTTTCTGGCTGTTGAAACTCAATAGGTATTTATTAAATTCCCTAAGAGATTGTGCAGTGAAGCACACGCATTAAATAATGATCGACATGTGTCAAATTAAGAACATTACTCACTTTAAGAGTGTGTAAGCAGACTGTACTAATGTGTTCAGCTTCATAGCTACCCAGTGTTGGCCAAGGGAGAAGCTGCTGTATCTGGGTGTACTGGAGTGCTAATATATAGCTAATAGTCGTCTATATTGTATATGCATCAGGTGCTGTCGTGTTGAACTCCTGCAGCCTTAATCTTCTCTAGAATCAGATCATTCTTGCTGAATTCTGTAAAACTTCACATGCTTTGGTGTTATGTATTCAGGTGAAATGGGATGATATTTCCATCGTAATCTATTTTCTTCATGAAATACATCTTTCATGGCCACGGGTTTTGGAGCTCCTCATTGTAGTTGGCATGATGCACTACCGCCAATATTTAGCTAAATGCAAGCAAAACCCAAGTGGAGCTATGGGCAGTTGGAGGTGAATGATCACACTGTATTTGGTGTGGCCACTTGAACAGCTTGATACTAATGTGAGTCACCAAAACAAATGAAACCAATCTGAACTCATACCCTGTCCATTTGAGCTTTAATTCAGTAATATGGCACAGCTTTTTAAAATGGCATGATTAATGCTATAGGTTTATATTTAGGTACAGCATATTTATTTCAGTGCACTCATTTTCCTTAAATCAAAGAACATACATGGGGAAAATTGCTATGTTGATACAAGATGACGCCTTTTCCCCCCCACTATGAAAAAAATGTTGCTGCAGGATTTTTTTTCCAAATGCATATGTTTTAAATCAGTTATCTGTCACCTTATAGTTTTAGCCCCATTTTGACCAACAAGTAAAATGCACATGCTGCAACTTTTGAACATGGTTGACATTTAATCCTTCAATACCCTTATTCTGAAGCGCTAGGGAAGACCTGAAAACCATGCGTGAAAACAGGAGAAACGACATTCTTTCCAATGGTAGGCAATGTTCTTTAAACCATCCCAGTAACTGCTGTAACAATGGGCATTTGTCATGCACTTGACAAGAGATGTTTTGCTGAAGCTTCAACCAGAGAGGAAATGCAGTCTCATTGATTGACAGACTTTATGTCCTCCATCCTAGGAGCCTGAAGGGCTTTCTGAGCGTACATGAACTACCACTCGTGGCTGTGGTCGTTTATCCCTCTTGCATTTTGGGAGAAAAGAGACGAGGCTTTAAAGAGTTATCCAAGGTCACAGAGCAGGAAAGAATCCTCTTAGCTGCTCTTGTATTGTAACTAAAAGCCTAGCGCAGCTCCTTCAGTCAAGGTCAATGAATTCATCGACCTTAACAAAAATAAACCCATTGTGGCTGGGTCTGGGGCAGGACTTGCATAAACCAGTAAGACCTAAATCAGAAGTACATTCAATCAGGTTTATTTTAAACTAATTTCAGCCATTTTGAAACTGGTTTATGCACACTGAACTTCTGTTCCAGGTTTAAACTGGTTTCTGGTCACTTAAACGGCTTTATGTGTAACTTCTGTCCTCAGCCCTACTGTAGTACCAGGCAATTGAAGCAGGCAAATAAGGTAGTCTAGAGCTGTGTTGTTTTTTTTTTTTTTAAAAGAAAAATTAAATACTTGGAAGGCTGGAAGTAGTTGCATCGTGGTGAACCCAAGTGTTTTGTTAAATCCTTTGGCTAATAGAATTTCTCCACACTTAGCATGCTAGGCTTTGTGCTACTATGTTGCAATGAATATTGTTTAACATAATACAGTTAATAAACTCTGTTGAGTTGGTCTGAAAAAGAGAGCATACCAGAGAATAATATGCCAAATCTCTGTCAACCTGCCTTTCAAAGGTGGTTCCATAAGCTTACTCACCCCTGCGTAATTGAAGTAGTACCTACGATACTTTGATGCACAGAAGTCCTGCTTAACAGTCTCGACAGCATGTTGCATAGGTAAAAGCAGCATTGCAAGTGCGGAAATGCAGTTAGTTTGATTCTAGAGAGAGAAACTCGTCTTTCCTTCCATAGAGCGCAGTAGGCTTGATTCAGGATCAAAATAAAGCACACTTTTTACCCTTCCCCTGGATGTTTTTAAAGACTAAATATAGACTCTGCTCATTACTATATGGAACAAATGACTGCATTGTTGAGACCATGGCATTCCGAATCGCATCAAAGTAAGGTTTATGAATAATAATTCACTAGCATTATACGTTAGTAAACCGCAGCATAAAAACTGCTACAATACCAGGTCCGTGGGATAAGGAAGGTTTGATTCCTCCTATGCATTTGAAGAGCACTACAGCCAGGCTTCTTCATTTAGCTCGACCTGCAGCAGGGGAGATGGGAGTGTACTATTTTTAATAAACAGACTTCATACTGCCAATTTGAGGGCGACCAGCAAGTTATATATATTTTTATTACAGAAGTGCATAAAGGCCCCATGAGGTGATGGCCCTACGGCGCTAGGTGAAGTGAAAAGTCTGCATCAAGAAGCTTTCCGGTCCTGGTTCCACTAAAATGAATAACAGATTCATGTCTGAGCTGCTTCTGTAAAGAGGGTGACTGGTGAGGTGCAGTGTTACGCAATCTTGTTAAAAGCAGGCAATTGCACTGCAGAAAGCAGTGGTTGGTCTCTGTCTCCATGGGGGGCCTTGGTATTTTTCTTGGCATCTTCCTGCCCCTTTTATAAGATCTCCTGCTTTGGTATCACTGTCTGCGGCAGCAGCTGCACTACGGCCTCAGGCACGGCGCCTGGGCCTAGCTTGTAATCCTCGCTTCCTGTGCTGGTAGAAGGAGAAGGGAGGGAAGTTTCAGGAGATGCTGCAGGGGAGAAAAGAAGCAAATGCAGAATTAAAACGTACGCTGAAGTGACTAGACGGCAGCTGATTACAGACCCCAGAGGCGAGTCACGAGAATCAGGATGCGAGTTTGCAAAGAGCACCAAATTCAGTGGGTCAGCTCAGGTTTTCCTAGCTATCCTCAATTGGCTTTGTTGGTTTTATGTCTAAAATAGCCTTAGTATTTTTACTGGGTAATGCACAACCCACTACTCGCTGCCCTATATCATATCTTGCCTGAAGCACTCCTGAATGGAGTGACTCATCTTATATTGCACTGATTCCTGCAGTGTCTGAACATCGCTGCTTTTTACAGCTCTATCCTCATGCTACCTCTGTGAAGTAGGAAAATGCTATTATCCCCATTTTAATAATACCTACTGCTTTCTAACAGTAGCTCTTGCAGCCTTTTGCAGAGAAGACTGCTGTCATTATCTTTATTGCACAAAGGGGGAACTGGGGCACAGACAGACGAAGCTGCATATGCCTGTACCAGAGAAAGGAAGTGAACCCGGCACTTCCCTGGAATTAGTCTTAAAAAAAATAAGAATAGAAAAGAAGGGCTGTAGGAGGGAGAGACCTTGGACACGCATGATTAGGCAAGAGTATGGAGGCTGCTCAGGCCTTCCACCCTCTGGCCATATAAACCTTTCACACATGCACCATAATCCAGAAGGATTGACTTGCCCGCTACATGGAGCGACGGGGCCAGATTCCCTTCCAAATGCAGGGGTTCATTTACCATTTCTGGGCCCGGTGAAAGGTGTGGACAATTCAGACTTTTTCCCCAGCAATGTACTACGCTGCCTTTCACATGCGCAGCGTTTTGACAAAGGAAAAACATTTTCACCAAGTGCTGATCGCTAATTAAAGTGCCCGACCCTGGGTGGTCTCCAGAACGTAGACTTCTCATGGTGCTGGCTCACTCAGCTGCTAAGCACCATGAAAAAGAGCTAAAACTACACTAAAATATTACTCTGGTGTGCTACAGGAGTGATTTGATCACTGTGATGGAGGGTGGGGATTAAGCTTGTGAGACCAGGGAGGGCAGCTCCCCAAATCCAATTAAATTTGAAGTCTGCGCTATGGAAAATGTTAACTGCTGCTGTATTAGTGTTGTCCATCAGCATAATGAATAGCTGCCTTAAGCAACCACAAAAGGAATATGAAAATCAGTTATCTAGCAGTGAGAAGCTAAAAAGGGAGGACAAAAGTTTGCTAGGAGCTTTGCAAAGCCCATGCCCATTAGGAAGGGATGGAGGCTGCGCTCTTTTTTTCTTCTGTTGACAATAAATTAGCTATTTCACGTTCAACACAGACACTGTACTAACTACAGGCACTACTTTGTGGCCTTTCCTTATTCAACCTTTACCCATATAAACGAGATTCCAAGAAGCCCAAAATTTTAGCAGTCATCTTAAAGTTTCAACTCCTGGAGTCAGGTTACATGACAGCTCATCTTTCATTTTAAAAAATAGCTTTCTAGCCCTTGTCACTGCAGCCAGGAAACTGAATCCCAGAGATCCAAAGCAGTAAAAAAGAGCCCAAAACATACAGCTTGGAAAAAAAATGCACTGGGGGGAAATGATGAAAAATTTGATCGCTTGAAGTTGGTTTTGAATGTTCATTTTAAACAAAAAATGAGAAGAGTGAAGGAGGAGGCTGATGCTGTTAGGATGTCATGCTGCTGTGCCTCGGGCCTGTGTCTGAAGTCTCAGTTTGGCAAGACGGCCGCTGGCAGCAGGGGGGTGGTTTAATTCAGTAGTGGCACTAAAGACCTGCAATCCTGTTTTGTCATTTCCGGTTGGATCTGACATTTAACCGACTCCATTTTACCCCCACACTCCAACCGTGCTATTTCAATTAACAAAATTAAATAGGGCAAAGAGCATCCCGCCTGGTCGCTCCTCTGCACCCACCACAGCCAACGTGAAGGTGGACACCTACGGTGTGGAGGTGCGTGAATCACAGAGCTCATGCTGCCTGGCAGGACGTGTCCGGGAAGAGGCTCCAGGCAGAGGCTGGGAGGTCCCGATTGGTACTGGACATCAATAGTGGTCCCTGCAGAGGAGAAGGGAAGAGAAGTCCCTCAGTTACTGAATGGGAAGCCAGCAGCAGCATTGCAATGACGAGTCTTGCCTATTTTTGACGTGGAAGAGCTGCTTGTGGGTTGGACACACTTACTTAGTTGTTTTTGCCCTTGCCTAGTGCTCCCTGCTCTCATGGCAAGTAGCTGGGACTGTTCACCTAGGCTTTATCTCCAACCCATCCAGACAAAGCCTTGGAGTGCTGCCGTGATGCACAGTGTGCCCTCACTGCAGATGCAAGGCCCGGAAATGAGTGCAGCTACAGCTCCAAGGCATGTATCCAGTGCTACACCAAGCCAGCAGCCTCTACGTGCACGGAGCAGGCATGCCATGCTTCGTCGTGTCACTCCCCAGCAACCATCTGGCGGTGGTGTAGGTACACCCAGTCTAACCGAAGAGCTGAACTGTGTATTCCCACTGGTTTGGTTGCAAACGAGTCACCGTTGGCAGCTACGTCGGCATCGGCTCGGCGTAGGATGCTCCCGCGAGGTTACAACTCTTTGCATGAATAGTTCCCTGCAAGTGATCTCAGTTTATGATGCAAGGGCAGGTGCTCAGCTGGCGTGAATCACCGGAGTTCAAGCCACATCAACAGAGCTATGCACATGTATACCTGATGGTGACAAGGCCTTGAGGGGTCTTTGATACTAGGCGTAAGTCTGAAGAGTTTCCTGAGCCTCTCCTAAAACAGTTCTGGAGCTAGTGCTAGTGTTAATAGCTTTTGAAATGTGCCCTTGTCAAGGCACATGGGAAACAGCTGAGCCAGTCAGAACATGCTTAAATCTGCAGCTTTTGCCAACACCAAAATGTTTTTTTGCCGAGGCAGTGATGGCATCCTTTCAGTTGACCTATTTCTACAAAACTTTCCCTGGGAAGGTTTTAGACCATGTGCCACAGCCTGAAGTTGGTTGGAAGCCAGCACAGGGTGGTATCGTGACTAACCATCCTGCCCTGCCTTCTGCTTGACTTTGGACTAACACTGCTAGCTCCCTCTCTCTCAGGTTGGGCCATTCGAGATGCAAAAGACCGAGGAACAAGTTGCTCCTCTCCCTTTTTTGGAGCCAGGGACTTGAACCTCGGTCTTTTGCTCCCCACATCACTACCAAAATCCCCACTCTTCCATTTTCTCTATGTATAAGTGTGCTCTCCCTTGTAGAGCAGTGGCAACCCCATCCATTGCTATCAAAATGGTTGCTTGCTTGATCCCAGCTCAGTCTGGGGCTCTTACCTCCCAGAAGCATCTCCTGCAGCAAGCTGTCAATCCGTGTCACGCCAAAGAGTTTCACAAACTGGACCTGTTCAATCATCTGCCAAGTGATGCTCTGCAGCGGCGGCAGGAGGAGAAGGATGTCGCTGAACCTTCCTCGTGAGTCATACTGCCGGTCGTTGATGTAATCCTCCAGGTTGACCTGTACCTGGAATCGCATGTTCTTCACCTTCCTGGCCTCACTCAGGCCTTTGCAATCTGGGAGAAAGAAGAACGGCAATAAACTATTTATATCCAATTCGGAGACAAAGCTGGAACAACTCTTGTGAATCATTCAGGCTCTGTAGAGGAAAGAAGATTATACACAGGTGACCTTTTTTTAACATCTATCTTTTAGACTGCATGTTGCGACGCCTCCAAGGTAATATGACAGCTCACTGGTAACCTGTCAGTAGTTCACATCTGATTAAGATAAAAAATGTCAAGAAAGAGTGGTAGGAAAATACAAGCTCGAGTCAGGTGGGTATGTCTGGCTGAAACCATTAACACTCAAAAGGCGAGGAGAGTTTTGGGGTTTTTTTAATGGGAGCTTCTGATTATTTTTTGTCTGCTTCTTAATAAATGGCCTGATTTCCCAGAAGGGTTGAGCACCCAGCTGAACCCACTGAAGGCAAGGCATGCTTAGCACTTCAGAAAAGCAGGCCATTTCTTTTGAAACTTAAGGATTCAGGAGCCTGTCTTGCCTTTCAAACACCTTGGCTGTGATTTTTAGTGATTGGTGTTCATCAGGATGGCGGTGTCTCTCAAATCACTCAGAGAATGTGGGTTCCTGAACTGTCTCACCAAAGTGTTGTAGGTAAAGTTGGGTGGTTCAGAGGTTGCTTCTGTGAGGCCACCATGTCCCGGGCAGAGAGGAGGCAATGAATAATCTTGGAGCAGAGGCACTTCCCAACCGCAGGGCAACCTGGAGTGGGACGGAGGCATTCTGCTGTGCCAACAGCTCAAGGGACCTTGTGGTATCTGCCTTCTTTTTTGCAGAGCATGATGTTTATGCAACCTTTACGTGCATTGCAATTCTCCATGACTCCTTAATAACCTTGTCCTCTTGTAGTGGCCTGGAGAGTGAGTTGCTGAGACATTCCCAAAAAACTGAGCAGCTTACAAACACTGCTGGACTTGTAGGGTGAGGAGCCTGGCACTTAGATGATCGGTATCTCTAGCAGAATAAGTGATGGAGTAAGGAGCCACCCTGAGGGGCGTTGCTTCATGTCTGTGTTCCTCCAGACAGAAGAAATGGCTAAAGGGACCATCATGTAATACAAGGACCATATGGTGACAGGTAAGTGTCCATAGAAAAATACATCTCTCGCTTGTCTTCCTAGCTGTAAAATGGACGTAGTGCTTCCCCAGCTAGATAGATCAGGGCTTTGCCTCACAGTTCCTCAATCTATGATAGCAATAGGTATCCAGCTGTGATCGAGTCCCAGGGCCCCTTGATAAATCAGCCATCCCCAAGAGGATAAGGCAAAGAAAGGAGGCCTGGTTCACCTGGTGTCCTTCTCTAGCTTTCTCCATAAGCAGGAGCAAGCAGGGACCTTCCGACACCGAAATCTTTTCCTTTCCTGCAGTGGTGCCAAAACCTGAGGCTGCAGCACCCGTTTTGGGTCTCAGCTCTCTCTCTAAATTCAGCCTGCTGCTCTCGCTGGTGTACAGTCTGCAGTTGATGTCACAGCTGGGTGTATATTCACATTATGTCACTGTTACACACAAATGGCACTGGTTACAGCCAGTAAAAACACCTGCATCTTCAACTCAGGTCAGCAACGGTCGCCAAAAGTCGGGGAGAATGTCTTCATGTCTCCTTTCTAATTAGAAACACACCTCCAGTTTAATCAGTAAGGTGACATTTATGTTTTGCTCTTTAAAAAAGCGCAAATAAGTGTTAATTCTCCTTGAACAAAGAGGAAATGTTCCATGACCACCACATGCGGTCTGGCCTAGAGGGACATTTGGACTGAAAGAGCCCTAAGCAACCGGTTCGGGGTTGGTTATCTCTTTGCAGCTCTGTGTTCATGCAGGTACAATGAGATTCAGTACAATGGGAAGGGCTCAGATGCTACCGTGACAGATCAGGTGAGTCACGCAGATAGGTGTACGCTGGGGGAATAGGCAGCTAGGCCGGCACAGCTATGCAGGGGCATTTTATCTTGAGAAGCACCAAGCGACCTGGACACCCGATATTGCTCTCTTCAGCCTTCCTCCTGAAGCCGCCCCACAGCTAACTGCATTTGCTAGATGTGAAATCAAATGCATAAACAGGATGGTTTCGGCGGGGTACGTGCCCAACCTGGAACTCAGAGTGCTGCTTTCTTGCAACCGTCTCCCTGCACATCCTCTGTGTTTCAATACGTCCCTCCTGGTTGCCTGGTGTATCCGTTTCAAGAGGTGCACTAATAAATGCTCTGGAGAAAAAAAACCCAGTAGGTTGGCTTCTGCCTCACGCAGGGCCAGAAACCTCACCCCGCCAGAGCAACAGCCATCTCACTGAGTCACCCTCTCTGCTTGCTGCACCAGGGGTTCCTGGCCCTGCATAACTTGCCTTTTGGGGTGCCCGGTAAGCCAGCTACAAGAGGAGCGGCAGCGGAGGCAAACCTTCTGCCTCATTCAGGTCCTGAACCTCCACCCTCATCAAGCCGGCCAGACGCCAGCTCTGAGCCTCAAATATCATCACGCCCTGGTTATCCAGTAAGCCAAGCTGTCAGATGCTCCACGCAGCCCAGCGAGTACAGCACTGTGCTGAGAAGCCAAAGATACAGGTTCAAAACTCATTGAGTAATGGGTTTGAAGCACGAGGCTATTGGGCTAAAGGATGGGGAGAGTCCTCCTCTCCCCCCACCTGTGTTTTTTTGGCAGCTAAAGTTTCTGAATTAGGTGCACAGTCAGACTGCAGCCTACTGAGCATGCTCAGTAGACCAGCACAAGTCCTAGTTTTGTCAAACTCAAATCTTAAGTGCCGAAAACTGCCATTATGCAGCTACTAATTGCTGATTTCATAGACATTAGGGCTGGAAGGGACCTCGCAAGATCATCGTTTCCAGTCCCCCTGCCCAAGGGGCAGGAAGTCAGCTAGGGTCAAAGGATCCCAGCAAGATTGGACACTTTCAAGAAACATTTGGATGCCTAAGGTGAAGGCAGAATAAAATCTGACTCCTTATCAGCCTGGAATCGATGCCTTTTCATGCTTCATTGCACCCACTCCCATCCCCTTTAATTTCCCTTTGAACTTTACACAATACTGTCATGGTGATGCCTCAGTAAATCTTACCTGGGTCAAAGAAGATGATGGCTTTGAGGCAAGCATACTCATTATCATCGATCTGAATCTCCCGTAGGGGTTTCACCAGCTCATCCAGGATCCTCATAGCTACACGAGCAATTTCCATCTCTGGGCAGTGCATCGGGATGATGAAGTCATTCCCTGCGCAGATGAGAGAACATCTGTATCAGCCGATTACAGCAGATACCGCGAGTTATCAAACCCCTGCTTCTTTAGCTGGCCAGAGCTCTGTTTTCAGGACGCAGCACATCTCCATTTGCCTCATTTTAATGTATAATTTCATAATTATAATTATACAGTATATATATTATAATTATGTGGTAGCACATGCATCTGTGTCCTTTGTTACCCACTGAGCTTAGAATATGCCCGCCTAGTTAATATGTGTTGATTTACATACATTTTTACCCTTTGAGTGTTCATGTACCAAAACAATTATAAAAGCAGGGACTTGAACCTGCATTTCACACTCCCTAGAAAAGGGCATAAGCTACCGAGCCCCCCAGGCTTGGCATTACTTAGAGGAAAATACCACATGTCAGATATTTCCTTGGCATTTCATCTTGCACATAGGAAAAATAGTCTCAGCTTTAAATATTGAACTGTTGATCCAAAAGTATGAGACATCAGCAAACTCCCCACCACCACTCACCAACTGCAATGAGCCACCATCCCTCCTGGCCCTGTATAGTTTATCCTACCAGGTAGTCAGGGGGGAAGCTTCAAAAGGAGAATTGGAGAATACACTATGTTTTATCTAACTCTTTAGTATTTCTAAAGGGCCCATCACCTTGCTTTCAAAGCACAAGGATGGAAAAGCTCATTTTCTCAATGCTCAGTCTGCAGGGTGGATTAATATTGGTGACCAGGGGCTGGCTCCTCGGGAAACATCGCTGCGTCTTCAGCTTCAAGGCACTGCACAGATTCAGTGAAACTCAACTGAGAGCCCGCAGGATCCAGGCATGTGAGGCATAAGTTAGGATCAGTCCATTTTCTATGATTGTATGAAAGATGCCAGAAAGATAAGCTTGGAAAGGACCTCAAGAGGTCACATCTAGTCTAGCCCCCTGCTAAAAGCAGGACCAGCCCCAATTAAATCATCCCAGCCAAGGCTCTGTCTAACCGGGTCTTAAAAACCTCCAAGGATGGAGACTCCACCGCCTCTCTGGGTAACCTGCCCCAGTGCTTTACTACCCTCCTAGTGAGAGAGTTTATCCTAATATCCAACCTCAACTTCCCTTGCTGCAACTTGAGATTATAGATGTATCCCAGCCTGGATCCATTCAGGGAGTTTTGCAGAGCCAACAGCATGCACGTTATCACTGCACTGTCTTCCCAGGGTGAGCCAATCTCCATGGCCATTAAAAGCCTCTTGAGAGCGGCTGCGAGGCAACACAGGCGGGATGCCAGAGAAGAAGAGCCCTGGCCTCTGGCTGTTTTGTATCTGGTCAGACACGGGGGCTCACTGGGAACCACACGCATGCGCCTGTTTGTCTTCTTTAAAAGACCCTTCAGCAGGAACATCCTCAAAGAGAAGTTCAGGGAGATTATCTTCCCTACATCCAGTCTCGGGGGGGGGGGAGGGGGATGGAAAGTATCCTAAGCTTGGAAAAGGAGCATAATTTCAAGCATAGCTTGCAGGTTTCTTCCTCCCACCATGCTCTCAGAAGAGCGTGCCAAGGACGTGCTGCTCTGCAGCTAATTACGTGGCTCATTTAGACGCAGGGCGGAAGCTGTAGCCACGGGGGGGATGGGAACCGCATCTCTCCATGTTCTTGGGACTGATAATTGGAGCCCAGATGCTCAAAGGTCTCTCGGGGCCAGGATAACCCTGGTAACTTGGCTTACAAAACACAGGGCTTTCTCTTTGCATTTGAATATGTTTTCTCAGTGGTAAAAAAAAGACCGATTTTCCCTCGGATCCTGAATTAGTAATAGAGCAACTTGTCAGCTAAAAGACGACGCTTCTGCTTATTTATCTCGTCTTTCATCCAGAAAGCTCCCCAAGCACTTTGGTTTACAAACAGACGCACAGTCTGCATCCATTTTGTCCACTGCAGCAGTGAGGCCATCTCTAGGGAAATGTGTGTTAGCAATTTGACTGCGTAAGCGGTAAAATATACCTTCGCTGGCTGAATGCAGGGCAAATTTAAGGGAAGTAGGAGGTATAGTCATTACCCAGCAGGTAACTCTGGGCAAGCTACAAAGCAATAATTAATTATATTATTTTACCTAATAATAGGAAATCTGTATATGGTATCGACCGCTTAGCAACTCCCAGGAGCAGGTGTTCCCCTGCGTGGGCTCTGAGCAAGGCAACCTGCAGATCAAACAGGAGAAAGAAGCTGTTACATTTCCAGAGCAAACCAAGGAGCAGGCAGGCATTGTACTGCAGGAGCCAAATTCTGCTCCTGCTTACGCCGGTAGGAAGGCGGTGTAGCAATGCTGAACTCAACAATAATCCTGAATCAGCCGGGGTAACTGAGAACAGATGCTGACATCAACAAATTGTGCTTTGAGATCTAATGATGAAAAGTGCTGTATAACAGCAAGGTGATCTCTACTCTTCCCAAGTCCGCCATTAGTTGAAGCCAAAACCCCACAACAAGAACAGAGGAGGACATTTTTTTCCTGCCCTGGATATAAGAGGCTTTTATATTTCACCAGCCTAAAAAAGGAAGGGCAAGAAAACCTATGTCCTTTTTTTCTTTTCTTTTTTTAACTTCATTGCCTGTGCCGTCAGCTGATGGAATATATTCTGCTGCGTGCTTTAGGTGGGATAATACAATAATAATAGACACTGTGTTTTTGAAAGGCAGAACGAAGGAAAAAATATTTTTCCAGAGTTATGGCTGCATGCACCAGGGGCAGACTAAATAGTACATAAGAAGATATGAATTGCCGTTTGCTGGATCAGACCATAGGTCCATCTTCCTCAGTCCCCTGTGTCACACAGCGGGCAGAGAGCAGATGCTGAAAGGGAGGGTGAACTGGGTTCTGACCAGGGTTTCTTTCCACTGTTCCTCCCTCACCTGCAGCCTCCAATATTTAAGGTATAAGGGGCACGTCTGCACGTTCGTTAATGTGCAGTAGTTACTGTGCATTTAATTTAGTTATTGCACATTTAGTTAGTACTTCATTCAGCAAATACTAGAGTTCCTGCACAGCAGCACCAGCGAATGTCTTTTTAATGTGCAGGAACCTAATAATCCTGCACATTAGTGTATTAGCACTGTCCGTGCAGTGTCGTGCTGCTGTCCAGTGTTATTAGGCTACTGCGCATTAAGCCTCTCGTGTAGATGCACTTCAGAGACTGTGTCCCTAACTCCCATACTACTGATGCCCCTTTCCTCCAAGAACTTGTCCAATCCCTTTTTGAATCCAGCTAAACTGTCGGCTTACACCACATTGAATCACATGCCGTGTAAAAAAAAAAAAAAAATCCGAAACTTCCTTGTGTTAGTTTGATCTTCCTTTGTGTTCGTAATGCAACAGATGCTGCACTGTGGAGCAGGATTCAAAGCAGGCTGCTTCTATCCCGGGCAGAAAATCAGCCTCTCCACTGTATACACACACCCCGATTTCAGGGGACTGTTTTCTGGGGGGAAAGGGACATGTATGCAGGAAAATATGGTATTTTTTTCTTGATTCCAGCATGTGGCATCACTTTGTACAATCAAATCCTAGTTCTTTAGAATCCCTCCTTTCCTGCAAGGATGTTCCTGCCTTGCCTACTGAAATGAATGCAGTTACACCAAGTTCTGTGCTACAGGCCAAGGACAGCGACCTTATTTGAAAGACAACAAATTGAAGCGAGTGGAAAGAGCCGTATTTTACCTGGTCATCCAGCGGAAGCTCACAGAAAGCTGGGATATATTTGGCCCATTCCACGAGGACTAGAAGCTGCTGTTTCATAGACTCACACACATCATTGATTGTGGCCACCTTCTTCATTGCGATATCAGCACTGTGCACTGGGCTCGGCGCTGAGTACTGAAAGAAAAACTATCGTGTATCTGCGGTCTGCACTCGGTTTTCTGTGTCTCGCAAATAGGCCTACCTAAGTACACAAAATAATGTGTATTTCCTATATAAATACATACAATGGGCTTATTTGCATGATGTTGGATTAAAAATATGCCTCCTTCAAAATTACTTTGCAACGATTTGCAGAATCTGGTCGGCTCAGAAGCAGCTCTGAAATGTTGGCAGTCTCCACCGGGTGGAGCTGCGTCACAACAGAGCGGCTGTGACTTCGGCAGACCGTTTTACAACCGATTTGTCAGATGGGGGTGAACAGGCTCTGATTTTTCATTGCCTTCTTGGGAATAATCAAAAGTACAGAATGTGAGCACTGCACCCTACATATCAAGATGCACGTCATCCCTTCCCCCAAGCAATAGGGTCTCATAAAATACTCTCTTGTACATCAGCTGGTACCTCTACCCCCCTGCTTATCTTTAAAGACCAGATGGGAATAAAGGGTCTGCCTTGGTCATCTTTTGCGCACATTAAAAACATCATCATCCCTGATGGGACAGATTTTCACGTTCCCTTTAAAAATGCTTTCCCTCTATGTTGCTGGGAAGAAAAAGATGTTTGGTATTGGAAATTAAAAAGGGTTTCTGTGTAGTTTCTTAAATCCAACTGCATTTTAGATTGGGCCATGGGGCAGAGAAGAAGGGAGAAGGCGTGTGAAGTGGATAGCCAGTCCATTAATGGTCTAAGTCAGGAAGTGGAGGCTGCTACCAGAGCTGCTGCCACAACAGCTGTAGATCGATCTATCATAGCCCATCTCACCTTGGTGGCCCTGTTAAGAGCTAGATGGTGCCTCCCAGATGCCATCTTCCTGGATGGTGTTTTGGAGGCACAATCAAGGGTTGCTAGGTTAGACAGGCTTGCTTTGCATATGGGGAAAAAGGTTACAGGTAGGCAGTCTGCAGTGGGTGCAGTATTATCGATCGGACTGTAATGCAGGCCTACTTGTCTAACCCCTGCAAAAGCTGCAATGGGATCTTGAAAAACGGAATATCCTGATATCTTTAGGAAGTTAATCTCACAAGCCTGTTAACACTTCCCTGGGCAGATCACAATCACCGTTGAACAGAGGGGGAAGACAGCTTCCTGCAGCAACCCGTTGTTTGATGCATGTGCCAGACAACGGTGGAGTAGGCCCAGCCCTGGGTAGTCCTATGGCAGTCCAGCCGAAAGCCACACCAGCCTATCATAATGACAACCCATGTGTTTCATACCTGTTGTGCCATAGCCTCCGCCTGAGTCAGGACAGTGATTGACAGTGACCCATTATCCTCATAGCTACTCCTGCGAATGCTAATCCTGTCCCGTTCATTCTGTACGGCTTAAAAGAGGAAGAATAACCAGTTAGATTAGTCCAATCCTGGCATTTCCCACCATAAGCGATAGCTGCTATTTACTCTCCTAAAGAGCCTGGCAACTTGCTAATCATTTTATGCAGCAGCAAAACACATCATATTATTAACAGTCACAGTTTGATACTGGTAACAATTTCCTGAAAATACAGACAAGGAGAAATAGTACTGGCAATGCTAGATTTGCTAATGCCCTACTGGTAGGAAAGCATTCTCATCATAGTCCCTGCAGCTTTGAATCCTACTTCTACCATTAGAAGATGCTGCCCACCCCTGGATAGTATTATTGGTACTGCTGGGGAGGACTTTGCTTGATGTGCTCATGTGCAGGAGTATTTGCTGGGCCATGTTCACCTAACACTGGAAAATTCACTATATCTGCTTAGAGGCTCCACTTCAGAAGAACCCAGAGCAACTGTACTTTATAGCAGGATACCCCAATGTCAAGAAACAATTTCCCAGGTATGACAGTAGGACTCAGGAAGAGAAAGAATGATCCTTATCTCCATCAAAGAAACCTGAAACGGGGATGGTGCATAATCTGTAGGCCCTCAGTGCACCTCATCAGGCCTACCTCTAACACTGATCATCCAAGTCATTGAGCTGTCAACTCAAAACATGATGCTGGTGGCGAACGGAGGGAGTAAACAAAAGATCTATTTATTTAAATACACACATTGCTGCAAAATCACTGCAAAGCTTACCATGCACGATAGTCATGTAACCTGCCTTTGGCCACATAAACTTGCCTAGTAAACAAGGGAAACCAGGTCCCACATCATAAATGGTCAGGCACTCAATGACTTGCTAAGACAACAGCAGCTGACACGCTAGCTTGTCTATTGGGATTTGCTTGGTAATCACACCTTGCTTATAGCTGCGGAAGAGGGTGCTGACATTTCAGCTGTGGGACCTTCCATGCAAACGGATGCAAAAGAAAATGATAGCTAGGCTAAGAAAATAACTGATAAGAAAAACTGATAAAAACATCACAGGAGGTCTTGATGGGGCTTTTGGGGATCCTCACAGTCTACAACTATTTGGTGCCTAGTAATCCTGTCTTCAGTGACAGCCGCCAGACAACAGGAAGGAATAGTACTGAGATCACTACACCATCCCCTGGCTCTTGCTTGACGAACACTTAGCTTATTAAATCCTGCAACCACATAAGAAGCAAGAGAGGAGAGTTTTGAGTGCAGATAAGAGGCTGAGCCCTCCCCATCCATGTCCGGATCTGGAACTTGCCAGAAATTATTTGCCCTTTTTTCCTTTGCTTTCTTATTTTTTGATCCTTTACGGAGCCAGCAAGGAGGGACTCCACATTGCTTCTCCTTGTTCAGCTGGTTCTAGCTTCTACTTGCTATTGGACTGTGCTTAGCACCATGGGAGGCAATATGTTTGTAGGCAGCTTTGCAAACTAAAACACGCTGATTATATAAGAATTAAGTATTGCGTGACAACACGGTGCGTGAACAAAAGTCTTTTTCTTTGCAACAAACTACTTCAGTGGGAAAAAAAGTGCTATTCTCTCTGGACCACAGAAAGCAGGTAAAATAATAGTTGAGTAAGACGCAGCTTTGCAAGAGAGCAGTTGAAATGAGAGTGATGTCTAATTTCTGCACCAAATTCTCTCCCCCAGATCCCTGTTCTCACACGGAGACCCCCAGCACTACCCTGAATGATCAATGATTAGACTGAAGGAAGGCTCTTGAACACAGACTCCACATTTCCCTGACGGCTCATCCATTTTTGGCAATGTACAGTTCAGCAAGTCAAGCCCTGTCTTCTTGAAGCCCAGGAAGCAGAAAGATTTAGCATGTGATGATAATACAGTGAATCAATACTTCCTCCTACATATGTGCTTTAAATCAAGCCTGCTTTGGCATATGTTTATCGGGATGACTGAGACAGGCAGACCAGACTTCACTGTGGAAAGCAAGACTTCTTTCTCTTGTGCAGTTCTTAGACTGATACTTTGGCATCTGCAGCGGCATACTGTAAACCAGTGGTTTTTAACCGGTGGTCCTGGGGGTCCACAGACTTTGTCTAAGGGGTCCACAAAGGATGACTAGGATCAATCAAACGCATGTGAATATCCACATGTATCACTCACAGGGGTCCACACTTCCATTTGAAATGTTTTAGGAAAAAAAAGGTTGAAAACCACTGCCATGAAGTCTTTGGAAAAGGACCTTTTTTGCCATGTCTATGTACAGTGCTTAGCATGATAGGACACTTCATCTCAGAGCTACACTAATATAGACAACTGGCACCCATGAATGACCCCTAAGTTTGCATTTAGCTGGATGTTTGAGAAATACCAGTCTTATTTTGCTTCATTGGATGACACCTGAATCAAAAGAACAGCATGTGAAAAAATCTTCCTCGGTCTAGGTGAGACTTGTATTCCCTTTTTGTTTGCAATGTCAAAAGTGACTGCTTCTGAGCCACTCGTGGCAAAATACCAGACCTTTCAGGAGCAGCTGATAGTAAGATTACTCTACTGTCAGGCTGGGGGAAGGAGACACAAAGCACCTAGGGCTAGTGACTTTTAGGGGCTTCGTTATCTATCCTGGCCCAGTTAAGCATGCAGGCACCTTATACAAGGCATGGGAGTTGTTCTGCTCCACAAAAATCCCTCATTCTGAGCTGGGAGCCATCCCAAAGCTAGGAGGAAATGCTGATGTGGAGAGATGAGGCTTACACTCCCACCCTAGGAGATGGGTGCTAGATGCTGAAGCTAGCCCTTTCTTGGAAAAGATGGCCAGAGGAGTTGGTGCCCCACCATGATCCATCTATTCACCAGTTATCGTGTTGGGCCAGGGTACAGGAAAGCCAGGTTCAAATCACTCCCGGGAAGCTTTTTTCTTTAGTTATTTACTCATTTCTACCCCTCTCACCCCAAAATAACAGATGCTCCAGCATGCCAATCATCCCGGAAAAAAACTGGTTTGAGTTTTGGGGTGGAGCAAAGCATTTCATTAATTTTCTTTAAAAAATAGAAACCCACAAGGGTCTAAAACAATTGCAATACTTTGTTTCGATGATGTGAAACATTTGGAAATTTCCTTTTTGTTTCCAGATGAGAAACAGCAACGCTGAATTCTTACTTGAATGTGCTCTAACTCACTTATTGTCCAAGACAGTTTTGTAATGATAAATGCGGTCTCCCAACTCTTGAGAGAAGCTCCCACTGAACAGAGTGTGCCTCTGCTGTGGAGAAGGTTTCAGATTCCAGATTTGCCAATAGGAGTCATTTTAGTGGTGATAGTGCCTTTTTACATTTAAAGCCATGTTAAGGGAAAATATATATTTTTTATCTCTCTCCAGAATCCTTCCGCAACTGTTCTGGATGACAGATAAAGACCCTGAAAGCCTCTTAACAGCAACCTGTAGCGTCTGTATGCTTTCTCTTGAAAACAGAAGTTACAAACAACTTAGCCAAGTCATAGCTTGAGTCCATGCAACATTTCTAATGGTGATATGGAGGCTGGGTATTAACCTAGACTAGCTGGAACCACGTGCCTGTCCTTCGCAGCTGATATATTGAGTGCCAACAAGGTGAAAGGGCATGCAACAGTCAGCCACTCACAAGGTAAATACCGGGTGTTATCTCCTCTCATCAGAAATGCAATAGTTGGTTTCAGGGGAGCTGGGTTTAGCACGGCTCTTATCCATCAGGTTCTGTGCTGAGTCCCATGGTGCTATATTCAGATGCTGTCGCTGCATGGGCTGTATAAATCTTCCCTTCTTCTGTACCCAGGAAACTTTGTGGGATTCTTGCATAAATGATTCACAGGAATAATATGCAATCACTAGGTACTGGATGTACGTGTGCCTTCCAAGATCTGGGACTGTCAGAGACACAGGAAGCATCTTATCTTTTAATAATGGGCTGAAGTCAGCCGCTCTATGAGCTTGGAGCCATCTCTGTAGGATCCTGAGCTGCTCTTATCTACTGGAAAATTTGAGAAGGGTAGTTCTCGAGATTATGGTTTTCCTATGAGCTGTATTTGGGAATTCCAGGCAGTACCAAGCTCCGATCAGGACATGATTTCACTAGATGTTGGACAAGTATAGAAAGACTACAGTCCCTGTTTTCCTCTTCTAGGAAGCCAGTACAGCAGCTTTCAACATCGTGAATCCAGTTCAGATCTGATCCTTTTACCACACCTCTTAAAGGAAAGAGGATTTGCAGTACTGGGTGCTAAATTTAGGCCCTGGGAGGAACTAGGGGTAGTTTGGGTTTGGGTGATGGGAATGAACAGCCCTAATTTTATTCTTGTGGTGCACACAGGAAACTAGGTTAGTATTCAGAGTACACCACCCCCTGATAGGTACATAAGGAAAAATAACAGTGGCATCAGTGGAGAAATGTCACCATCCAATGTCAGAAAGTAAGTACATCATAAAGTCAAAAGTCTTCTGTCTTCTCAAAGGCCCTTGCCTATTTCTGTTAGCCCGTTCAACACGACAGAGCTATTTGTGTGAGCAGTCTCAAGTGATTAAAACCTCCTTACGTGAAGTAAGGTTTCAGGATTGGGCGCCATAACCTAACCTTGCCTATATTAGGCCTTCTGAGATTACACAGACCTATTAATATTCTCATGATGATCCGATCATTTAAAAAGAACTCAGTTGTTCCATGGATCTCACACAAGCTTTTTTTTTAATGGTTTTTATGGTACCTGATTTAATGCTCCCCTCACATACCGATAAAGCCAATCTTCAAGTGCAAGCGGATGGTACAGAATGACTTTCTCAAGGTGATGTTGATGTTATCACTGAAAGTACCTAAGCAGCCATGGAATAACATATCTAATGGAGTTAATGTTTTACCTGATTTGAAATCAATCTGTTACTAGGGGAGGGGTAATTTTACTGCAATATTTATTACGCCTGTAAAAATAGTCATTCCTCTTGTGGCATCTACCAGGGTGTAGGCAGTTGTGTGATCTCGAAGAACTGCACTTGGAAAAGTGGAGGAGGCCATCCATACAAATCATGTTGCTTGGAGGTTTGCATTTGCTGAGGAACCCCGTAGAGGCAGGCAACCTTGGAATGAGGGCTAAATCCAATCAATACCATATCCCACCCTGAACATGCCTTTTCCAAATTTCCAGGATTGGCGGGGTTGGGATATTAACAACCTACATGTGCCAAGATTTCCCAGTAGCTCTCAGCCATCTCTGTACGTGATATTTCTTTGTATGATCAATGCTGTGATATGCTGATGACAGCTTAAAAGAGCAAATTCACATGAGTGAAGAGAGAGGGATTCTGTTTCTGGTTCTGCCACCGGTTTCCTGAGGGGCTTTAGTTGTTGGGAAAACCCCATTTTTTTTGGATAAAAAGTCTGTCACTTTACTGCTGGTTAAATGATTGAGGGCAGAGCAATCTGTGGCAGGCCTATTTCAACCAGAGCAGACCAACCTAGGCTGACTCCAGCTGCTGGGTATGAAGCAAGGCCTTGGCAATGTGTGGTATTCATGTGAAAATGCTCATGGTCATGAGCGTTCTCACTGCCATAACCCCTATTATAACCATAATGCCATAACCCAATGCCATAACCCCCACAGAATACAGCAGAGACTCCCTACATCGGAAGAAGGGTGATTGCACCCAAAAGCTTGCTAAAAACTTGTTTCAAATTACTCGTCTGTGTTGGTGTAAGGTCATAGGTAGGCAAGGTTCTTGGAGTAGATGTGATATCTTTTATTAGATCAACTAATAGGGGTTATTATTGGGTTTTTGGTTGTAGACTCCCTCATTAATCTCTTTCCATTGGTTATTAGCCCAACACAAAATGTAAGTGAAGCACCAGGGTGGAGCAGACAACTCTTCCTCCAGAACTAGTGAATGGAGGGTGGCTAACGGTGGTTGCATTTTGCTAGGCACCCCTTAAACCATAGACAAAACTACCATCTCCCTGGGATTTCCTCGGGCTTCTGTACTCCCCCAAAAGAGCTTTGTAGCCCGTCAGAAGACACTGAGGGATGCTGAACATTTCCCTTCCAGATAGAGTAGCACAATAATGGCAATCTCTTTTGGAGGCACAACAGAAAAAGAAGATAATCACTGTTGGGTGATGAAAGGAAAAACAGAACCATAGACAAATGGGCCTGGAAGGGACCTCCGAAGGTCCCATCAAGCCTAGTCTGCTCAAGGCAGGATCATCATTATCTCAGCCATCCCATATGCTGGAGGTGTAAGACCAGCACTTGCCACCAATTTGAGCCATTCCCATGAGTCCCTCATTCTTGTTAGGGCCTCACAGGGACAGTGGTGGACAGAGACGGGGACCCAGCTGTTGTTCTGAACAACACGCCGCGACCCTGGGCAAACAGAGACGCAGATGAACAAAGTGGAAAGTTTAATCATTGGTGCTGGCCTGGTGTCTTTTATGCATCAAATGTCTATCAGACGTGCCAGCCAATCGGATTCCTGGAAGACTGTGAAGTGCCGCCCGTGCTGGGACCCTTGGGCAAATAGTGCTGTGTTTGTTACCGTTCACTCAGCAGACGACAAACAGACCTTATTTCCCAAACATTTTTTTGTCCTTGTGGCATTGCCACACCGGGGAGGACTGGGAACAGAGCACATGACAATGCATCAGCATAAAACCCTAGGGATGAAAGAGTAAACATGCCTGCCAACTCAACCAGTAACTTTCCATAACTGAAAACTCCCTTAGACGGTTGAACCACCAACTATCCAAGGGTTAGCTGTTCTAGGAGAGGTCCTGTTTGGTGTTGCTGTTTTCTGAACGGTCTTGATGAACCAACTGAGCAGTGAAGTGGGGGGTGTGCATGTGCATGTGTGGAGAGAGATGATAGGCAGTGACGTGTTGCACAATAATGAATCTGGCTTGAGACTGCAGTGACATCTGATGAGCACAAAGCTTCCCCAGTGCTTTAATCCACAGTCCCAATTTGCCCTTTCTGTTACATTCACTGAGAAGAAGATCTGATTTTTTTTTTTAAAGGACCTCAGTCCAACCTCTAGTGTCTCATGTGCAGTTTTGCTCCCTGTGACTAAACAGCAAACACTCACACACGTAAGGCTTACACATATAACGGCCTGATTTATGAGGACATGCAGGTAGGGGAGACAGATTAATGTTCTCCTCTCTGCTTGCATAAGCATAAAAATGACTTGCAAAAGTTAAATTACATCCACAGAATCTGACTCTATGGTTTCAAAATCAGGCAGAGAGGAGATGTGACCATTGTAGAGATGAACCAAGCTATCAATTATGTGAAACACTAAGCAAAAAAGCCCTGGAAACCTGCCTGGCAAAAAAAAAATTATAAAGTGGTTTAAAATAACCTATAATCCTGCCACTAAAATGATGGAAATGAACTATAATATTATAATCCTTTCTATTTCTGCAGGTGCTTGTCTTCAGAGAAACCCAAGAGAAACATCACAAACATTAATATATTATCTTAAAGGGGTCAAGAGGCAAAATATGAACCTGTGGTGCTGACTGGCAAACTAAGTCACAGTGGCGCATCTACACATTCATTAATGTGCCATAATTGCAGTGCATTAAGGTAGGACCTGTAATTACCTGTAATTATGTGACATAATCAGCGCTACTGCACACGAGCACCTGTTTCCCCCACTGCGCTAATGCACAGTAGAATTAGTCTGCTGCACTCACAGCATCTCATGTAGATATGCCCAGTAAGTTTAGGGCTGGGCTCTTCAAGCAGGTATATGGAGTCAAGAGTCCCAGCTTTTTCTGAAAGCTGGTGGGACTTAGCCTGGGATTTTCAAAAGAGAGCCAGGGGCTCAAGTAATTTACCGCATGTCACACAAAGCTTTAAGAAGCTAAAAACAATATCCGGGTTTTTTCCTCACCCCTGCTTTAAGCATTAGCCACATTTCTGCCTTCAGTGCTGGGTAATGTCTGGACAAGGAGAACAAGTCTACAGTCATATTCTGCAAGAATCTATAAAAAGCTATACAATTAGGAATTGGAATATGAGAAACACGGTGGCATGGACTCAGCTGATCACATTACCCACCATGGCATCCCAGTCCCACCAGTGACCTCACAAGCTGGGAACGCTTCCCACGTGTCAGCAACCTGAGAGTAATATCAATCTACAACCAGCGTAAGCACCACTGCGAGACAATTTCAGCATACTCCATCCTTCTCCACTCATTCTGGCAGCATCCTGAGGAGACGTGCTATGTTACCTCCTGCCGGATGCATCTAAGCATGTCCAATGTATTTCAAGCAACCATCCACTTATTTCAACAGGTAACTTAAGGATGTAGATAACCTGCTTGAGTTCAACCAATGACTTGAGACTAGACATCGTTTTCTTTCACATCCTACCCACCCAAGACCTGAAACGAACCACCTGTATCCCTTACATAGCCTTCCACTCAGGAACATGTTCACAGACCTGACCCACCGGAGACCAAATGGAGATGAATTTAAATGGCCTTTTAACCCTTCACTGCTCAGTTGGTTCATCAAGACCATTTAGAAAACAGCAACACCAAACAGGACCTTTCCAAGAATAGCTACCATTGGATAGTTGGTGGTTCAATGCTAAGGGAGTTTTCGGTTATGCACCTGTTGGTTCCTATGCCACTCTTCCCAACAAAGGCTCTTGGTGGCTTACGGCAAGGGAAGCAGAACAACTTAAAAGGGCAAGCAGACTATATTAAATAGATAAATAAAGCAGAGACCGTGACAGTTTAACAAGTGTCAGTTTAGGAAACAAGAAAGAAGGAAAGAAAAAGGCTAGCCTTCAGAGAAGGAATAGAAATGACAGAAAAGCGAGGTGTGCCTTTACTTCACCGTTCCGCCGGTTGCTTATTCTTTGGAAATTAAGGTGTTTTCTTGAAAATACACTCTGACCTGGCAATGTTTTTAAAGCAGTGGCCTATTGTCAAAGCACTCCATGGATAAAATTTGCAGACGCTCTCAACGCTGAAGTCAACGGGGCTTTTACCCTTAGAGCACTTTAGAAACCCCACAACAAATGCTTCACTTGGGACTTCTAATTGTAAGAAGTGACATGTGGTTGGGTCCTGGGTTTTGACATGTCATCTGAAAGATGCATCGCAGGAATGGACCCCAAATCAACTGTAAGTGGTAGCATTGGGTCTGACTCAGCATGTGTCTACACCGGAGCCCCAGAAGCCTCTCTGTACCTGAGAAGCAGGGTAAATGACCCCATGCTGAGCTTTGTGCCGTCGGATTAGACTACCGGTACCCAAGATAGCTAGTTTAAAGTTAGCTTGGATGTGAATTGCATCAGAATCCGTGGTTTCTACATGCACCTTTCCCAAAATGGGATATACCTGATCCAAAGCACCAAGCGGCAATTACGTGGGTGAAATGACACAGCAGCTATATGCCAGAAGGAACTCTCCGAGAAAAAAAAAATGAAGAATGGAGATAGGCAGACAAGATTATTTGGGCAAATCTGATCTCATTTATTAGACCCACTGAAATAGTTGGGAAAATTCTTCTTTGCAAGCTTTCAGGTACAAACGCCCTTCGTCAGGCTGAGGATGGAGACATAATCACATCAACAGGAGCCCACTTTTGATAGACCTCCATCTCCCAGGAACCAGCTTCTTTTCTTCTGCTAATTATGTATCTATCATTCCCCTCTGCTGTTTTCCACTATGCTGTGCCTGGTTCCCTGGGACTAGAGACCTGACCAAAAACATATCTAACTTTAGCCCGACTACATAGTTGATCCAGCAAAAGCTATCCCCCTAAGAAATCTTTGCCTCTCTCTAAATTACACAGCATTCACTTCTCCAGGATAGGGGCCTTCTACATGTCTGGCACCACACCCCATGACCTGAGTCTCTGGGGAGCATACGTTTGAAGCCAGAAGTTTCTTACTAGTCAAGCACCCTAAGTAGACAGACACATTCCAGTTTGGATAATAACAACCCTAAATCCCACTAGCTTTTTCAAGGATTTGCCTCTTCTCTTACAGAAAATCACATTGCAGCTGACAAAGAAAGATTAGAAAATACGCCCCAGCTCAACATCCCAACTCATGTGTTTGCTTAACTAAGAAGTGAACACGCTGGGAACAGAATGTTTCCCAAAATTGCACATCACCGCATTTCAGCCATGGGTCACACACCAGGGTGCGGTGGCAGTGATCACAGGCTGCGGCGATAGAGATGCTGCCACATGCCATCACACCCGAAATGTGGTTTGAAGCACAAGCCTGAAGAATGAATGGCTTCCAATCGCTGCCGTGCAATGTGGGTAGACACTGTTATTGTCACACCCTGAACAATCTGATTGCTATTATAAATAGGCCTGCAAAGAACAGAGTGAAGACGCCGGCGCCAACATTACTTTGTGCTTATACTAAGACAATTAGAACCAACTGTGTGTGTCGTGATGATATGGTCCCTGGTCATAGATGCACAAGGCCAAAGAATGCATAGCTATTAGCATTCGAAAAGCTTGTCTTCTGGTAAGTTGTTTCATGTCGGGCCTGGACAGATGTACAATTACACCATGCTAACGGATAGATCTCACAACTCAGGGGGTGTGCCTCAGCTTATGCTCTATCACTGTTTCATCTGTCCACTTATTGTTAGCTAGAAGTGGCCAGAAGAGACAATTTCCTTCAGGGCCAAATTATTGTGGTTTAGTCTCATTTGCTAGAAATTAAGAGTGAAGCCAAGGACAGTTACACAAGATTCGCCTATGCTACGATAATCCTCCCCACTCTTCACCCAGCGTTACCATTTCATCTGCCCATGCCTGCAGATGAATATATAATTCAGAGCTAAAAACTGGATTTTAATGTTCATGCAGGCAAGTGTTCAAGAAGATCCTGCACGTAGTTAGGCATATATATATATTTTTTTTGCATGCAAAGCTGTTGACAGTGAAGCAATTTCAGTTAAGACACAGCACAGGGTGTTTAAAAGATTTCATAGACGAGGCCTTAGTTGTTTGCAACATCAGTCACAGGCTTTGCACTCATAAATGGAGCTTCAAAGAGTTTGCCTGGGTGGAACCCACAATGAGTCATCTGCCCGTCCAGGTGCAATCGATATTGAGTGAGAGAGCCAATGTTTTACAACCGTTACTGGTAAACCTATAAAAAAATGAGGTTTCAGATCAAGTCAAATTGCTGATCAAATAGAGTTCCATATTTCGAGGCTGCTTAAACCTGATTTAGTAGGTGCCTCATCCCGGATAGGCTAACATTTTTTTTTCCCCACAATTTTTGTATTTACTTGTCTCTTCTCAGAAGAAACCGGTTGATATTTTGCTGCTTCCTATCACAAAATTATTCCTGTGCCAAGTTGGCATAAGCTCATTATGTCCATGGAGTCATTATTACCCCACTGTTTTTTAGCTCTGTAGATTATTCACTCTTCAGATTTCGGGGGGGGGGTGCTGGCTTGTGCCATCAGCTCCCAGCTGAACACATTAATTCGGGGGTGCTCAACCCCCCGACCCATGAGCCAGAACTAGCCCACAGAGGTGTCATCCAGCCCACCAGGCTCCCCAGGGGTCTGAAACTTTGGCTGCAGGGGATTGTGGCATCATTAACTGCTGCTTCCTTGCTGCTAAATGTCTAGACCCATGGGGAGCCCCACAGGCTGGATAACTTGGCCCTGCATGTTGGATTGGCTCTTCAGGGCCTGATCCAGCTGTGCAGGGCTTGGGATCCAGCCCACGGCTCATCCAGGCCGTGGGGGCCAAAGGTTGAGTACCACAGCACTACAGACAGATAGAAAATCCAGTCAAAATGAGAGTGAAAGCAACCAAAATTTTGTCCTCCTGCCCCCTGGCCCTGGTTGAACTGTAACCAGCTCAGGACTGATGGGCTTCCAACAGGCCAAAGATGATTTTACACCGGGGCGGACAGTTATTTCAGGTGGAGAGCCACTTACTGAGCTTTGGCAAGCCATGGAAAGCCACATGACAGGCAGCCAGGGGCAGATAAATATTAATTTTCTAAACTTTTTAGGGGCTCCGCGGGCCAGATAGAATGACCTGGTGGGCCGCATGCGGCCCGTGGGCCACATTTTGCCCACCCCTGTTTTACACCATCTTCCTGGTTCCCTGATCCCCCAGTCAGCTAAGACAGGGTTAGTGTATAGCTCTAGCTAAAGCAGTGGCAAAGCTGCTGTTAACTATGTCTAGTTTGCTGGGAGGGTCGGGCAGAAAATTGCTGAGTTGCTCAGAAAACCAGCTCCTTTGCCCTGCCATCTAAAGGGGCTGGAGTGTAGGCGCTGATCTAATCCCCCTGCATTTTCTAAGTTTTTAAAAAAATGTTGATCTGTTTAGTTCAACAATCTGGAACTGTTTTGCCATCCCCCTGATAAGCTATTTCATTAAAAACCTCTGCAATCTTCCAAGGGCGCAGCAAATAAGTAGGACAAAGGTTTGTACTTGCTTGTTTGCTTTATAAACCACAAAAGCATCTTTTTTCTTCAAACAGACATTATGCAATGAGATACCATCGAAGGCAAGGAATGAGGTCTGTGGTACTGTTGTGTCCTGTTTCTATTGCTGTAACTCTTAGGAGCCACAAGCTTGGCCAAAAATCCGACTGTACAAGGTACTGCACAAACCGAGCATCCAGTCCAAGTCCATTAACTCCCTATATCCCACCACACTGGTAATAATTCATCAGACCCACAGATAAGGCAATCATGGAAGAAAATCATCCTCAGCTGCAAGAGATTGCTGTGGTATCTCTGGCACCTGATAAATCCTTCCTCATCGGCAAAGAGCAAAGCGCGGTTTTCATGGTGTTACTGAGAGCGGTGGTGTTTCCAGCAACCTCCTAACTGAAACTATTTCATCTAGGATAGCAACTTGGAACAAGGGACTTACTTCCCTGACAAGAGATGCTTAGGTATTCCACAATATAGGAGCCAACAGGAAATGTGTCAAAGAGCCTCCGCTAACATTTGAGAGACTGAAATGGAGTTAAATGGACCTCCCCAAATAGATGCAAAGGCCACGTCCAGATGAGCGTCCACATATCCCACGTTCGGGCATTTCCCGTACTGCTACCTTGCAGTGTTTTAATTGAGACTGAGCAGAGCTCAATCATTCATGTCTGTGCCTGCGGCGCTGCCATCCAGGCAACTATCCTCCCTCCCAGACTGCTCAGTCTTGGGCTGCAGATGCTCCTCACGCTTTTGGCTAAGATCAAGTGGGACAGAGAGCATCCAAACCGCTCCAGGCTTTGGGCTTACACAGAGGATGCCAGCCATGGACTTGGGGAGCAAGCCATGGGGGAAGCGTGATCACAGTCCCCCATTGCCACAAAACTGTGCAGTCGAGTTTCCTGCAGCGGGGTTGTGGGACCGGCTGAGAGGTTGTTCCTTCCAAGCTACGTGCAAAGGGTGCATCCTCTTTTACCACCTACCTTCTTTCTTCATCCCTGCCCTGAAACACTTCTTCAGTCTGCAGTACCTGCACTGATTCCTCTTATCTTTATCGATCACACACTGCCTGTTGAACCTGAAAGGAGACAGGACCAACTTTGAGATTATAAAGGCTCTCGGGATCCCTCCGGCATCTGACAAGCCCAAGCCAGACCAGAAGCTGATTGCACTGTACGCTGGGACCCCGTTCAGAGAAACAGGAGAGGAAACAGACTGACCGGTGGCGTCACCCTGCCCACGTGTTGGGGAAGCCATGTCTCCCCCCTTACTAGCTAATGTGTGTGGTGGTTGCTGGCGCCCTGGGCAAGAGTGTCATTTGGGGCCTCTTAATTTTGATGACCTATAAGAAAGTCAAACAATTTCAAGTTCAGTTTCACGTTGCCCTATCCATGAAACTGCAATGAAAGTGTCTTAATACAATATTGACCATACAAATATTCAGTATAACTCATTTTTATTTTTATATAGTGTGGGCATTTACTGTGCACTTACAGCTAGCCTCTAGGCTATAACATTTTATATAGTGTGGGGCCCCGGGGGGTCGCCTGGTTTGCCCTCCTTTAAGGCTGCTACTGATGCATCCTCCACAAGACACTGTCTTTCAGAAGTGAACAGGGTCCTGAATTCATTTACTCACATGTCATCATCTACCTGGGAGTATAGAAGAGGACAGACAGGGAACAGCAATCAGTCTGTTTCCTCTCCTTTATATCTAATGTTAAATCCTAGTGATAACACCCCTGCTTCTGTTGGGAACTCCCTTTTATTTTACGTAGAGGCGAATGAAATTTTTCGGCTGGATATTTTCTCCCATTCATGTCTAGGAGACTTAGAGCCAGGCTCTTGTTGGCATTTAGGTCCCTAAGTAGATTTTAAAGGGGCAAAGAAGGGAGGTGAATCTCCCTCAGCTTCTACAGTTTAATGATGCTCTCTGACTGTGCTGCATAGACATTTTCTCTGCGGTGGTTTCAGCGAGCAGAACAGACCCCACTTAACAAACGAAGAAGTCTGCAAGGGACACAGATCCATTATAAACAGTGCGGCCCGGTCCTTAAACTCGCTGCGGGGTGGCTCACCAAATAAGTATTTACAGAGCGCCAGCAGAGCTCTTGGCATAGGTTTGGATTTGAACGAGAAGGTCTTCCCTGACCTGCTAAGCATCACTGCGATTCAAGGATTCCCGGGGGATCACGCAATGAAACGGCTGCTTCACGCGAACTCCCGGAGGACGAGAGCAACTCAGGCTGGGACGTGAGAATAGATTTTCCCTTTGGTTGCTGGAATTAAACCAGGAAAGGGGTTGGGCTGGCGAGGGTAGGCCATTGATCGAATGCCTGGCCTTCTGTGAACAGCACTATTAGTACCTCCTATTCAGCTTCATCTAAAACAAACAGGGAGATGCATCTTTTATTAGTCTGGGACCTTCTTGGAAAAGGAATCACCCCTGCAGCACAATGAAAACTCCCAGGTTCCAGTCAGATATGAATTAATCCTCTAGTGTGGGGGTTTTTTGGGGCTTTTTTTTTAAGTAAACATCATCTTTCTTAGGTCAACCGAGATAGCTGCTGTATAATTTATGGCTTCCTTCTGGTAAATAAGCCTCACGAATATATCCCTGCATGCCAAGGTGGAGACAATCGGAGCCGGTTCTTTTTGCTTCACAGGCTGACTGTAAAGCAGTTGATAGCGGCAAGAGGTATGATTTGTGTGTCTTAAAATCCAACATGACCAGCAAGGCAAAAAGAGACAGCTGCTGCGGGGAGAGAAGCAGGTTTGCAGATTGCATTTCCATTAATGGTTAGACAAAGCAAGAGAGCCCGTGTTCGAAAATCAGTCCCAAGTACTTTGGCTCCCTGCCATCGCGGCATTCCCTTGGGAGGACTCGATGAGTTCTCAGGGTCACTCCACACCCAGTAAAAGTAATTAGCACTTGACATATAGAAATGAGTCCTCAATGCTAGAACTTGCCTCTGTTTTACATGTGAGGGCACGGAGACATGCAACCAGGAAAGGGATTGCTCAAAGACCCAGGTGAAATTAGAAGTCAGAAGTCCCTAGTTTCCAAGTCTTATGCTCAAGAAAGTAGGTTACATCACCATCATCACCATCATCATCGGTTCAAGCTGAGACTGAGGTCCCATTGTGTGAGGCCCTGTAGGCCAAATAATAGACAATCCCTGCCCCAACCAGCTCCCAGCGCTGAAACCCAGCAGAGCAGTTTACCTGCACGAGTAGACGTGGTTCTTGCGGACGCTTCTTCTGAAGAACCCTTTGCAGCCATCGCAGCTAGAGGCTCCATAATGCTTCCCGGTGGCGTGGTCCCCACAGATGGAGCAAACGGAGCTGATGCCGCTGGCAAGCAGTGTGGCATTGGATGACTCTGCAGCTATCGGTTCTGCAGATGGAGCAGACACTCAATTAGGTCTTTTCCCCAAGGAGCCAGATCAACATGATAGCATGGGCTCTACCTATCTGGTCTCCAGCTGCACATCTGCCCTTCCTCCAAACCCGCTTGTGCTATCTCTGGGAAATGGGGTTTTTGGTTGTAGCCGTGTTGGTCTAAGGACATAGGCAGGCAAGGTTCTTGGTCCAATAAAAGTTGTCACATCTACTCAAACTGATTAGTTGGAAAGAACTTGCTAAGAACTTTTTAAGCACTTTTTTCCAAGTACTCAGCTGCTCCAACAAAAGATGTCACAGCTACTCTAAGAACCTTGCGTGCCTATCTCTGTGTGACAGAGAGTGGAAAGCATGGCCATTTGAAGGCTGTCACACTGAGCACAGCCCCCCTTGGGTTTGTTTTCTATTCAATGCTTCCATTCCCTATACCAACAGAGACACTCCCATCAATTCAATTCAAATAACCTCAGGATGCTAATAAAGAAGCATCCCAGGACCATTTGGTTGAAAATGGCTTCTAAATTTCTTCCTACATGCAGGGAGCCCACACCTGTATGTGAGGGTGTTGTTACACATTGCAATGTGGGTGTGCTAAATG
Organism: Crocodylus porosus; assembly: GCF_001723895.1. Lineage (NCBI taxonomy): Eukaryota > Metazoa > Chordata > Crocodylia > Crocodylidae > Crocodylus > Crocodylus porosus. The sequence goes on along the minus strand of NW_017728915.1, from coordinate 36,074,791 downwards.
TTAGGTGATATTAAAGTTAGAACGTGCTGTGAGTGTTACTGGACATGTCCCCTGCTCTCTGTATTCTCTGTACTGCCCTGGATAGAAGGAGAGCAAGGGAAAGCCAAGGAGCTGGGCAACTGGGGGACACTGGAGAGGTGGGGGGGCTGGTCAGCAGGGTTGGGGCTGGCAGCTGCCCAGCTTACCCTGCGGCTCTTCAGCTCTTCCCAGCTCTCTCTAGTTCTCCTAGGGCTGCCTGCCTCTCCGGGTCTCATCCAGAGTTTGGGAGGATAAATTTTCCTCTGGGGGGGGGGGAGAGGCTGGAAGCAGTGCATCCTGGGATACTGGAGGAGCACAAATTGCTCATATTGGCCCCGTGGACCAAATTGATTTAACCTCATGATGAGCACCAGTCAAAAAGATTCCTCACTTGAAGAGGTGTAAGTGTGATCTATCCCATGCAGGTGTAGCTCATCTTTTCCTGCCTTAACATGCAGCTGCTCCTGCACATTTAACATGTGGGAAGAATAATGTCTAAGAAACATCCTAAGACACATCACTGTGATGGCTGACATAGGTATCTAACCACTGCCACTGGCCCTGAACCAACTCCCAGTGACTTCAGTCGTCGGTAGATCAGACTAACTTTATTTAACATTTATATTGCCTTGGTGCCCAGCGGGCAAAAAGGGCACAGTTCCATTCTGCACGGTGCTGTACAAACATAATAAGCTTATCACTGCTGCACTGACTGACAAACCTTGTAAACTAAATGAAAACCTCTAACAGATGGATGGGGGGGAGGGAAGTAGGCCATACTGAGGAATAAGAACAACAAGATAACAAAATGGCATGTGAGTATTTTGTAGACAATACGGGCAGGAATTACTACTCTCCACCTCCCAACGTGGAGATGGTCCCCAGATCTCATTAAGGTTACTGAACGTTGTGTGCTCAGCCCTGGGAAAAAATGCTCGATGTCTTAGCAGATAAGACTCTTATGTGGCAGATCACTGAAGCTCACATTGATCTTGCTAGCCTTCCAGTGGTGACAGCAAAACTGAATTGACTGAAACGGAAAGGGTATCTCCAGAGTGCTGTATTTTGTCCGTATCAGCTCGATATTTGAATGTCTTCTGGCTTCATCCAAGTCTTTTCTGAACAAGCAAGTGGTCAGACTGGCTATAATAAACCGCTCCTCAGGGTTCATTTGATTCCAATGTTTTTTTCAATTGCACAATAAACATAGAGATGAAAGGGGGCCAGTTCTTCTTTACACCCAGGCAACCCCATTCAGTCCAGTGCAGCTGGGCCCAGATGGCCAGCACAGAATTCAAAGATGCAGGGGGTTTTTCGTTATTCAAAAGAAACCCAGTTCGTCCTCAGGCCATCCATCCAACACAAGACTAGACTATGAAAGCCTAGATCCAGCTTGAGAGCACTTAATAAAACCATTCTGGTGAGTGAGGTCAATGAGGGTTACACTTGTCACTAATGTGAATAAAGTGCTCATAGTCTGACCCTCACTTGGTAGGACTTTTCTTGAGTAAGGCCCACGAGCACCTTAGATACTGAGCATTTAGTTTAGTGCTTCCTTAATAAAGCGCTAACTAAATGCACAGTACCTAAAGTTACTGCGCAGTAGCACCAGCACCCCTTTTTTTAGTAACATTTAATGTGCATGAGCCTAATAACATTACGCAGTAGGCTATTAGCAGCGTTTTTGCCATGACAAGCTATTGAGTGCAGCGTTATTAGGCCAATGCACAGTACGCGTCTCACGTTGACGTGTCCTTTTTTTGACGTAACACGTGCGCTCACGCCAGGCAAAGTGAATCCATTTTTAGTGGTGCTAACAGTCCAGTCAGACACTACTCTATGCAAGCAAGTGTAACAGAGCCCTGCTCTCGTACTGTAACTATCAGCACCCACATTCTGGACAATCAAGTTGAATAAAACCTTTTCTCACCAGAGGAAGAGGCTTCAAGAAAATCAAAATTGGCTGGGAGAAAAGTTTGGCATCGGTAGAATTTTCCAGTCAAAAAAATCCAAATGAAACGCGTTGCTTTGTTTCGTACCAACTTTGACTCCACGGCCTGCCTGAATTTTTGCAATGCCTGGAGAAACCTGTAACTCTGGGGCCCTCATGTCCCCATTCTCCTCCATGACCCCTGTTTCTGGCCAGACTTTGTCTCCCATGATGCCCCTGACATCACTCCTTGTGGGTGAATAACCTCAGTGCACCTTATGAATGATATGATATTATTGCTTTCAAGTTAAGGGGCTAATTTCTTTCTCACAATTACACCTACAAAACCATGTAAACACCTCTGAGGTCAGGGAAGTTGTACGGCTATAAATTAGAGTAGACCTGAGGAGCGACGACCACGGCAAAGTTCAGTCCAGAGTCCACGATGATGTTTCCTTTTCACGAGTCGATAGTAGTTTGACGTAGCCACATTGGCTGACCAGCTGTATACTGCCAGGTCCATCACTATTTTGTACTCCTTTCCCAAATTAATGGCAGACTCCAACAGAGGAAGAGTGAGACAAAGGAGCACGTAAATCGTAACAATTCAGATGCAAATTTTGGATCTGGAATTGAATTTCAAGCCTCGCACAACACTTTGTGATGTTTTGGCTAGGGGTTTTTTTTTTGGAAGGGCCTCTGTTGAGAGAGAAAGGGAAACACAGTCTCTGGAAGGACGCCTACTTTTTCCAACACAGGAGCACAATGATGTGTAATGGATAGAATTGCCCAGCTTCATAATGCAAAAGGATTATCTTTCAATGAAATGTTTCAGAAAGTTTTCCAGTGACACATCTACAGGATTTCTGGTAGAAGGAAACACCTGATGGAAACTTTTTTAAAGAAAAATCAATAATTAGAAGCAATCTCTAAAGGTCATCTCAGTCCTAGACAGCTTCTGAGCAGAGTGGTCATTGCAGTGCAGGCATCTGTCTCTGCGCTGGGAGTATCACTAAAAGAGAGAATCATTGCCAAAATTGTCTGCCAGAAATCTCTGATGTCTGAATCCACGACTTGCATGAGTTTCAGCAGAGCTGCTTCATCAGTGTGCAATCTGGGCATTTACAGCTAGCCTCTAGGCTACAAAATTATATAAACCATCCTGTCAAACCCTGGGGAAGTTCAGTTCTAGATCAGTGTGGTCTTTAGTGCATACTATAGACTTGATACAAGATGATGTCCTAACATGTGCAAGGAAGACGTGAATGAACTGATAAGAAATGAGATTAAGGGTGGTCTTGTAGTTAAGACTTTTGATACCTGGGGCCAATCTGCAGCTTGACTATTGACTTGCAAAGAACTTCGCCACCCTCTCCTTTAAACCATAGATATTTATCAGTCTGGACAGTGCCTACAGGAACAGGGCTCTGACCTTGCATGAGGTCCTGGATTTACTGTAAGACATTCAATAGGTAGAAACAAGCTCCATAATCAAACCCCAGATCTGAATCCCACTTTATAGATTGGGATGCAAAATCCAATTCATATTTAATTTTGATGGGTCAAATCCACTTCTGGCAATGAGACGGATGCTCTAAGACAGGGGCTCTACCTCCAGACGCAGCCCCCAGTGCTGTGTCATCTGGCCCATGGGGCTCTCCATAGGTCCTAAAATTTATGGTGGGAGCCTTAATTGCTGCTCCCCTGCTGCCGAATTTCCAGACCTACGTAGAGCCCTGTAAGCCAGAGAGTGTGGCCCTTCAGCCACACAGGATGGCACAGGGTCTGATCCCAGTGTGTGGGGTTGGGCAAAGGTGGTGCAGGACCCCAGGGCCTGATCCTGGCATGCAGATCCTGACCCCAGAGTTGGGGGCTGGGCAGCGGTGGGGCAGGGCCCTATCCCAGCACACAGGGTCGGGTGGGAGCAGTGCAGAGCCCCAGGGTGTGATCCCACTACACGGGGCCTAATCTGGGAGTGCAGAGCTGGGCATAGACAGCACAGGGGCTGGGACCAGCCCTGCACTACTCATCTGGCCCATGAGGCCAAAAGATTGGGCATAACTGCTCTAAGGGGATGATAAAATGTTTCATCTGCACCCTACTCGTGACAGAGATTTCTGCAGACGCAGCAACTCGCATTTTCAATTCTTGCCTTTGAATTTATGCATCCAAAACTAAATGCCAAAAGTCAGTCCTGGGTGCATGCCTTCTGGTTGCCAATTCTGTACCGCACCACACTGCATCCAGGTGCCTGCTTTGTGGGTTGCACTTACGAATCTCAGCTTGACACAACACAAGAACTATACACATCTACAGCTGCCAAAATGTGGGTGGAGTGGGCCCCATCTTGAAAGTCTGGTCCTATGCAATTCAATCGCATGATACATCAGCTGTCTGTGTTCCAAAACCTGCGTCTTTTGCTCCAAAACAAAGAACGACTTAGCTAACTGTTCTCAAACTCCACAGTCTCCAGCCAGAAAGGGTGAAGTGTCCTGCAAGCAAATTTATAACTTGTGGCATATTCAGACATTCACACTCTTAACTGGCAAAACATCTCTTACTGCTTTGGCCTTAATTATGACTAAACCAGGGTCAACTTGCATCTGGCCCAAGAGTGACGTTTGAAAAAGGGTCATGATGAACTCTTAAGAGTCACGTTGGTGGTTGAACAGAAGAGTGAAGAAAGGAATAACGCTATTAAAGCGAATATTGTTTACGCTCTCGCTGGCAAAGGAATAACTCTGATGCAATGGGTGATGACACCAGTATTAACATGATGTAAGAATGAAGATGTAATTCTATCCATGGTAAAATAAATAAGATTGTCCCAAGAGGGAACAGTTTTGTCACCAGAACACTCCTTTGGTGAAGAAGATTAACAGCAATTATTCCTTATTTACCATTATTTTCATCTAAATGCAACAAAGTTTTAAGTGCCCACTTCCACTGTCAAAATGGATTTCTTGCTTTGCTTTTTGGACTGTTCTCTGAGTTACCTAAACCGCATTAGCCCATTATTCATGCACAGACTATTAAGAAATTAAAAACGATTGCCAAAGCAATATGGGTGGTTTAATCATAATAGCAAAGAAAGAAGGGTTAACCTTTAAGTTGGTCAAATGAGTGATGAAAACCAGTCTGGGAGAAATGGTGTTTCACACAATGATACATAGAACGTTTTGATTACGTTGATCCCATTTTTTTAACCCACATTTTATTTTATTTTGCTGGGGGGAAAGCTTTCACTATTTTTTTACCTCTCTGTCCCCCCATATTTTCTGTAAGGAAGAAAAGGAAAAGGAAGCATATGGGATTTTGTCCCACAAAAGTTAATAAGTGTTTTGAAAATGTTCCAATTTTTCAAAAAACCCGACTTTTCATAAAAATCACATGAAATTTCAAACCAAAAAAAAATGTTTTCAGTTTTCTTTGTGTTTTCTCATGGTACATACTATGCACTGATTTGTTAACAAGCTCTGGTTAACTCGCTGCTTGACTGCAATACATCTTTCGTAAATTAATTAACATAAGTAGCTATTTCGGGGAGAAAGCCAGGTCTCATGTTCTTTGCAAATTTTACATTACTAGAGGATTTGGCACACATTAAATTCCACAGTTAAACTCAGCAAACCTGATAGCTGCACTGATCTTCTATTATCAACAGCTGCCATAATAATACTGATAAAACAATAATGATTTGAAACCTTAAGGAAACAATTAGACTAACGGCTTCCATCAAAGGCCCACTGATGAGATTAATGTTCAAGCTAGCCTGGTATTCCCTCTCTCTTAGAGTGACTAATAAGTGTGTGTCCTCCACCTGAATATAATGCATTACTATACTCCAGGAAGGCACTAGGTTTTTGTCTTCAGCGCATGATCATTTGATGAGATAGGAGAGCCCTTAGCTTTATTTTTAGATGAAGGTAACTACATTATTATTTTTAAATATGCTTTACTGTCTAATACTTGGAAAAAAAACTATTGGTTTAAAACTATCTTGTGCTAATAAATGCCATAGGTTAACTATAAATGATCCATTTTAAATTTGCAGTCATTCAACTACAGGAAATAATATACAAATTAGTGGAGTTACTCCTAAATTGTATGGTTTGTCCTCTTCCCTCTAAAGTCAGTGGAGGTCTACCAGGGCAAGGATGATGAGACTCTTTTAAGCTCAGAATCAGATGTTTGAAATCCCAGAGCTAGGCCGTAACGGAGTTGGATACATACTGAGGTCCTGATAGTGCCCCCACTCCAATATAGGACAACGTTGACCTGTTTTTTTAATGGGGAAACATAGAGAATAGGTTCAAACTAAATCTCTTTGCAGTGTATTTAGGATCCTATGTCTCCAGAAATGCCATCAAAAGTTGGGAAATAAAGAAGTTTTGGGGGGGGGTTTTTTCCGCTTTCTCCATTTCCCAACTTTGTAAAACTATGGCTAAACCTGTGGCCTCGTCTGGGAGAACTGAGTGGCTTGAATTCTGATGGCTTGTGATACATTTCCATGCATGGCATTTTCTTGTCTCTTTTTAAGAGCTCGTTTTACAAATTGTAGAAGAGACTTACCCAAGACAAACAAGGTAATGTCAAAATGACTGGCTCCTGAGAGAGCCAGTTACTTATTAAAGATAAAACAAATAGCCCAATGCTAACCTAGATAAACTCTACAAACTTAAAAAAAAACCAAACCTGAGCCTGTCATTTCTACTATGTGAGGTCACGCAAAAATTGGAACAGTTCTGTTGAAGTTATCGGATTTGGGGGAAATCTGCAGCCTGGTTTACAAAAAAACCAAAAAGGTCTACCTCGTTATTCAAATAGATGTGACAAACCATAGGATGCGTGGCAAATTAAAACCCAGATGTTTGAAAATCCTCTTCCAAGGGCTAGTCATACAACTCCTCTCGAGGCCAGGCTACATTTCTGAATTTCCATTGGTCTGATGTTTAAGCCTCCCTGCGGTGCATAAACTTTGCATAATGGCAGAACATGGCAGCAAAAGATATTTTGAAGAACTGATAGTCCAGGACACTCATGAGCAAGTGTAAGTGAGTGAGGCAGTGAGAAATCAATCTTAAACAGAAAAAAACACACTTTTGACAGCTCAGAATAAATATTGCTTAGACTATCCAAGCGGGCAGTTTCCAACGTTTTCATTTTAATCCAATTTATTTGTGATGTTAGCCCTACGCTACATCATTTACGACAGCTGCCTTGCCTTGCATTTGAGGCAATGACTGATTCGTGTGTTGGAAAGACGGGCTACTATTAAAATGCCTGAAAACAAAATTCTGAGTGCCGCACTCCCAAATGTCACACTAAATTGCTTTCCTGGAACAGGGCACAGACTTTTTGGTGAAAAAACACACAGAACAATCCTCTTCTTTGTGTCTTGAAAAGACGTTCAGTTAAGCTCAATAGGTGAAAAATAAGCAGCAATGCTACTGGTCGAGCCCAAGGTTTAGTATTGCTACATCATGTAAATATGTTTGAGTATGTTCCGTCCAACACATGGTTTATTGTGTGAAGAACGATGTAGGCAATAGCTTTTTAAGAATGAAATGACTCAAACTATGTCTTTTTTCCCCCCCTCAAAAGTCATGACACATTTGTGTCTAAGTCACATAGACAGAACACAGCAGCTTTTTATGAAGTAGTTGAATTGCTTTTAAGAAAGCAAGCAGAAGACATATTACGGAGCCCAACAAATAGCCCAAAAGAGACTGCGTGTTCTCCAGGGCAGGAACGGCCCATCCTTTGTATCGTGGCTTGCACAGTAGAGCATTTAGAAAGGTACCATGCAGTTCAGCCATTACGTGGAGCTTGCATCTTCAGCCTAACCGTAACAACAGGCACAACGAAGACTGACAGTTCATCTGCTTAAATATTACACCGTCCACCCTTTGCCCCTTGTGTCCTATCTATCTTTTCTAAGAGTCCAACTTTTTTTCCCAAGGGTAACAGCGGTTATTTAGGAGGAAGTGAACAGAGATCTCACCCGTGTTATTGGGAAGCACTCTCAGGTTTTCAAACTCCAGCATGGTGTAAGAGGAGTCCAGGGACTCGACATAGTCGGGCATATCCATGTCCATTAGGGACTGACACAGCTTCATTATTACTTGTCAACGGCAATAGAACAGGCCGAAACAGCCTTGCTGTCAATCACGGCCAAGGTTTCATCTGCAGCGAGAGAGACAACCCCAAGCCCTTGAAATGACAAATCATTACCTAGCACCCAAGCAATCCCCGCCCCACTTTAAGAGAAGGCTGGAGAGAAGGAGAGGCTTTACCTTTCTCTCTCTCCCCCATGCATCAGATCATGATGATATGTTGCAGATAAGGCCTGGGTTAACACACCTTGGACTGCATCTTTGGTTCAATACAGCGAGGTTTATGAGTATCCTAGTGTAAACATTTTGAAAAGCACAGCAGCGAGGCATTCATGCACCGAACAGTTCCTCCAGCACTGTGTCTTTGCATGCAGTGCTCCTGTCACCTTCACGTTACGTCTCTGCTGTGTGCCGTTGGCCCTTGTAAAAACATCAGGGGATATCATCTGAGCCACTGAACATGAATCGGTTGTCCACAGGGACAGAAAGTATCATGGAAGGAAAATACTTACACGTTAACACCAAGCCCAGTTACCTCCTGGAAAGACTCCCACTTCTTTGATCAGTGAGCACTGGGTCCAGCCTTCAGAGACAGGTGAGCACTGAAAGAAAAGAATAGGAAAAGATGCCTCAACTTGCATTTAAAAGGTCTGAAATCTAGATTTCCAAACTCCTGCCCTCTTGTCAAATAACCCTGGAGGCACCTTGATGTCTAATGTTTCTACAATATAGTCACCTAGGGGCCTATATTTCTGTTTCTAGACAAGCTCGTGAGCTCCCAAATCCTGACCCCACTGAGCAGGCTGATACCTAAGCCCTGGCAGTAGCCATTTCTTTACTGTCCGAGCCCCCAAGGTCTGGGACAGTTTGCCATCAGAGGCGGTTTAAGCACCTACATTGAACACCTTCAAGAGCAAACTGGATGCTTATCTTCCTGGGATCCTATGACCCCAGCTGACTTCCTACCCTTCGGGCGGGGGGCTGGACTCGATGATCTTCTGAGGTCCCTTCCAGCCCTAATGTCTATGAAATCTATGAAATTTCTACCCTTCTCACTGGTGGGACACAAGGTTTTTGGCTTTCCCAGAGCACACCCATTGTATCAGGCCTCATGCAAAGAGGAAACCAATGGTCAGAGCATTCGTCTTCAGTATGGACGTCCCAAGGTCACGTTTTTCCTTTGCTTGATATGGAGCAGAGATTTAAGCACAAAACTCCTCCCTCCTAGGACACTACTCAAGGGTATCCCAAGTTGGATTATGTTAATACCAGTCCATTTTTGGCACAACATTTAAATATTCATAGAAGTACAGGCTATGAGCTGGATCTGTCAGGCAATGTTTTGAGTGCCTAATGTGGGTAGGTGAATACTAGCAGGCATTGGGGCTTTTAAGGGTGAGGTGTGTCAAGGAGGAGGAGGAGGGTTGGTCTTCACTGCCTCCGAAACACTCTCACCAAAACTACGCCCCATTACCTGCTCCCATCACCAAAATGCTGCCACCCTGATTTAAACCTTGCAGCTCTTTAACTGCTTCAGTCAGGATCCAAGAGAAGTCCTGTTCCCAGCTGCAAAGACAGAAGCCATTTAAGATAGGCAGCATGATGAGGTTGGTATCATAAGTCTCGTCTAGGCATGCTCAGGCCTGGCGACGAGACAGGATAGGCCCATGTGAGTGAGAGCTACTGTTGGGCTCACTTTGAGGACCCCTCAGAGCTGTCTATGCTGCCTACGTGCAAAGTTTTGGCACGGGTGAATTGGGGGTGGGCAGGGCCTGTTGCTGACCAGCAGTCCCAGGCAAAACAGGGAGGAGGCATAGATGTGGCCTTCACATTTCATATATGTCAGCTAATAAAATCCCCTAGGGACAGCTGAGAGAGACAACAGCGAGCTAGAAAGAAGCAGCCATGGTTGGAGTCTCATTTTCTGCCATCACCGTAGTGCCCGAGGATGCCTTTGATGCACGGTGGGCACGGTCAATACTGACCCACAGAAGGAGGTTACATCTCCTGACTCACTGTGGCCCCGTCGTCCAGCACCTGGGCTCTTCTCCCAGCACAGTAATGAGCTCATTCTTGCAGAATTCATAAGGTTATAACCTAAGGCCTTATAACAGCTTGGACGGAAGTCAAGTGATGAATCCGAAAATGCTCAGGAAAGGCCTGCCTGTTCCCTGCCCAGTCTTTGGATGTTGTTTTTGGCTTTGCCCGTGGAAACTTTGTTGCCACCCCAAGTGAGGTGCTTGTCCTTAGAAAGAATCTGCATTTTAAGGCAAAATTCCATTCAACTCTTGATTTCAGGAGTTTCTCTGCATTGTGGATATAGCACAGGGGCGGCCAATTATTTTGGGTGGAGGGCCACTTACTGAGTTTTGGCAAGCCATCAAGGGCTGCATGACAGACAGCCCAGGGCAGATAAATATTAATTTTCTAAATTTTTTAGGGGCCCCGCAGGCCAAATAGAATGGCCTGGCAGGCCGCATCCAGCCCGTGGGCCGCATTTTTCCCACCCCTGATATAGCATCAAGTGTTTGCACAGGTTAGGACTGAGGACGTGTGACAAAAAAGGCAGGAAATGAAACACTCCCATGCACTAGTGCTTATGATGAATACAGTATGTCTTTAAGAGTTATCAATATCCAGGACACATCCTTTATATTACAGTTCCCTCCCCAGTGCTGCTGCCTGTGTTTCGGTGCATCTTTCCTGCACTGGTTCAGTTCGGTGGGATCCAATCCTCACGACTCGTCTCCGAATTCAATAGGTTGTTGAAGTCAGGATCTGTGTTTCCAAAAAAGATGGCTCTTGGCTGCAATAAGTAGCTTGCCAAATGTACTATGCCAAATTTTGAGTGGACCCATGAGCAGTGTGGCTCCAGGTAGCTAAACAAACTCCAGCTAACAAGGAAGATGCCAAAAGCTGGTTTCGGAAAAACCTTGGCTACATTCTTTATCGGCAAATGGGATCTTTGCAGGCAGCGAGCCAGATTAAATCAAGTCAGCGGGTCCAGATGCTGTCCACCCCAGGGTGTTGCGGGAGCTAGCTGGGGTTATTGCAGGGCCCTTGGCATGGCTTTACAAGTGCTCGTGGTGCTCGGGCCAGGTGCCAGATGATTGGAAGATAGCCAACGTGGTCCCCATCTTCAAAAAAGGGAAGAGAGAGGACCTGGGCAACTATAGACCTGTCAGTCTTACCTCAATCCTAGGGAAACTCTTTGAGAAGATCATCAAGGAGCACACCTGCGATGGGCCAGCTTCAGGGATGCTGCTCAAGGGCAACCAGCATGGTTTCATTAGGGGCAGGTCCTGTCAGACCAATCTGATTGCCTTTTATGATCAGGTCACAAAGGCAATGGATGCAGGTGTCACCGTGGACGTAGTCTTTCTAGACTTCAGCAAGGCCTTTGACACCGTCTCCCACCCCATCCTCATTAAAAAACTAGGCGACTGTGGCATTGATGCC